>NW_020837985.1:14675441-15051185 GCF_003676395.1 Aethalodelphis obliquidens | reverse complement strand
CACCCCTGGGGCCCCCCGTCACCCCGGGAGCCCCCCGTCACCCCTGGGGCCCCCCGTCACCCCGGGAGCCCCCCGTCACCCCTGGAGCCCCCCGTCACCCCTGGGGCCCACTCTTGAGTTTGTGATTTTACTTCTGGGTCCTCGTCTCCGTCTGCTGCTCCTCCCCTTCCTCCATTTGAGCGACTCTGGTCCCTTTGAAATCTTAGTTTTCTGTTTTCTTAGATACTCAGGGTAGGGTCTCATTTGATGGTCTCTTCTCTGTTGCCAGCCTTCTTGCTTGTTGAATACAGTAACCCTTCATCTCACTTCTCTTTCTGCCTTTATCTTTTCCAACTTTTCACTTGCTTGACCTTGGCCACACTGGAGCTCTTACTGGCTCTTGAAAAAACCAAGCAGATTGTTCCTGGTGCTTTTGAACTTGATGCTCAACTGCTGTGTGTACTCGTCTGCCATTTCCGGCCTGGCTTGGACCTCCCTTCGTTAGGGCAGGTGCTCCACTGTCACCTCTTCCCCAGGGCCTCTTCCAGCCTTTCTGTCTACAGAGCCCACTGCCCGCCTGGTACAGTCTCTGTCCCTCAGGGACTCCGTTGTATTCACTGCTCGGTTCTGGACGTGCCAGGTATATAGTAGGCACCCAGTACAAAATATTTTAAGTGGAAGTTGAATCAGTGATAATGAAATTATCAACTAGGAACTGAACAGGACTAGTTTACGTTAGTAACAGTCTTCATATTAACACGCTTCTTGCTGTGTGTCAGACATTGCCTGAGAGGCTTCATAACCTGCCCGTGGTCACACAGCTTAAATGGGTGGCAGAGTAGAAACTGGGTCCATGCACCAGCTCTTTCTTTATTCCTGTGTTAGGTACGTGACTACAAGAAACAGAACATTGAGACCTCCTCAGTCCATGGGTGGACATGTGAGGGTAACTGCAGCTCTGGCTTTAGTTTTGAGAAGTAGGATGTTAATATTCAAATGAAAGTGCCCAGATTCATCAGAATAATTGGATATTAGTTTCCATTCCTGTGGGGTTTTTGAACATAGATTTTTCTTTTTTGCAGTATCTGCTATAATATCTCTTCATATTGTTAAATAAACCTGAGATCTAAACTTGTTTAATGGAGTCTTAGTTCTTCTAAGACCTCGATAAGCAGCTGCAGCACACACATTTGGTCGTAACTGTCTCAGGCAGGATGGCCTTACAGAGATGTCATGACGTGTCATTGGGGAAAGGAAGGGCTGATTTGATAAATGGCTATCCTCGTAGGAAGAATAACAACAAAATTAGATCCTACCTTGAACAATACACGGAAATCCACCTGAGATGGATTAAGTTTTAAAAAAAAAGAGAGAAAGCTTAATGGAAAATATAGTTGAATATGTCTTTGGCTCTAGAGTAGGAAGGTTTTCTTAATACTCCAAAAACATTCACTCTGAAAGAGGAGAATAATAAATTTGACTTTAATGAGGTGAAAACATTCTGTTTATCAAAAGATGTTTTTTCAAAACTGCAGAAATGGTAATTCCCTGGCGGTCTGGTGGTTAGGACTCTGTGCTTTCACTACTGAGGGCGCGGGTTCAGTCCCTGGTCAGGGAACTAAGATCCCACAAGCTGTGAGGTACGGCCAAAAAAAAAAAAGTGCAGAAACAAGTTGCAACTAGGAGAAGATATTCTACTGATCAATATGAAGTCTCAAATTGGCATGAGACTTGAGCTATTTTCATAAAAGAGAAGACAAGTTTGACTAGTAATCACAGGAAGACACTATCGTCTTTCTCAGTGCTCAGGGAAGTACGAATCTAGGCCATTAGATTCCATCTTACACTGTCTGGTTGGCAAAAAGTAAGTTGTCTGACAGAATTAATAGCAGGAGAGGTTATGGATCTGACAGGATCTTGCCTGCCCTGCTGGGGAGAATGTAAATTGGTAAAAAAAATTTGGGAAAATGGCATAGCATCCTCATGACATGCCCTTCTATCCTGCTGTTCCACTTCAAGTTCTGTCCTCGAGAGACTCTTGCATTTCTCTACTAGGCTAGAGACCCAAGAACGTTCGTAGAATAACCAGTGATGGTTAAGTCAGTTGCAGAATATTCACAGTGGAATGTTACACTAGTCAAAATGAATGATCAGGGCTTGCAACAGTGTGGATAAATCTTAGACAGATACCATCGTGTGACAAAAGGCAGTCCCAGGATACCTGTGTGACTGCACTAAATAGCAACACCATTGAGTTGCACGCATCAAAGTGGTTACCTTCGCGGGGTGGGGTGGTGCGCCACGCGGCTTGCAGGATCTTAGTTCCCCAAGCAGGATTGAACCCGGGCTCTGGCAGTGAGAGCGTGGAGTCCTGACCACTGGACCGCCAGGGAATTCCCTAAAATGGTTACTTTTTATGTGAATTTTACCTCAGTTAAAAAACAAAAAGTCCCAGGAGATGACATACAGCATGATATACTTTTACAAAGTAAAAACAAAAATAAACCTAAGAATATTGTTGGGAACACATCAGATGGGTAAGACAATATTGAACATGTAAATAAAGGATCGGGGGAGATGCGCTGTCTAGAGCCTCTGTGAGGAGAGCACCCTGCCCCCTCCCATCCTCTTAAGGGCCCTCAGGGACTTGTGTGGAATCCTCGGGTCCTGAGGCAGAGCCCGAGGCCACTGTGCTGCGTGCACAGGCACGGGCCCTGCTTCCTTCCCAGTCTTTCAGGGACCAGGCACTTGCTCATCTGTCCCTGGGGTCCTGGGAGATCTCGGTTAGGTAGATCGTGTTTGCTAGGATCTTGAGTCAGCCAAAAAAGTTTGAATTACAGTACCATACCTAGTTTATAGTGTAGCAAAAGGTATCATGCAGTTTTGAGAGATTTCTACCAAACAGATTTAAACTTTAAAGTTTTGCACCTAGATAATTAAATTCTAGTTAAGTTTTGATAACTAAATTTTGGTTATCTGGAATCACCTACATGGACTGGTCTGACTTCTGAGCAGGTTAATCAGATATTAAATGGCCCAGTCCTTTTGGTGTAGGATTCAGGGCTTTGAGAGCCAGGTCTGAGAGGAGGCTCTCTTGGCATTTGAGAGAGAATTGTGGGGCTTCTGCAGAGCAAGTGAAAAAGAAAGTCCTTTTCATCGTTATCAGATGTGGTTCACATTCTCCTGCTCACGGCTGTTGAGCAGCTCCTCTCCTCGCTCTGCAAAGGGATGATTTTTTTTTTTTTTTCCAGACCTTTGCAGGAAAAAAAAAAGTCTTTTTTGTAGAGGAAAGGTTTCCCTTTTCAAAGATGACAAAAGAAAATGACTAATGATAGCTTAGGAAGTTTTAGATTGTATTTTGATAGTTGTCTATGTTATCTTGAAATGACATTCCGTGTGCCTATACCTTAATTTGAAAAGCTAGTCTTTCATTATAACACTGAATTCAACAAGAGTTCTTTAGAAGATTTAAAGCAGTAAGAGAGTAAATAGAGGAACATTCTGACAAGTTTGGAAGTGACGCCTTTAAAAAACAGGATGGACTTCCAAATTTGCTGATTTATTAATTGAACATTTATTGGATGCTCCTGCACCAGACACTGACAGCACAAAGATGAACAGATTTCTGGCCGGTCTGTGGCTATACAAGAGTGATGTTTATTGACCAGGCTGGTTTAAAACTCGTTCTGGTGGTTATTTGTTATTACAGCTACAGAATAGTCAGTCTTAGGTATGTGAGAATTTCTTTTTATTCTCAATATGTATCAAAAGTTGCAAAAACAGTACACAGAAATCCTGTGTACCCTTCAGTCAGCTTCGCTAAATGTTAAAATCTTACTTAAACATAGTCCAGATATTGAAACCAGGAACTTAACATTGATACAATACTATTAACTAATCTACAGACGTCATCAAATTTCACAGTTGTCCCTTCTCTGGCCCAGGATCTAGATCAGAGCACCCTGTGTCTCAGTGTCCTGTTGCCTTCTCTAATCTGGGACAAGTCCTCAGGCTGTCTTTGTCTTTGATGACCTTGACCCTTTTGAAGAACACTGGCTGGTTGTACCGTGTTCCCCAATTTGGGTTTGTCTGTTTTTTTTTTTTTTTTTCTCATGATTATATTAAGCTTATGCATTTGGGGAAGAGCACCACAGCCAAGGTGTTGGTTTTCTCACTGCATTTTAGCAGGAAGTCTTCGATGATGCTATGACTCATTTTACTGGCGGTTTTAACTTGGATCATTTGATGTAAGGTGGTGGCCAGGTTTCTCTGTTATAAAGTTATTATTTTCCCCTTTGTAGTTAAGTAATATCTTCTGGGGATGTACAGAGACTGTGCATATACTCTGTTTCTCATTGTATTTTCACCCACTAATCTCAGCATCATTGGTGATTCTTTTTTGCAGTATTCATTACTGTAATTTTTGCCAAATGGTGAGTTTCTGTTTCTACCCTTCCTTCTAGGGTTTTTAAATTGGAAGTCTACTGTAAGAAAGAGCTGTCCACACCACATTGTTTATGCGGGTCATCTGTGTAGTTCTGTGAAATTGTACTTTTGTTTATTTCACTACTCACAGTCTGACCAGCTAATCCTTCTCCTATCAGGGTTATGAGATCTTCATCCAGCTCAACTTTTCAAAAACATTTCCTGCCCCTCCCCATCAGTAGTCCGTTAGCATGTGAGTATCTATCTTGGTGCTCATAGTTGGAGGTAAGACTGAGGAAGTTAGTTGTTGGTGGCATTAATGTTAATATATTACTTAGTAGAAGCAAAAGGATGGTTTTATTTGGGGCATGTTGTAGTTAGCTGCTGCTCAGAAATCCATGGAGTGGCCTAGAGCAGAGACGTGGAAATGTGTCAGGACACAGCCAGGCTCTTAGAAGAGCAGCAGAAGTATGAGGAAGACGGTGAGTTTCACGGAGGAGAAGGGAGTGGCGATGCTGGTGCGAGCGGGCGGATAGGCTGTGGGCTTCAGGTGCTGCGGTTTAAGGACTGGGGTGAGGTGTTTGGACTGGAATTAAAGTGGGAGGCCTTGAGCAAAGTTTCCGTAGGGTTGTGAGGGGGAATATGCTAGACGGTAGTGGGCTGAAGCAGGTACGATCTAAAGACCTTGCCCACCCCCGTGACCAAGATCAACTTACGTTCCTCTCTGTTTCTAAGCACAGGTGCCTTCTCTTAGTTTCATTCTGCCTCTGGGCATTCAGGCATGTTGAAGTGGAATCCCAGGTCTGCCTCCTAATAGCTGTGGCACCTTGGCAAAATTACCTAATTCCCAAAATTCGTTTCTCCCCCATCTATGAAAATTGGGTGAAATAGTAACCTGGTCACTATTTCTGGCCAGTCCCCTCCTGGCCTCCCTTTGGTGCCTGTTGTCTGCCCTACCTAGTACTACCTGGCTAGGCCTCAGTAATGTGATGTTACTGTGCTGGCCATGGTGCCCCTGGTGCTTCCTTTCTCACTGGGATGAGCACCACCACCATGATGAGCAGAGGGTCCTGTGAGATCTGCAGGCTCCTGATCCCACGCCCCCCGGAAGCCCTGTTACTCACTGCCCTCGGTCAGTGACTATAGCTGCATTTGCCCCCAAGCACCCTCTGGCCTCAGGGCCTTTACACATCCCCCCCCCCCCCCCCGCACATAACTGCATAACTCCCTTCCTTTAGATCTTCCTTCAGGTATCACTGAGTCAGAGTGACCTTCACCAGCTCCCTTTATAAAATAGTACTTCATCACTTGTTACTCCCCTTATTTGCCTTTATCACATTACCTACCACCTCAAAGATACTTATGTGTTTGCTGTCTGGCTTCCATCACAAAAGTAGAGACTCTTTGAAGGCTGGTACTTTGTGCCTGTTTTACTCACTAATGTCTTCCCAGCCTCTCGAATTGTGCCTGTAGGTGGTTAGTGCCAAAGTAAATCTTCGTCGAGTAATGACTGATGAGGTAGATGAAGCGTCAAGATGGTTGTGATGGCGCGCAGTGGCAGCTCATTCGCTTCTCCTGGCGTCCTGATCAGGAAATCGAGGCACAGAGAGGTGATGGCAGACAGTGAACGAGTGATGGAGCCAGAATTCAGGCGCAGGCGGTCTTGATCCAGAGCCCACATTCTCTCTGCTTCTGTGGGGTTGTTGCTGATGAAAAGAAGTCATCTGGTTAAAATGCTGCTCACCATTTCTGTCATATCCTGAGTAGTCCCTAAACGTTAGTTGATGTCATCATCAGGATGCTGGATGCTAAGAGCGTGGAGGTGGAGCCAGGCTGCCAAATGTTTGACTTTTGGACCAGTTTTTTTTTTCTTTAAACCATTAAAATGGAGTAACATTAATACCAAAGCCTCCTGCAGCCTGTTTGATCCTGGAGCTTCCAGCCTGGGAACTGGTTGCTTGCTTTTGCCAGCATTGTTCACCTGGTCTGCTGAATGTAAATAAGTACACTTTTGTTCTTTGATTATTATGTTGATTAAGAGAAATGGTTCATATAAGGTGCCTGGTAAGTCCTAAACTCAAAATAAAGGAACCCTGTTGTGCTTCTACAAGTAGTTGCCCAGTGTAAAATATCTGCGGTGAGTTACTGGAACTCCTTCAGAGAGCAGAAGTACAGTGGAACCTCATTGTTTGGCAATTGTGTCTTTTAATAAGACGGACACTTAAAAATCTCAGCAGAACTTGTGTATGTGTATCTTGCATTTTTTCTGCCCTTAATTGAACCAAAAGAATTGTACTGATTACTTTGCGTTGTTTTCCCTGTGAGCCCAATACATTTTTAAAAGATCAGTTTATGAAACTTGTAGAAAAAATTCGTATCTTTATAACCTTTGTGTAGGCAAATATTTTATAAACAAAACACTAAGATAATTTATTAAAAAGAAAAGGAATAAATAGGACTGCATAAAAATCACAAACTTTCTTCCTCAAAAGATACTGTTAAAATAAAAAGATTTTAAAAATAATTTTTAAAAGGTACCATTAAAATAGTGAAAGGCAAGCCATAGAGTGGGAGAGGATATTCACTAAGTCTAACAAAGGCCTTACGTCCAGAACATGTAAAGAATACCTACAGGGCTTCCCTGGTGCAGTGGTTGAGAGTCCGCCTGCCGATGCAGGGGACACGGGTTCATGCCCCGGTCTGGGAAGATCGTACGTGCCGCGGAGCGGCTGGGCCCGTGAGCCATGGCCGCTGAGCCTGCGCGTCTGGAGCCTGTGCTCCGCAACGGGAGAGGCCACAATGGTGAGAGGCCCACATACTGCAAAAAAAAAAAAAAAAAAAAAAAAAAACCCAAAAAATAAGGGGGGGGGTGGGGGGGGGGGGACGACTCAGTAAAAAAGGGACAAAAGCTTTAATAGACACTTCACAAAAGAAGATAACCAAAAATGGTCAATTATCAAATGAAGAAGTGCCCATTTGTGTTACTCATCAAGGAAGTACTAATTAAAACCACTGTGTACTCTTGCTGTAAATATCAGAGGTCCTAAAATGAAAAGGTTAGAAGTACCAAGTAGAGGTGAGGAATAGTGGAACCAGAGCGCCCCGTGCTGCTTGTGGGAGTGTACATTGGTGCAGCTCTTTACCTTACTCTTTGGTCACATCTGCGCTGCCTAGTGTGTGTGTTCGTTAGGATCCAGTGATGATGCTCCTGGTCTGCATCCAGCAGAGATGTGTACATATGTTCACCAAAAGGCATGCATGTGAGTGTTCATATGGGTGGACACACACATACACAGAATGAGGCACAGAGAGAGCATTCTGGTGAAATTCGTTTGTTTTGACCATTCTTGAAGTTTGGCTTCCTGAGCAAAATTACTTTTTTAGAGGAATATAAAGAGTGCTCGTAGCATTATTCTTAATAGCCCCAAGTTGGAAACTACTCAAACGGCATCACAGTAATGTGGATGAATGATTGTGGTCTATTATACAGTGCAGGACTGTCAGCTATGAGCAAACTGCAGTTACTCGATAGGGAGGAGTCTCACGAGCATATTGGTGAATGAAGGAAGCCAGACACACGGGAGTACATCCTTTGTACCTCCAGGCATGCAGAGCTCACCTCTGGGGAGTGGAAGGTGGTGCTGCCCCTGGGCAGTGGGGCTGGAGGGACTTCTGGGCGCCCTCTGGGCCTCTCATTAGGCTCTGTCTCCTGCAGAATCCTCAAGCTGTAGCATACTCACATGCACGTTTTTGTGCTGAAAAAAAAAACATTTACATTGACGGATTAATTGATTATATTTTAACTTATTTTTAAAATAATATTTCAGAGTAATTGGCAGTGCCACACTCAAAATAATTTTGTAGACTATGAATTGAGAAAATGACTTATTTCTAATTGCTTGATTTTGTTAATTATTTTTTAGATATGAATTGAGAATTCGTTATTTGCCAAAAGGATTTCTAAACCAGTTTACTGAAGACAAGCCAACTCTGAATTTCTTCTATCAACAGGTACAGGAGGATGCTTTAATAACATTTTTTTTCTTTGTTTCTTTGAATCCTATTTATTTCATGGTTTTATTTTAGAATTAGATTACACCTAACATTTGGGAGAATATAAATTTGTCACCGTAGGGCAGTGAGATTCTTATAATTAGTAAGAAATTATGAATTGTTGACACTGAATTTTTGTATGCTTGGGCAAATCTTAAAAGATACTTCTTTTAAGTAGAGACAGGAAGTCCTAAGTGACACAACCATTGTTCTGTCTTTAATTCAAGTGTAATTATGCCTGAATATCAACAAATTTGTCAGATGTTTATTCAGAGCCAACTATACCCGTATAATCTCAATAGCACTTTGCACAACAAAGCAGAATTGACTTTTTTACACTAAAAGGAGCTTTCTTTTTACCCCGTGTTAGTTAGACAATAAATACTTGTGGCATAAATGAACCAAAACAGTTTTCCAGTCAAATAAATGTTACTTGTAAGTATTTGTGAAGAGTTTAAAAAAAGTCTAATGAATATCAGCGAGACATTTGTACATACAATTTTGCAATTAAATACGCTGGGAAATTTTTTATTTTAATAAAATTATTCATTAAATGTCTATTCGGGGTCAAGAATGCAGAAATTAATGACATAATCTGTACTTCTAAATTCCTCAGTCTAGTGGATTGCCTGTAAACAGCATCTTTGTGTTCAATCCCGTGCTGTTTGTAAGCACAAATGGTGTGGCCATGCCTGGGCGGAGGTGCTAACACAGGGGAGGTTTGGGGTCCAGGCGGCTCCCCTGCAAACCGTCCTTTAACGCAGCGGTCTCCAACATTTTTGGCACCAGAGACCGGTTTCGTGGAGGACAGTTTTTCCATGGAGTGGGGAGGGTGGTAGTTCAGGCGGTGATGTGAGGGATGGGGAGCGATGGGGAGCGGCAGGTGAAGCTTTGCGCCCTCCTGCCGCTCACCTCCTGCTGTGCGGCCCAGTTCCTAACAGGCCGTGGGCCGGTACCAGTCCACGGCCTAGGGGTTGCGGACCCCTGCTTTAAGGAGTCTCCAACTTTGTAGGTGAGGAAGAGAGGTACTTTAGAAAACGTGGTGCATTTAAATCTGAGCTAAAATGATTTGAAAGGAAACGGATGAGAGAGATGGGACCACATCATGTAAAGAGAGGGTTTTAGGTTTTCTCCTGCAGATAATTGGGAGCATTTATAGAATTTAAGTAGCAAATGTCATGATCAGAATTTTTTTTTAAATAAGACCACCCTGATGTGATGTCTGTACCCGGGATGGATTGGGTCTTGAAAAGGCTGTAACCTGGTGGGGGCTTGTCACCCATTTGGGCAGGAAGCTAGAAAGCTGGGAGGTCCAACGGTGTGGTAGGAAGCAAATTTAGTGGATGGATTTGCTAGGACTAGAGACTGAACGAACTGGAGCATGAAAATGAAGAAGAAAGAGGCCGACGGCGTCAACCCAGTCACTCAGTGTCAGGAAGGAGAAAAGGTGGGCGGGATTCGGTAGGAGGGCAAGGTACATGGTTTCATTTCTCTGTTGAGGTAAGTGGATATTCCTGCTTTTAAGATCCAGCCTGTGAGAGCAGCATCCAGCTCTTGAGATGTTTTCTTGTCCGTGAAGTAGAAGTCATATAGGAAATGTAAGGTGTTAGGTGAGGTACTTGTGGGAACTTTTGAAGATTTATAATAATACGGAGTCGAATGGGAGAGGGAGTTGCGTTCAACGAAGCAGAGTCCTGTTTGGACTCCAGCTGAGCATGTGTGAGGCCTACTCATTACGGAGCGGTTTCAGTTTACAGGCTGCCTCTCTTCTGCGTCCCTGCGTCTGGCCCTCTAGCCGTCTGCCCAGCTTCATATTTTGGTGAAGGAGGTGACAGAGTTTAGTTAACGGATGTATTTATATTGTATTCTTCTCTCTCGTAGATGATCTATATCACTGGTATCTATATCTATATCCATGACTCCTTTAGTGACATTGATTTCCAGGATGCATGAGACGGGCCTAAATAGCTCTCAGTTATTCCTTTTTATAATTTCTAGGCTAACCTAAAAGTTGGCAACTTTTATGTTCCTTTCACACTGTTACTAGGTTGTCCTACTTTTTCCTTTCGGAAGACCTTGCTTCTGTGTATATGATTAAAAGCTAGCACACGTACCGGTGTATCCCACATTTCCTCTTACTAATAGGACGTATCTTACTGCAGTCTGTGATTCGGGTGAGTGGCCTCTATAAAGCCCGAGAGGTGTGAGGTGTCGTTAGCCCGCATACTGTGCCTGTTCTGCATCTCACAGCTCTGTGACTCCAGGTGCCTCCCTTAGTTTCTTCACATGTAGGTATATAACACCTCCTGCATAGGGTCTTTATGTTGATTAAGTGAGGTCTGATTGTCTACCATATACCTGCCCAGTAACACATGGAATTCAGCCTGTACACAGTGCCAGGCTTTAGAGGATTCAGCGTTTCCACTTGGGTGTCCCAATACAAATGTGAGCCGCACACTGTGGGATGGGACACACCTCTTCCTTCCCATGTGCTCTGTATGCAAACCTTCCAGCCCCTCCACCCCACCTTCTGGTTTCATCCATTTCTAGAACTTCTCTTCTTCAGCCTGTCCCCTTTTAAATATTTTAAAATTGTTAAATCTTATGTTACAGTTTTAGAAAGTCCAGAAAATATTCTAAAACGTCACTTAAATTATCTGTCCTAATAATTACTTTCATTTTGTATATGCTTTTATAATATCCTACCAAGTACTTGTAATTTAAGGGAAATAGAAGTGTGGTCATAGTAACACCTCTTTCCCGTGTTGATGGCCGGTGTTACTGCTTATCCAGGCCTATAACTAGTGAACTGTGGCTCTGTTCATGGGTATGGAAGTTGTGATGTTAAATGCTACTGTTTAAAACAGGCCATATAAAAAATAAAGCGTGTAATATAGTTCCATTTATGTGAGAAAAATGTACATTTATTTTACCCTCATCTGACAAAGTTTTAGAAATAGTATGATTTTTGCATTGCTGCTTTGGCAAGTAATTTTATATTTATTTGACTTCTTGTGATAATCTTCCAGTGCAGAGTCTATCCTGGTCTGTGCATGGAAGTTCTAGAACTAGAATTTCTTTCTTTCTAGAACTATTAGAGGTGATCCAAACGTTATCCTACCCAGGCAGTACCCAACTTGGGAACAGATTTAATTTCAGTGTTGAAAAATCAATTAGGAATTCAGAACTTCCTCCTATTTAAACAAACATGCCAAAAAAAAAAGTATAAATAAAAAATTGGCCTTTCAGCTATTTATAGCCAAAGTCTTTTGAACTGAGAATGCAGCTGAAATATCTGTAAGAACTTGTGTGTGGAAATTTTCACCAAATTCTGAGAGAAATTATTTTATAAGAGCCTCAGAATTTGATGACACCCATTATTTAATTTTAAAGTTATTTAATTTTTGATGCAAATATGTTAAGATGCATACACATATGCATACATCTAATTTCACTGAATTCCAAGCTAAATTGATCCACTTTTAAGGGGCTCAGGTTTTGATGACATGTTTAGATTCTGTAACGTCTGATACATGTGTTCTTTCATCTGATACATGTGTTCTTTAGTAAGGTGTGATACTTAGTAATAAAATGAATACCTCTGATCCCACTGCCTAGAGGAAGAGAACATGCCTGATGTTTCCTGGCCCCACGTCCCTGTGACACACCCCGTCCCAACCCCTTCACTCCAGGCAGGCAGCCGTGCTCCTGCACTGTGTATTTATCTTTCTGTCACTTTTGTTTGCTGGTTGTCACGTTTTACAGCATGCGTGTGCCCACCTCAGTTCCGGCCTTAGGGCAGAAGCTGACTCTAGCTCTCCCCTGAGCCCTCTGCCTTCCATCATTGGTCTGAGTAGGTCTTTTGGTTTGGTTTTGTTCATTTGTTATTCAGCTCATAGAAGCTTTCAGAAGACTTGAAAAAATATTTTATTCAGCATTTTTAGTTGTTTTCAATGAGCACTGTGGCCAGGACATTGGGTCCACTATGTTGGTAGAAATGGAAGTGATCACATAGGGCTTTAAAATTTTATCCCTTTTGGTTCATTTCCACACTAATTTGCACTGTGGTTAGAGACTGTGGTTCATTTGAACTCGTTGTTCAGACTCTTTGGACTTGTTTCATCGTCTTGCATGTTGAGATTTTGCCAGGGGTTCAGCTTTGCTTGAGTGAACGTGTCTGCTCTGGCTGTGCAGTGAGCTCGGTAGATAGCCATCAGTTTGAGATTGTTCATTGTGCTGTTCGCAGCTCCCGCGTCTCTGTTCTCTTTCTGCTTGAAGGATGGTGTTGCTGGGAGCACCGCGGTTCTGGTTCAGAACCACATGGGAGTCGTTCTCCCTCAGAACTTCGGCGGTGTTCTCTGCTGTGTATGATCCCTGTGGCTGCTGTTGAGAAATAGCTGTCGTAGTCTATTCATCTGTCTCCTCTCTCTGGGTGGCTTTAAGATCCTTACTTGTCCTCAGTGTTTTGCAGTTTTATTACAAACTAGGTGGGATTCCCAGTTATTTTTCCTGCTTGATCTGTGTTGTGTGGCCAGGACCTCTGGGTTCCTGTCATTTTAATAGGTCCTGGAGATGTCTTCATTGGCGTCTGCTCAGATACTGCCTTTTCTTCCTTCTTAGTTATTCCTCCTGAGATTTCAGTTGAGATCTCCATCAGAACTTCTCAGACTGTATCTATTGACGCCTCTTTTTTGTTCTCAACTCCTGTCTCCCTGAGATCTGGATTCACAGAAATCTTTCAGATCACCAACCCCCCTCAGCTGTGGCCAATTTGATGTCTAGTGCATTTGTTGGATTTTTATTTATTTTTCAAGTTTTATCTCTCCCCCCACCCCCCGTTCTTCAGTCTGCCAGGCCATCTTTTGTGGCCCTTATTGTTAACTAATTTTTCTGTCCCCTCCTTTTTTTTTTTTTATCATTTCCGATGGGGTTGATGTCTCTATTCTGAATCCAAATTGTAACATCTGGGGTCCGTGGGCTTTACAACTGTTGGTGGTGACCCCCTGACTCTTACTCACAGCGGCTTGTTTTCTCGCATGTTTGTTATGAGCCTAGTGTTTTGTTGACCTTCACGTGCGGGGATCTTGAGGGTCTACCCGGGCAGTAGTGCATACTCCTGAGTGTTATCTGTTGTTTCTGTTCTGGAAGAATCAGTATTTTTATTACTTTGGTTCTCTTATCAGGATAGAAGCAAAAGAATTATGTTTCGATTTCCTCTATACTAGTTCCATCCCATGAAAGAGAAAGAAAACTTATAATAAACTACCTTAATTTTATTATTCCTTACTTTGAAATTTCACCCATGCGCACTACTCATCATGCCCCTTGTTTGGATGGAGTCATGAGGAAAACAGCACGCCAGTGGGTGTATTGAGCGTTGGGTTCCTGGTGGGAGATGGTTCTGTGGATGCACGTAGTTTCATTCAAAGATGTCCTAAATGTGACTACCAGTGTGACATGCCACACATGACTCACTAAATGTTTTTGACCCATTTCAGAATATTCTGAAAGATATTAATCAGCACACTCTAAAAATAAACTAGAATCTTGTTATGACTCTATTCACTGTAGAGCAGGTGTGTCTAAAAAAATAATTTTTGATGCCAAAGCTAATGGCTTCTTGTAAAGCAGGAACAGTGCGCTTCGCCTTGAAGCTGAGTCTCGCCTTTGCCGCACGACATTTTATTCTTCTTCATCTCTCGGATTTGTTAAAGGTGTATTTGATTGGCAACCTTCTGCAAGTAGTAGTGGCCGTCAGTTTGAAGGGCTCTGTCCATGTTTAGTGAAGAAGTTGCCGTATTAACTAAATGTGCATCGATGATGCTGAACTTGTGTAGGACCCATTTGGTACCACTGACATTTTCAGCCTCGGAGATGCCCGTGTCAGACATGAGGTTGTCATTGTTTTCTCCTACAAATATATTAAGGTTTACAATGAGTATATCCATTGGTCTGCTCTCAAAAAACGTTAACTGTAACATAATTCGTGGTTTATTTGACAAAAAAAGTTCCAGTGGGAAGCTGAAGAAGACATTGAGTCCAGCACCCTAACTTTATGGTTTGGAACCTAAACTGCAGAGACGTGTGAGGGGCCAGGGCACACTTATATTTTGTTGGTCAATCTTTCTGTTATTTTACTCTAATTTTTTATTTTTACATGTCTTTATTTAGATAATTGTATTATCAGAAATGATTTCTTTAACTGTAGTTTCTTGGCCATAAAGCTTTCTGTCAGTTAAAACATTTTGAAATGGAAGCTCCAAGTGGGAAAGTTTAGTTTAAAACCTGACATTTTCAATGTGAGAATTATTAGCTGTCCTTTTCCATAAAGAAGTTAAAATTAAATATAGGTCTAAGTCTGATTCGTTAGAAGATACATTTTCTGTACTTCTTTAATAGATTTAATAATGTACATTTTTTTTCTCCTTTTCCACTCCTGTATGGTTTCGGTGATTCAAAAAGTTGTATGGTTATTGAGGACTTAGGTAAACTCTGTCATATTTATACTGTTCAACCCACAGTTTTTTGTTCATCCTTCTCTGTAAAAGACTTTAGAAATGGGAGGCAGAAATGGTCAGTCTCTCACGGTCACTCTTCCCTGCTGCTATTTTCAGTTTGCCTTTGGTCTACCTCAGGGCCTTGGACAGATTCTTTCTTTGGTAGAAATCCTGCCGTCTCAGGATCCCCAGCACCGCCCTCAAGGTCAGCCGTTCACCAGAAGGATTTACAGGGCTCAGAGGCTGTTATATTTCTGGTTTTCGTTTATTATAGCAAAAGGATACAGAGGAAAGGCAGCAAAGGGAAGGGGTCTGCGGGGCGATGTCCAGAGGAAATTAAGTGGAAGCTTCCCCGGGTCCCTCCCAGGGGAGTCCCATGGCGCAGCACGTGATGTGTGAAAACAGGTGCAGAGGTTCGCCAGCCTGGGACCCTGCTGAGCTTGGGCGTTGAAGGATTTTATCAGGCTCCATCTCCTGGGCGTACAACACCTGTGTGACCTCAGGTAGGCTCCAGGCCCCAGGAAGGAAGCAGGTGTTCGTCATAATCACATTGTACATACAAATTCTCCAGTCAGACTGGGATGGTGTGGCCCGAGGCTTCAGGTGGGCAAAGGCACTCTTATCAGAACATTCCAGGAGTTCAGGTTCCAGGAGGCCAAGAGCCAGTCATAATCTTGGGAATGTGTAGGGTTTGAGCAACCCAGGCCTGCTGAGTTAACACTTTTCTGCATGACTCCTCTTTCCTTTCCTGGACTTAGATCATTTCTATTCATTCAGTAACTCTTTTAAAAAAATTGAAGTATAGTTGATTTACAGTGTTGGGTTAGTTTCTGCTGTACAGCACCGTGATTCAGTTACAGATATATATATATATATATATATATATATATATATATATATATTCTTTTTCATATTCTTTTCCATTGTGGTTTATTACAAGATATTGAATATAGTTCCTTGTGCTATACAGTAGGACTTTGTTGTTTATTTTGTATGTAGTAGTTTGTATCTGCTAATCCCAAACTCCTAATTTATGCCTCCCCCCTCCCTTTCCCCTTTGGTAACCATAAGATTGTTTTCTATGTCTGTGATTAACTCTTAATTTTAAGTGGTGTTTTCTATGTAAAGCCTTCCATGACACCTGTACATTTCTTATTTAACATCCGATTTTTAAAAATATTTTAAAATTAGTTTTACTGAGGTGTAATTTTACATACAATAAGAATCACTAGGGCTTCCCTGGTGGCGCAGTGGTTGAGAGTCCGCCCGCTGATGCAGGGGACACGGGTTCGTGCCGCGGTCCGGGAAGATCCCACATGCCGCGGAGCGGCTGGGCCCGTGAGCCATGGCCGCTGAGCCTGTGCGTCCGGAGCCTGTGCTCCGCAACAGGAGAGGCCACAACAGTGAGAGGCCTGTGTACCGCAAAAAAAAAGAATCACTAACTTCAATGTACAGCTCAGTGAGTTCTGACAGATGTGTATAGTTGAGCAGTTTCCATTACAATCATGATTTAGTACAATATAAAAATAGAGAAATTGACATTGACACAATACTACTAGGCAGACTACAGATCATGTTCAGATTTCACCAGTTTTTACGTGCACTCCTGTGTTTGTGTGTAAGAGTGTGTGTGTAGTTCTATGCAGTTTTATCATAGGTACAGATGCATGTGACTACTACTGTAATGAAGACACAGAACTGTCTCACCAACACAGAGAGCTCCCTGGTGCTGCTTGGTCACAGCCTGCCCCTCTCCTAACCCCTGGCAGTCACGGGTCTGTTGTGTGCACGTTGTATTTCCCTGTTATTTTCTGTTGCCCCCACTAATAGAGTGTGCCGTTCAGTGAGGGCAGACGTAAAGTCTGCCTTCACCATTGTGTCCACAACACAGTAAGACATGGGTTTTAGGTGCCTAATTGATTCTCTCGAATGACTTATTAGTGATGATTGAGTTTTAATGCTAATGCCCTGATGTTCAAAAATTTGGATGAGATTTATTAGAAGATGTCAAAAAAATCCAAGAAACAAAGGAACTGTATGCCTTTGGAATTTGAGAAATCACATTGGTTTGTGTGTGTGCGCGTGCACTCTCAGCATTAGATCTTCTTAAAAACTGATATGATTCTTCAGGTACCCCTAGTATATTTGTGGTTGCTTTTGCATTATATATGGACAAGAAAAAAGAAACAATGGAAACACTTATTGTCGTACAGGTTTTCTAGCCTTGGTCATCTCCTTTTTTTTTTTTGCGGTACGCGGTCCTCTCACTGCTGTGGCCTCTCCCAATGCGGAGCATAGCCTCCGGACACGCAGGCTCAGCGGCCATGGCTCACGGGCCCAGCCGCTCCGCGGCACGTGGGATCTTCCCGGACCAGGGCACGAACCCGTGTCCCCTGCATCGGCAGGTGGACTCTCAACCCCTGCGCCACCAGGGAAGCCCAAGGAGTTTGTTTTAATTGAGAACTGCCATTGGGTTCCTTCTGCATACAAACACTCCACTCTTTGCTCTCACAGAACTCAAGGAGGAGTGCCTGACAGTTGAGCCAACTTGGCCGACTGCCTCGGATCACTCAGGTGGTGTCTGATGTAGATGGTTATATACACATTTGTCTGCCCTCAGCCCCATTTTCTTTACACACACTATCGAAGACTTTCAGGTCTATTTGATAAATTCCTGTAGCTGACAGAATATTCAGAGACCAAAACGAGGCAAAAGATCTCATGTGGCAGCCAGAGCATTGACTTGGCATATGGAATAAATTATGGAGCAAGTTAGGATTAGTACTTTTATTAGAGATGTGAGTGGTTTTTATATTAAAACCTGTGCTTTAGTTCTGTTGCAGAATAAGGTGAAAAAACTCATGAATGTAAATATGATACTTGCCCACAGAAGGAAGTCCAGATACATCCTGTTTTTTAAGCAGGAAATTGACATCCATATGGAAACAAATTAATTTAATAAAACAAAGAACAACATTCAGAGATATTTGCTTGAAAGACTTGGAAATTTGCTGGATTTGGAGTTAATAAACAGTAGTAATCCATGGTATAAAAAAGAATATAACACAATGACAGTGGTAAAACAAACTAAGACATGCACGTGAAGCCATCATGTTAGACCCTGGGGCTACCAGGGTTATGAGCTGTGGTCCTTACTGGTCATTAATCTTCCTTCTAGTGGAGAATGCCTACACTTTCTGAGAGTTCACAAGAAGGTATAGGAACACACTGAAGCTTGAGTTATGGGGGTCAGTGGATGGGTTTTTGAGTTTTAACTTTAACGCTTGCTGTGTGACCTTGAGTACATTAATTTTGAGTAGTTAAGCTTTCTGTTTTTTATGTATAAAATAGGACTAAGGCCTATCTTGAAGAGTTATTGAACAGACTATAAATAATGTATCTAAAACAGCAGAATACCTGACCCCTGGAATAATAAGTAGTTCCTGCTCTCACCTTCATTCTTCTAAGGTTCTTTCTAAGGCTCTTAACTGGGGATTAGAGTAGGGTCCAACTCACAGTGACGCTGCGAATAGTAAATGAGAGCTATGTATAAATCTGTCTGACATGGCAATGTGAGTATATTTACTGTAAGCAACTATATAGCTATACACACGCACACTTAAATGTCCAATAAATTGCATTTATTTCACAAATGAAAGCATGAAAGTTAGAAATGTTTTATAAAAAAAATGAACACTGAGTGTTAAAAACCCTACATTTTGAAGAAAATTGCATGAGCCCAACATCAGGACGTGATGTGCACAGTGGTTCAGAGAACAGCCCCTCTGGAGCCTGGGTGACAGGGACCTTGCGGGGGGGTTGCTCTCTGTCCTCACAGAGGGCAGCTGCCACAGGGTGGGGGAAGGAGGAAGGGAGGGTCTGCTGAGATGGCTGGTTCCATGGTGGATCCACACACTTGGCAGAAAACATGGATCAGTGCACACAGTGAATGGGCCTCAGGCCATAGTCATACAGCTCTGAGTCAAGAGTAGTAGATTGTTACTGTAAGAAAAAACAACTCGCAGAACTTTTAAGTCACGTTCATAACTAAAGGGATTTTCCATAAAGATCATTGTTAATTTTCTCTTTTTTTTCATTTTTGCAACTAATATGAATTTGGTTTTGATGACTGAATAAAGCATGTGATTACATTTTTCCACCTTTGAATAGTGTTTAAAGATTATAGTAACTAATCTTAAGATAGTTTTGTAATAATGCATTTTCCTCAACATGTAATTGCTGTTCTGCTCTGGTTGCTTCAAAGTCTGCACCAAACCATAAGCTAAGATCCACTGAATGCTTCAGTCAGAACAACTGTGGTGTTTCTCTAACTCACATAAATACAGTCTTGATTCATCTGTCCATTTTTGTGTTTAGTAATAAACCTACTTATGATGCAAAAAAGTTAGTTTTAAAATTTGGATTTATTTTTTGCTATAGAGGAGAAAGAGCCAATTGAAGTGTAAACAGAGTGATTCTAGAATCAAAGCTGTTTACTTAATTTAGTGGGTTGGATAATTCAGTTCTATTGAATCAGTCTTAAATGCCTGCTATATTTAAGGAATAGAAATTACTATTGCTTGTAACTCTTATGGACAATAACATTTACACACAGAGGTATCCAAACCATGGTTTGATGACTTTATTCTTTCATTCATTTACTCAGTCTTCAGTCAGTCAGTGTTTATGGACCACCTAAGTAGAGGTGCTAATGCAGAAAATAGAGCAAAGGTTTCAGAGGAAATGGCGTTTAGGTCAGAAATAGATCACTGCTGGCTGAGCAGGCATCGCCTCCGTCCTGAGAGGAGTGAGTAGATGAGCACACATGCCCCTCAGGTTATAGGTTCTGGTACGTTAAAGAGGGCATGCCCGTCTGAAGACTTTTCTCTGTAAGAAAGAGATGTGGCTGGTTGACTGGAGAAAGTGTGAATCAGTGTGTTGCCAAGCTTCCTAGGCAGGCATTGCCGAATTTCCAAGCAGCCTCAGGCGATCGTTTGAGGTTTGTCTTCGGGAACGTAAAGCGAAGCACAGAGCAGAGTTTCTCCAGTTGCTCAGCAGTAAGCGTGGAGAAGGAGGTGGGTGGCTGGTTTCAGTATTTGCTGGTCTTGCCAGGGAATTAAAATAACGGGAAGAAGGAGGTTGGGAGGTTTGGGGGTCTTTTCAAGGGAAGGTTATGAACTATCACTATAAGGTTGGCAAAGTAGTTAACTTGGGACTAGAAATCTTTTGAACGAGCGAACTGACAGGCTAGGTAGCAATAGAACAGGATCTGTGGAGTTTTTCCTAGGGCAGAGGTCAGCATACTTTTTTTGTGAAGGACCAGAGAGTAAATATTTTAGGGTTGAGGACCAAGAGGCCAAATGGAGGGGAGGGTATTATGAAATACTTATATAACAAGAGACAAGACAGACTTCCACGGAGTTCTGTATTGGTGAAATTCATAATATAATAATTGAGTGCGTTTTTTTTGTAATAAAGGTCTACTAATGAGAGGAACAGAAGTTCCTTTTTGGGGGAGGAGTAACATTTCACTTAATCGAAGTTCAGAATGAATGCTCCTTGTCATCAAAATCAATTGCAGATCTTGATCTCTTGATGCTAAGCTGTGAGATTTTACATATTTCATCTTTGAAAACATCTTCACACTGATGAGTGCTCTCAGATACTGGTATCAGTCCCTCACAGTTATTGGTTGGAAGGCCTTTGTACAATTAATTAGATCCTTCTCTATATCACACTTCAAGCATGTTGGCACTTTGCAGATGAATCACTTATAGTCGATGGTTAGGTGGAATCACACCAGTTGCAGGATTAAATGGATTTTGAAATAACGTTAGTTTTCTTTGCCTTTGCATTGAGGTCCAAAAAATGGTGCTGGGACTGTAGTTCGAGTTCAGAAAATATAGCCACCGCAAGTTTGCCTGGAAATGGAGATCTCCCTTCTTGTTTTCCCTTTGACAACATGGAGGGTAGAAAGCAGCTTGACGTTATTGTGATTCACATGATGTTTAAGTGCTCATAGATCATATATGTTCTTCACAAAGGAAGACTGTTTGACTCTTTATTCTTTGGTATTACTCATTTCATACCCAGCATCTAGCGTGATTATTGACACAGTGTGTGTAAAGCATGTAAATGGCACCCAGTAAACATTTACTTAATGACTAAGTTTAAAACATATTCTCTTACAGCAACATTATTTTACCCATTCCTTTTTACTGTAGGTGAAGAGCGATTATATGTTGGAGATCGCTGATCAAGTGGACCAGGACATTGCTTTGAAGTTGGGTTGTCTAGAAATACGGTAAGGTGGTAACTAGACATTGAGGTCTTCATTCAACAGTGTTTTCTGTTATTTTTTCTAGGTATTTTTCTTTCCTGATAAAGATTATCAATAAAATACTGAATAAAATGAGTAAACTTTGATGATACTCTGAATTATGTTGACATTGCTAATTTTAGAATCTTTTAAAATATTACATTTAGAATTGAATGATTTATAAGAGTACAAGTATGTAAGCAAGTCTAAGGCTGAGCTCCCCAATAGAACCTTCTGTGATGAAGGAAATGTTCAGTATCTGTGAGATCCCATGTGCCAGCCACTAGCCAAGCTGGATGCTGAGTGCTCAGATGTGCAGCATCTGAACATAAATAGCCATTTATGTCTAATGGCTGCCATTATGGGGGATGGGAAACTGAGAATGTATTTCTTATTTCTGATAACATTTGTCACCATTTGTCATATATTCTGTGCCACCATTTAAAACTTGGAGTGAAAGAAATATTTTACCTTTGTCAGGTATAATTTAATTAAAATTTACCCCGGCTCGGGGCTTCCCTGGTGGCACAGTGGTTAAGAATCCACCTGCCAGTGCAGGGGACACGGGTTCGAGCCCTGGTCTGGGAAGATCCCACATGCCACGGAGCAACTAAGCCCGTGTGCCACAACTGCTGAGCCTGCGTTCTAGAGCCCGTGAGCCACAACTACTGAAGCCTGCGCGCCTAGAGCCCATGCTCCACAAGAGAAGCCACCGCAGTGAGAAGCCCGCACACCGCAACAAAGAGAACCCCCACTCGCCGCAACTAGAGAAAGCCCGTGGGCAACAACGAAGACCCAACGCAGCCAAAAAAAAAAAAATTTACCCCAGGCTGCTAGTTTAAGATGTGTTGGTTAAATTAGCTAAAATTTGATTACGTGTACTCAAAACAGTGATAATTTTCCCGAGAGAGCACTGTTTTTCATATTATATAAGGCTATCAAATAACGGTTCCTACAAGGACCCAAAGATCATTAAGTATAACTCTCAACTCTTCATTAAAATTTGTTTTCAACCTTAATTATATATCCCAGTAAAAAAAAAAAAGCCATCTCTCACTGGTCTCTTCCCGTTCCTGGCCTTTACAGTTTTTGCTTGGGAAGCAAACTTGGCGCACTTTCCTTCCCACAGACAATGCTGTGATGTATTACTTGGAAGAGGGGTCCAGGAGCATTAGGCCCTACATGAATGGCATGCGTGCCTCTCTGGGTTCCCCTCCCACTCTGGCCTCTCCATGTTACGTTTATCCTTCTCCTCCTCTCCCCTGTTTGAGGTCACTGATTTTTGAACTCTGAAGGAAAAACTTGACAGAGTAGTCACCCGCCCAGCTGCCCCTCCCAAACTCCTCCCCCACATGAATAGAAAACAGGAGAACACATTAAGTGATCCTTTTTGGGCCCTTGAAAATTTTTTGTCAAAATCTAGTACTTTCGATTTTAAGTAGGCCAAAGAAAAAGTCAAATTTAAAAAGCAAAACCAGTATTCATGTTATTACAGACAAGTTTGAAACAGTCTTGTTGATTACACAGTCTCCTGGGAAATCACTTCAGGTGATTTGTAATATCTGTGTGTTCCAAAGCAGCTCGAGCTAGACCTTGTCCCTTTGTGAGATAACTGTGTACACGCAGAGAATCCCACCCACTTGGGGCAGATTTTGCAGAGAAAGGACTTGGTTCCAGTAAGACCTGAAATTGCTTGAACATGTAACTTGGAATAAGAAGTAAAATTCAGACTGTGAACACTCGGCGAGATAGGCAGCACTTCTCTGCTGCGCCTGGCGCCTGTTACCTGGACTAGCCCACTGCGATGATTCTGCTTCAGGTCCCATACTGTTTCCTTAGTAACTGTGGGTCTTCCCAGGAGCAGGTGGGGTGCGCACCGGCCACAGGGGCAGCCTGGGGTTCCTGGCACTGTCCCTTGAGGAAAGGCCAAGTACAAGTAGCGAATGTAGCTGATCTCTTTTACAGCTGGAATCTGGTTTCTCATTTTGCAAAGAGCCAGACCTGCTTCACATCAAAAGGGAACGTGAGATTGTTCAGTAGAGATACGGTCTGTGTTAACTGATTTATGCTGCATTAGGATGCAGGAAAAATGCTGCGAATCAAATTGGTTCTTTATTTGTTGTTTATCAGAATGTTTGTGGCTTAGCCGCGTAGTAGTTAGATACCCCCCTTTCACGGTTTTTAATCATTTAACATCGCAGACATTCCCAATACCAATCTATGAGTGTGTATCTTCTCTGCTTTTAGGCGGTCGTACTGGGAGATGCGGGGCAACGCCCTGGAGAAGAAGTCTAACTATGAAGTATTAGAGTAAGTGCGGCACGTCCAGGCGCTGCCTGCAAGCATTCAGAGCTAAGTCACTTTTCAAACTGTAGATTTTACTGGTTTATCTTTACTTAAAACTTAATATTAAATCTGAAACACTACTGTTTCTAAAACTTCTATATCCGGAAGAGGAAAGTTTTATTAAGAAATGAATTCTTGGTGACGTTAATTATGTTAGCAGACATTTAAATTTGTTGATAAATGTCTTAGGGTTAATATTCTTTGGCATGTTAACACAAACAATAAACTCTTCTGTCTCTGTAGATTTAACCATATTGGGATGGAGTTTCACTTCTAATTTATATTGAACTATGAAATTGTTATTATTTATATTCTCTTTATAAGTTTATTAGGGTTTTTTTTTCCCTTAGTTAAAAAAAAGTGGAAAGATGGGAGTTATTTGTTGCTTATGTATCAGAAAATTTAGGATAACTGAATATTTTTCCAATAGTGAAGTTAACAGTCGTTAGACGGTTACGTTAGAGTATTTAAAATGCATATAAGACAGAGTGGGGCTTATGTCTTGGGAGGCTGAAAGTTCTGCACTTTATCTGTTGATAATTAATTCAGCAAAAAAATCACTGATATTTGTTATTTCCAGTTTTATTTTCATTAGCAATGGTGCAACTTTTTGCCAGCACTTTTCCTGGCCATATTATTACTGAAATTCTTGCGCTATTTGGAAGATGTTACTACAGTGAAGTAAAAGGTTGTCCATAAGTACCCTGCAATAATAGAGACTTGACATGGCTTTGGGTTTTATTTGACTTTCCAGGTCAGCCCAACTGCTATCACACTGTGAAAGTATAATATCCCACCGTTTTGAAAACAAGATTTTACAGGGGAGGTATGGTCATTTGAAAATAAAAGTAGAAGTAAATATTTGGGGGAATTAGTTATGGAGCAGGTCCGACCATTTGCACTAATAACTGGTGGTAGACGTGATAGTTATTTTGCAATCACACAAGCCTCCTTTGTCCTAATTGTGACAAGTGAGGTAGCGCCCCGGGCAGCCTGTCTCGTTGTGGCGCGGATTCATCCCTTGATTTCTGGACCTACTGTATTAGCATAATGTAAGTTTCATGACAGTGTGCAGCGTACAAGGCACTCACTAAATATTTGTGGTTGTGTGTTATGGACACATCCATCACGTAATGTTGTGCCTCTTAACAGATTGAATAAGGATAAAACACGGAGTTGTTAGAGCTGAATGAAAACTTTTAGAGATCAATTGGGATATCTTAGTAGCCAGAATGATTTTAAGTAGAATTTTCCCTGCCCTTCAGTTGACAGCATAGAAGCAACAGTATCATTAATAACATTAAAAAAAAAAACAAAAAAAACTAACAATCACTGTGGTTTAGGTTTTTGTTTAAAATTGCCACATTCCTCAGCCTGAAAGACTCTTCCTACTGCTTAAAATACAAATGACTAGCATCAGAGGAATCATTGAAGGTCTTGTGTCAGGTACATGCTAGGTTTGTTCTCATTTCAAATGGAGGTTTTTGAAAAATATCCGTTTGTTTCTTTGTTTATTCGTTCATTTAACAAAGATTATTGAGCATCTGCTGAGCCCTTGGCAGCTAAGTGCTAGAGATGCAGAAGTGGATAATCCAAAGTTTTCACCCTCAGGAGGCTTACAGCTGGAAGGGAGACTCTCAGACAGTAAGCAGAGTTGTAAAATAATATAGTAGGAACTGAAGTAGAAGCTTCTAGAGGGTGTGTGGGGGGTGGTACTCCATGTCTGAGGTCTGATGGGAGATGCTGTCTAGCCTGAGTGGTGGAGAAGGAACGTGGGCAGGCGGAGGCTGCTGCTCCGGAACCAGCCAGTCCCGGGAGAGAGCGCAGCATTTGCCAAGACACAGAAACGTGGACGGTCAGTTTACTGCGGGTAGAACACCTTGCCCGTCGGGGAGGGCTGTGATGTGTGTTGTAAACAGCTCCAGGCGTTGACACGGCCTCCAGACGATTAGGTCGTGATGACTCGGTGAGCCAGGTCCGTGACAGGAGGAGCTTTGTGATGGAGAATTCCATATTCCCAAATTGGAATGGTATTAAAGAAAGTTAAAAATGGAAGTAGGGAGCCCAGAAACTGTTGCATCTTTCCTTTCTCCTGGAGGAAGAATGAGTCTCTGACGTGGACTCCATAGCAGGAGCAGTGGAGGTGGGAGTTTACCAGAGTCAGGGTCTGCGGACTGGCTGCCTGGTTGGATTGGGGTGAAGGAGGCCAAGGAGGCATCTGGGGATTCTCGTTTTCTGTCCTGGGCCAGTGGGCATGTCAGTCACAAACAATTTCGTGTTTGGAGGGAAGGAGGATAAGTTGGTTGGGACGTGTTCAGTTCTGAGGGAACATTTGTGTTATTTAAACGAAAAAGGAAACAGAAATGTTGGTTTATTTTCTATGTTATAAAATCACTAAAACCACAGCTTTAAAAAAAATCTCTGATGGTACCCAGTGCCTAGATGTTGGTTTCTAATATCATTCTTCAATGAGAGGAAGCAGGACTCCTGATCCGAGGGGCAGGGGGAGATATATGGGCCTAGAGCATCTTGTAGAGCTGGAAAGGAGCAAGCGCTTAGAAAAGCAGGTGGTGGGGCTGTGTCGGAGCATCAAATTGGAGTCCCAGTGACCAAAGGTAAGGCATTTGGGCAACAATGAATGACTTAGTTTTGGGTTATAGCCCAGAGTATGAAATAAATACCCATGGGCCTATATGAATATAAATAATTGAATAGATAAATATATAGAGAAGTGATAAATCTCCCACATAGAAGAATTCTAAGTAATATTTATATGGACACAGCCTGAGGAGGCGGATCATAAAATCCCACCCTATACTGTGGGCTCCGCTTAGTGACGTGTGTCTAAAGAATAGAGTGTGGAAGGGTGTGTGAGTAACCTGACAGTGGAGCCATCTGACAGGCGCTACCTCAGCCAGGTGGTCACGGTCAGCATCAACACCAACAGTTATGTTGATGGCATGTGTGTCCTTGGTGTGATCTGTTGAGAATGACACTTCATCTCTGTGGTCTGCTTCCCCAAAACCTAAAAACCCAATCCAGACTTGCGAAAAACAGGTAATTCTCATTTGAGGGACGTTTTACAAATTACCAAACCAGTACTACTCAAAACCGTCAAGATCTTTAAAAACAAGGCAAGTCTGAGAAACTGACACAAGCCAAGAGGAACCTAAGGAGATGTGACGATTAAATTGGATCCTGTGAAACAGAAAAGTGACATTAGGGAAAACACTGATGAGATCTGAAAGTGTAGGGCCTGTTAGTAATGATGTATCAGAACCGATTGATTAGTTACGGCAGAGGTGCCATAGTAATGCAAGGGAAAGCCAGGTGTGGGCTATTCAAGGAACTGTACTATCTTTGCAACTTTTCTGTAAACCTAAAACTATTCTAAAATAAAAAGTTTATCTTGGGAACAGTTCTCAAAGCTTTCTGAGATGCTCTTCCCGGGTTATAATCCTCCAATTTGGCTCGAATAAAATTTTCCATTTCTTAAAAAAAAAAAAAAAAGAACAAGAGAATTGGAGAGGAAAAAGCCAGCAGGCACTTAGAGATGATCTAAAAAGGTGAATCATTGTGCGAAGTTGGAGAAGGAGGGCCAGGTCAGTGGCTTGCATTGTAGCGTGCCCGGCTGTCAGAGAGTTGTCCTCAGGGCCACTGTGATGTGGACTGTGTCCCAGCCTGTCTTTGTGAGAGGCCCACGTCGGAACGGGAAGGGTAACTGAGCCATGGCAGCTGGGTGAGAGCCAGAGGTGTCATGGGAATGAAGAGAACAGGTACCTGGGGGAAATCTCCGTGGGTAATACATTTGGATGTTTTTGGCAACAAGAAAAGTCTGTAAAAAGAAAGAAAATGAAGAAGCAGGTATCCATCAAGATGGATTTGGAGCTATATTTGGAGAGAGGAGCGTTAAGTTCAAGATGTGTTTGATATCAGAGTCAAAAATTGCATTAAAGTTGGTGTGAATTTGGCTTATTTCTAAAAATTACAGAAATCGAGGCGGCAGGAGAACAGATATGTGGAAGAGGGCCCACTGGAGTATTAATCAGTGCCTCCAGAACTTCAGCGTGTCTGTGGGGTCAGTGGCATGGAAAGTGTGGGAATCACCAGACATGAATTAGGGCCAGTGACTGTTGCCACCTGCAGCCAGAACAAAGCAGTACAGCGTGATTTTGTCAATTAGAGGCCTCCTTAGAGGATACTGATGAAAACCGGAACTATCTGTTATTCCACAAATGGCCGTTGTGTAGTAGTTATTCTATATGTAAGATATTTAAATTAAGTAAACATGATGGTTAAGGAAAAGAAGGGGCAGGATGAGAGACTTCCAGTTCCCACTGTTACTGTGCTGGTTTGGGGTCCTTCATAATGGTGTGAGTTGTGTGAACTCACTACCCCATCTCAGTGTGAGAAGTGGGGCGATGGAGGGGGCTCTTGCAGCAGGTTGCTGCCCTGTTGGCTGGCTCTTCCACTCACTGTCCTGGATCAGTAAAGCCCTGGGTTTCTGTTTCCAAATCTGTAAAGTAGGGACCATGGTGATACCTACCTACGTACTGGGTTGATGTGGGGAGTTAAGAGAGAGAATCATGTCAAGAGCTCAATATAGTGCCCAGCACTGAATAAATGTTGCCCGTAATTATCATTGGGATCATTATCCAGAGGAGAGGGTTGAAACACCTTCCCATTTGGGGGCTGTTTTATATTCCTTTTGTAAATTGTACTTTTCTTCTGTTTTCCATTATGTTTATGTTTTTTTCTCATTGAGATCTTTGTCATACTAACCCATGGTTCGTAATATTTGTTGTATATATTCTCTCCCAATTTGTCTTTTATTTATTTATTTATTTAAAATTTTTATTTATTTTTGGGTGCGTTTGGCCTTTGTTGCTGTGCACAGGCTTTCTCTAGTTGCGGTGAGCCGGGGCTAGTCTCTGTTGCAGTGTGCAGGCTTCTCATTGAGGTGGCTTTTTTTTTTTTTAACATCTTTGTTGGAGTATAATTGCTTTACAATGCTGTGTTAGTTTCTGCTTTATAACAAAGTGAATCAGCCATACATATATATATTTCCCCATATCTCCTCCCTCTTGACTCTCCCTCCCACCCTCCCTATCCCACCCCTCTAGGTGGTCACAAAGCACTGAGCTGATCTCCCTGTGCTATGCGGCTGCTTAAAAATATGGAACGCTTCACGAATTTGCGTGTCATCCTTGTGCAGGGGCCACGCTAATCTTCTCTGTATCTTTCCAGTTTTAGTATATGTGCTGCCGAAGTGAGCACTGCAGTGGCTTCTCTTGTTGCCGAGCACGGGCTCTAGGTGCCTAGGCTTTAGTAGTTGCAGCACGCGGGCCCAGTAGTTGTGGCTCGCGGGCTCTAGAGCGCAGGCTCAGTAGCTGCGGTGCACGAGCTTAGTTGCTCCGCGGCATGTGGGATCTTCCCAGACCAGGGATCAAACCCGTGACCCTTGCGTTGGCAGGTGGATTCCAGGGAAGTCCCCAGGTTGTCTTTTAACTATGATTATATAGCTTTTCATCATACAGAAGTTTTTCTTTTTTAACGTGGTAAAATCTGTCCATTATTTTCATTCTGGTTTTGCGTTTCAAGACCTAATGTTTGTTCTAAAAGTTTTGTGGATTTATTTCTATTTTTACATTTCCAAATGTGTGGATATTTTTTGACTTTTTAAAAAAATTAATTAATGGCTGAGTTGCGTCTCCGTTGCTGTGCGCAGACTTTCTCTAGTTGTGACGAGCGGGGCCTACTCTTAGTTGCGGTGCGCAGGCTTCTCATTGCGGTGGCTTCTCTTGTTGCGGAGCACGGGCTCTAGGCGTGCGGGCTTCAGTAGTTGTGGCTCGCGGGCTCTAGAGTGCAGGCTCAGTAGTTGGGGCTCACGGCCTTAGTTGCTCTGCAGCATGTGGGATTTTCCTGGACCAGGGCTCAAACCCAAGTCACCTGCATTGGCAGGCGGATTCTTAACCACTGCACCACTAGGGAAGCCCTGACTTTCTTTTGAAAATTAACTTCTAGCTTAATTGCATTACGATCAGGGAGTATGGTCTCCCTGGTGATAAGAGCTTCTTTGACTTTTGTTGAGACTTTCTCTGTGGACTAGTGGAAGATCATTTTTCTCCAGTCATTTATTAGAAAGAAACTATAAACATACAAAAAGTTGAAGAATCTCCTGTTTTTGGTCTTCTCTAGTTTCACCATGTCTTAGACTTGGGTTTCTTTTTTATAAGCCCAACTTGGAACAAGATGTACTTTCCTGATTCTGTGGATTCATGTTTTTCACCTGGAAAATATATGCCATTATCTCTTTAATTGTCAACTGCATGTTTTTTCAGCCTTTATATCTCTTAACATCTTTCATTTCTATTTCTTGTGGCAGTGTGTGTGTGATTTCTTTAGATTTTTCTTCTAAATCCTTAATTCCCTTTTAAGTAGTGTCTTCTTGGCATACCCTGTCCATTTGGTTTTTCACTTCACCACTTATAATTTTCACTTCCAGAAATTCGGTTTCCTGTGTTGTGTAATACGCTCTCCATTCCTGGTAATCTCTGTTGCTCACGTATGTGATTGTGCCGTTTATTTCGTCAAGCTTTTCAGGCCAGCTGTTTTGTGCTCTGTATCTGACAGTGACCCTGGGGTTTCTGGGCTGTCTCAATCTGCTGTTCCTCTGACTTCCTGAAGCTCCCGAGTGGCTTGAATCAAAGCCTGGTGGCCCAAGACTGATGAGTGGGCCTCCGGAGTGGGCATCTGACAAGAGCCAGGGAGTGAATGGCACAACTCACCCTCCCTCAGGTCCCAGCTCAGTCCAGGTCCAGCATCCCCACCTGCGGGCGGCATTGGGTCAGCCCTCTTCACCTCCAGCACTTTGGGTGTATAGGGTGGGGTCCTACAGACCTACTTGTTTATTACTGTGTTGGTTAAACATTCATTGTTGTAGCTCAGCCTGTCTTCTGATAGCAGTTCCCTTTTTCTTAAAGTATATTGTTTAGAAATTCTTTTATATGTGTCTTCGGTGGTAAAATTCTGCTCCTGTCATCTTGTAGTTTTCTTTATTTCACCTTGTTCTTGGAAGGTGAAGATTCTTTACTCCTTCGCAATTCTAGTTTAATCGTGATATTTTCTCAGTACTGTTCCCTGGGTTCTGTCTTCCACCGCAGCTGTTGAAAAGGCCCACCCAGTGCTGTGGACGAGGTATGGCTGGGAAGTGGTTCTCCAAGCACACTGAGGCTGTCCTGCCCGGGGACCGGACCGGCAGCCAGGGCCTCCGGGGGGTCAGCATTGCCCTTTCCTACTGGTTTCTGCTAGTAGCCTAGAGCCACTTAGAAGTGTAAATATTTTCTCAGTATGGAAAAGAATTATACATCAATGCAGAATGTTTCTTGTTAGTTTATTTTGGGGTTCTGGTTTTTCTTGCCAGTAAGGAGAAAAACTGTGAAATAGTCCATATAGTTGCTTAGTTTTGCCAGAAAATGTATGGACAGTCTCTGTAATTTATAATGTACTAAAGAAATCTCCTTCAGCTTTACCACATTTCAAAATAACTGTTTTCAATTATGCAATAAATAATCAGGCCCAACTTCGGAGGGTGGGAAAAGCACTATCTAAAAACGTTTGCATTTTTTCTTTAAACCAACTAAAGAGTTAATTGGTCTCTTTTCTCTATGTCTTTCCAACCCTGGTAGGACCAAGGTGCCTCTTCTGTAGGCGGAGGGGAAGTACTGGCCGTGAATATCCAGCCGCAGGCCCAGCCACAGGCCCAGAATGTGGCCTCCCGGGGTCTTACCCTGCAGGGCGCACTCTGGAGTGTACTCAGGTGGCTCTTTTATTTACGCCTCCTGTAAATCAGAGACAGGAGTCAGATGAGCTGTGTTAAGAAAAATGTTTTGTTATCAAGCTTAAAAACTGCATTGCTGACAGTGACAAATGGAACCAAAATAAGCTAATAACACAGTGTTAAAATTATGGTTCCTATTGTGATACTGTAGAAGGAAGAAACTTATGTACCAATGATTCTTCTTCAACGTACAGAATTATACTGTGAAATTATTTTAAATGAATCACATATCTTTTCAGTTCTGCTCATTTCCTTATTAAGTGGTTTGCTTTTTTTAGAAATTCATTTTTAATCATCTTTGCATTTAATGTATTTTGCTGTAGTTGTTTGTGTAACTGTGTCTCTTCTCTACTAGAGTAAGCTGTATTGATGTAGGGACCTCCTGGTATTTCCAGCACTTAGCAAAGTGTCTGATGTTTATTAGGCATTCCATCGGTACTTCCTCAGTGAATAAATTTGTGATATAAAATTAGCTGAGGTTAATTCTAATTGTGCATTGTTTTCATTCATTTTTAAAAATTGTCTTTATTGTCAGTAATAATCTAGTGCTTTTTTTAGCTGCCTGTGATAATTTATCAGTGAAGGGGATGCTCACAGATTTGGCATGAATTGATTGACAGTGGCTTAACTGAGAAGGTACTTTCTCTTTCACATAAAACAAGTGCTAGGCAGTCAGTGCTTCTCATCACCAGGGCACTAGGCCCCTTGAATCTTGCCACCATCATCCGTAGCTGCCACCTGGTAGCCTAGGATGGCTGGTTGACCTTGCCTGTCACAAGGAGGAGGAGATGGACCTTTTCTCTCTCTCCCAGCCCCCTTTAAGGACACATATGTGCAGGTAGTGCTTTCCCTGGGAGGGACATTGGCTGAAACAGTGTCACATGGCCACACCTGGCTCCAGGAGAGGAAGGCAGCATCACCTGGTGTACCTGGCCAAAAGATGACTTCTCATTACTCAGGTTGAAGGAGAGAGAGGATCATTAAGAAGCAAACAGCAATTTCCATTGAAGTTAGAGAATTTTAAGTTTTATCAGTTTTTAAGAGGCTTAAGGTATCATTTGAGAGGTTAAAGGACCTCAGTGATATTCTTAATGATACTCAATTCTTGAGAGATTTGGGGCGAGGATAAGTTAGGGATACTGTATGAAAACGTGCATTATAGTTTTATTTTAAAGTTGTTTTTGGTTGCCTTTTTTGCTGGGGCTTTAAGTTTATGAGAGTTATGTCCACAAAGTATTAATTAGTTAAAGCCAACAGACAAGGTCTGTATCTTCTCAGAAGTAGTGCGGAAGGAGAGATAAGTTTATACTTGGCCTGAGAATTCACTTATAAGAAGCTTAATGTATGTAAATAAAGCTATTCAAGCCTCAGGCCTCCCAAGGCCTGCTGTGTCATGGGTTTTGGGCGTGAACGCATGTGTGCGCAGGACAAGGCCCCCAGGCTAGGAGTAGCTAGGCGGACCGAGTGCGCTCTAGAAAGATCCATCGGGGAGCTGGTGCGGGGTATGGACTGCTGGGCGGCACCTCTTCCCCCTGATGCGGGGAGCGGCGCCTGCTGCCTGGACCATCGACGGCGAGTGTGGTCAGGGGAGCCGGGAGGATGGCGCAGTCATGGGAGGGGGCAGAGCTCCGAAGTTGGACAGAAGGGAAAGAGCAAGACAGCCTCATCAGCCAGCAGTGGTCTGAACGTTTCATTAGAAGGACAGAGGTAAATTAAACGTTAACTCAGAAAATTCTGGTTTAAAATTGATCACAAATACAGTTTTAAGCCCCAGACACCCCAGATCTCAACGAGTAACTTTCTGGGCTCTCTCATGGTGCTGTCTCATGGTGCCTGTCACGCGCTTGCACAGCTCGCATCAGGGTCTCACCCGAGGAAGAGACCGCAGGGCGGTGACTCCCCTCTCCCCCTCCCCCACCCATATCTAAGGTGATGCCCAGTGTGGGGAAGCGGGGGAGTACAACAGGCTTGCTTTCTTTGAAGCTTCAAATCAGAGTGAGTTGCATCTTAGAGAAAAGTCGGAGGAAGAGTTACTGGGAGATCTGCTTCCGTGCATGGGCAGCCCCAGCCCAGGCTCCTGTCTGGCCCCCACTTCCTCCTGCGGGATCCGCGGTGGTCTTGCTGAGCGGGCCCCCCGGAGTCCCGGGCAGTCGTGGGTGTCCCTGTGGGGCTGTGTGGCCGGGCCCACCGCCCTCTCTGAGGAGCCCCGGGGGCCAGGGAGCCGAGGCCGAGATTTTCTTGCTGTAAGCCCACGCCACCACTGCAGGTCCTAGGCTGTGAAGTGTCCTGTCCGCCCAGCCAGCGCGGGTGCCCTTAGCCCCCATGGCTCTGAGCACCTGAAGTGGAGCCGGTGCAGCTGGGAACTAGATTGTTAACTGAATCTTAGCTAATTTAAGTGTGAATCCTTCATGGGGCTACTCTTGTGGACAGTGCGTTCTCACCTAATATTAGTATCTCGTTAACTGCACGTGTGGGTTAAGAAGGTTCCTTTGGGCTCACGTGGGAAATCTGACAGCCTGATACTGGGGTTTGGGAATTGGGGGGTGGCTGTGTCCTAAAAGTTTCATGAAAGCTAGTTTTAGTCAAATGAGTTTACCTGTATTTAGGATCTACCCTTTGATAATTATTTACATAGTAAAGAATTGCCTCATTATAAAGGCCAGTAGTTTTATTTTGTTTGTGCGACATCAGTAGTGTTTACTGTTTTGTTCATCTTACCTCACGGCTGTACAGACTTTGGGTTCAAGTGAGTTTTATGTCACATAAAGCTGAGAGCTAGCCTGCTGCCCATCAGACAGCTCCTCGTAAGCCAGTGCCCGACACGGGCTGGAGGGAGGTGGCCACGTGTGAAATGGGACAGCCTCTGTGGCCCTGCCAGGCTTCTTGGAGAGTGCTGAATGCAGATGTCTCAGGAGGCTTTCCCTAAAACCGTGAGCGCAGCGCCTGAGCTGTTTCCCAGTGTCCTCCACCGCCAAGCCTCGTAGATGGGCTTCTTGGTAAAGTTAAATCAGAATGTGTGGAGCGGGGTGGTGGTGGTATGGAATTCTCCCAGCGATTCTGTGTACTTTATCCTCATTTTTATTTTCTCACTTGCCATGTGTCCCATTTTAAAGGGTTCTAATGTATGGGCAGGTGTTACAGACTCATTATTACTCAAAAGTAGTTGGAAAAACTAAACTGCATACTTGCTAAACATTAGTTGGCCTTAGCTTTTTTTTCCTTAAATGGAGTTGTTCTCACCTTGGAAGTAAAAGTAACACCTAGTAATAGGCTTTATTTTCACACAGAAAAATTCAACCCCCTTGGTCCATCTTTAATTTTTCCATTTGTGACAAAAATGAGTATGATAAATTTTCTACTTTCCATTGGACTCTAAGAAAAATACTGGGTTGGCCAAAATGTTCGTTTGGGTTTTCTGTAATATCTTATGGAAAAACCCGAACGAACTTTTTGGCCAACTGATAGCCGCAGAGCTGTGTTGAGTAGTGGCAGCTGATGGTCTCACCGTGGGGAAGAGGGCATCCCTGGCCCTGGTGTTCCCTGCCCCCCATCCAAAGACTTCCGTGGCCAGCTGCCTCCTTGAGATCTCCACCAGGAGGTCTTGTGCACCCTGCTCGACCCCTCTCCAGAAGCAGAAGTCCCAGGAGGCACGCCTGGGCCCCCGGCCTTCCTCTTCCTGGTGCCTCGGCCTTCCCTTGTCACCTTTCATTCAGCGCTGCTGGCTCTGCGTCCAGAGCATCCCTGAGCCTCTGCTGCCCACCCTCCCTCCCACCACCCTCCTCCGGGCTCCCAGCAGAGCCTCCCTCATACCTGCCTTCCAGCCTGTGTCCTCCCCTCCTCCCTACAGCACGTCTGCTCTTGGCACCATCAGGTCACGCCTCCCTCTGCTCATGATGACGGCTAGTCAGGCCTGTAGACCAGACTCTCGCCAGACAGGAGGGGCATCCCGGGTGCTTCCGGGGGAAGGGGAACTACCCGTGTAGAGTTCTAGGGACTTAACACATTCTCACTGTCTCCTCAGCACCGCCGTTGGCAGCAGGGATTAGCATCCCTATTTTACACGTGGGTCACTGAGGTTGACAGGAATGAAGGCATAGCCAAATCCTCCTGCGGCAAAGCCAGGATTCCAGTGCAGGGCTCCCTCTGTGAAAATAAGTTCTTTATATTATGGAACAGCTGCCTGCAAAGGCAGATAGGGAAGAAAGTGCTCAGGAATAATGCCTCTAAGATTCTAGGGTGTTGGTTTATCTTTTATGTGCTCATTTTGCTACTTCCCATAGTGATTAGCACCCAAATCCTTAAAATGCAAAGTTCCTGTCTTTTTAGGAGGCAACAAAAAGTGGAAGAACTTGGGTGGACACTTTTCCCTGTTCATATCTGAAAAGATAAGGAAGGGAAGTTATAAACAAAAGTGGTTAGAAAAATAAATGGAAAGCCAGGAGTTACATGAACTTGCTGATAAGTAAATCCAGAAAACAGTGTGTCATAGGAGCTGAGGAGGGACTGTGTACGGGAGCAGTGAGCAGCGTCATCCTCATCACCACAGAGCGAAAACGAATATGAGAACTGAGACCAGGAGTTAGCAAGGAGTTCGTCGGTTTAGGTACCAACTAGTAGAGTATGGAATAGGGGATTAAAATGTTCGGATCTAGAGTCAACCATATAAACTCTGACATGTTTTCTATGGTTTCATTGGTAATACTTGCTAACTTACAATTACGTGTGAAGAAGTCATCCCTGCTTTATTTTTTTAATATACTTTATGTTCATTTTATTTTTTTATGTAATCCTGAAAAGGTACCTTTATTTCGCTTTTCTCCTTCTTGATCCTTTCATATTTTCCATGTGTCTCCTGATAATCTTTCATGTCTAGAGGCTTTATTTCATCTTACTAGCGCACGATTGCCCTCTAGTGGCCAAAAGCCTGGCTCACTTAGTACCCAAAGTAAGTAGAAAATGAGAGTGAGCCGTTCTTTCCATCGGTTTTCTTGGCCGGAATGCTTTGAGGCTCTTGTTACTAACGATTGATTTTGTAGCTTGGTCTAAAGAAAATGACTGGGATTTTCAGCATTTCCACACATTCAGCTTTTTGACCTTAGACCACTCACTTAATTTCTCTTTTTTTGTTTTGTTTCCTGTGTGAAACTGAGATTATAAACATTGATTAATGTTAATCAAAAAGTTTATTTTTAAAAACAGTCAACCTTTAGGATTAATCTAAGGTATTTAAGCTTCCCTGCTATATCCCAGATCTTTCCCTAATCAGGCCAGTCTACTTTCTATACAAATACAGTGCGTTACCCAGTTGGAATCGAGGTTTATAAGGCTAACCTTCAAACAATGCTCAAAGAAGAACAGTTTGTTTACTGTTGTAATTTACAAAGAGGCAATATTTTAGAGGGTTTGCAATAGTAAGGCTTAAAAAAAAAAGACTTTCTACCTAAACCAGCTTGTATCGGTGTTTCCTGCACAGATCTAGAAAATTACTTGTCCCACCTGTTCCATGACTGTGCGGGTACATTGGAGCTTTATTATACTTATTTCCTTCTAGAATAACATGTGGAAGGGTAAATAATTTAAACTGCTTTTATGTTCCTGCGACAATGTCGTGTTATTCATCGATTTGGTGGTGTTATTTGTTAATACACTTCTTTTTGTATTTCAGAAAAGATGTTGGTTTGAAGCGATTTTTTCCTAGGAGTTTACTGGACTCAGTCAAGGTAATTAGTCTGCTTTATCGTAATAGGCGACCGCGTTAGGCGGACCCCTCCCCCGTGGTATGCGGTTTTCTCCTTTACGTGTAGAAGTCTTAATATAAAAAGCTGACAGTTATTCTAGTCATACTGATGGCAAGCAGATTTTTAAAGGTGTAGCATCCTGCCAGAAAACCATGGTCTCGCTTCTTGGTTGTGAGCGCATCCGGCCAAGTACAACACCAAGAAGGTTGCGTTCACAGCGGTCCTCGTCGCCTAAGTCTTTACGGTCTTGGGTATTTTGACACACGAAAGTAAAGAAGCGGCACGCAAAAGAGCCATAGTGGCAGCTGTAGCGTGTGTGCGCGCATGCGTGCGCGTGCACGCGTAGAAGTGTGTTCTGGAGGTCTGTCTGCTCTCGTTTCGACCAAGGGCACTCCTCCCCGTTAGTAACTCTTGCAGGACACCAGTTCCTGTCTCTGCCTGTAGCTCCCACTGCAGGGGAGGGGACACCGGGGACCCGAGGTGTGGTTCCCCAGCCCATCCAGAACATGGTCCAGTGTGGTGTGAGGACGCAGCTTTGGATCAAGGTAGAGTCCAGCTCAGCTGAGCTCTGCCATTTCCTAGCCTCATGGTTTTGGACCTGGTTTCTTATTTCCACAACGAAGAAAATAATATTTTGTAGGGTTGGTGTGGCTGTTCAGCAGATCGGTGTGTGTATGTGTATAAACTGCTACCACAAGTACCTGTCACAGTGCAGTTTATAGACTGTGGCTGTTACTGCTCTGACTTTCTATCACAGAGGACATGTTCCACACTAGAGCAGCCATGTGGAAGACCATCCCACTCACTGAGGCCCAAGTGGGATAAGACAGAACACAGTGGTTCAAAAACTGGCCCGGAAGCCAGACTGCCTTGGTGAAAGTTGTGACCCGATCACCTTGAATCACTTGGGACTCAGTTTGACCTGGAGAGTGAGGCCCTGGCGTGGGCGCAGAAGCCCACCCTGTGCATCAGCCTGCCCTTTGCTGGGTGGACCCAGGGGGAGACGTTCACAAGTGTAAGACACCGTTCCTCACGGCATTTACCCCATCACTGGACAGAGAAGTGCACCACCCAGTGTAAAAGTAGAAAGCAGGAAAGGATACGAAAATGGCTATATCACATTAATAGCACCATCAGTGCTCAAACATTAGTCCCAGGGTGGCCTGAGAATTACTGTGAAGTCTCCTTAGAGCTGTGTAGATAAGCAGTTATCACAGGAGGTATGACTGCTGGCATTTGGGAGCCCAAGAAGTTATTCTGTATTTAAAAAGGATCCTCATACTCCAAACAAGCCACCCGAGGTCCACGTCACAGGTGCCATGGTGTGAGTGTAGCCGAGGTGAGAAGGCCCCGGGGAGGTCCCCCATCGCCGGCTCTTCTAAAGCTCAGCCTCGGCGTCCTCTCCCGTACAGACTGCTCACCTCCCTAGGGGGCTGCAGAAACATCCTCCACCTTAGGGCCCTGCTCAGGGTCTTAATTTTTAATTTTACTTTCTCAGGTTTTAATTACTAGATATTGTTTGCATTTTGTCTGCCTGCTTCCACTATATTTTAAGATCCACGAGGACAAAGATAACATCTGCTGTGTTCTCTGCCCTAAACCCTGTGTTTGGCATAATCCCGGGCACACAGTAACATTCGCTAAATCTTATTTAAGTGAAAAAATGAATGAACAAGTTTAAGGGCCACTTGAAAGATGACTGGACTTAGAGGAGGCACTTTCCAGGTAGAGGGTACCGTGTGGAAGGAGGCATGAGAATAGCGCAGGTGATGATACTCCTTCACAAAGTAGAAGAACCGGAAGGCTGGAGAAGCTCGTTTCCCTGGGCAGCCCACTCTGACCCTGCTGTCACTCCAGAAACGTCCCCATTCCTGCACAGGACTTGTCCCCTCCAGGTGTCTTTCAGGCTGTCCCTCAGGACCCAGCCTGACTGGCCTTCCTCATCCTCACCCTGCTGCCGACCCTGATTCGCTTCTGCTGCTGTTTGAGCTCCACCGGGCAGTCAGGTCAGCCCTGTGACTAGAGCTCAGACACTGTGGTCGCCTGCGTGGACGTCAGTACTCAGATGAGAGCACGCAGGGGCCCTGGGTGTTCATGGCAGGGGAGGGACATGGTCACCTTTTGGACTTTAGAACATAAACCTGACAGCAGCATGGAGGACAGATCGAAAGCAGCAACACTCCAGCCAAGAAGGCTTGGAGGTGATTAAGGTGATCAAGGTGAGCAGTGTCAGCCCCGGAGGCAGTGGTGGCCGAGCCTCGTGTGTGTACGGGTAGTGGAGGGGAAGGAATTGACCCTTGGGAGCTTGAGAAAGCTTCGCGAGCCAAACAGATAGCACTTGTGTTTTCTGAAAGGTTCAGTTGCTGCTGATTTTGATGCCAGCAGGGAGAACAGAATTGACTTCTAGCTTCTGTTTCTTAGGTACAGATTCGTCTAGTGTTTCATTTCTCACACGCTTTCTAATATAAAGGAAATCAGTATACTTTTGTAAAACAAATAATGTATATTTGGCTTCTTAAATAGCTTAATCAGTAGCTCATATCCTTATGCCAAAAATTTTTCACCTTCTATGTAAATTCTTTCAACTGATTGCCGTCAGACTCTTGTGGGTATGACTGACATAAACATATACCCATAGGTATGTAACAGCTACAGTACAAATTAGGTTGTGTTCAGACAGTCTCCTCTTCAAAACTATTGCCAATGAAACTTCAACTAACAAGAAATTCACATCAGCTTCTTATTTGTCCCGGACTAGCCCTATAGAATGGCTAGACCAATTAGTATTTGCTTTTCCAAAGGCCATTTTGTTTTATATGCCTTTTTCCCTTCATATCTAGACTTCTAGAAGATCATTTGTAGTTAATGCTCACGTTGAAGTGTTGAAAGGTTACCTTGTATTTGATGGAACTTAAGCTATGATTGATTGATGGCAAAACAGGATTGGGGTATATGTGCCCGATTACTAAGGATAATTTACAGTATATTTAAATTTTCTGACTCTTTGATCTCAGTAGTGCCAGAGGCACATTTTTAAAAACACTGTACCAGCAAAACTAACAAGTCAATCCCAACCTGAGGGTAGTCTACAAAATTGACAGCTAGGCGATGGGGAGACATGAGTAAATGCAGTGTGGGGTCCTGGAGCAGTGAGAGGGCGTCAGTGGGCAAACTAGGGGCTCTGAGTAAAGTCCGCAGCTAGCGTGTACTCTTGTACCAACGTTGGTGTCTTAATTTTAACGGATGTTCCAGTGTCGTGTGAGATGTTAACTTCCGGGGCAGGTGATGGGGGGAGGTGGGCACTGGACGAAGGGCAGGAATTCCGTACTGTCTTTGCAGCTCTTCTGTAAATCTCAAATTACGTTGCAAATAAAATAGCCAAATTTCAACTTATTTGAGTATAATTCACAGTAGAAATCTAATTTCAGAACTAGAAATGTTGCAAGATCAATAGTTACCAGTTTTTTGAAGTTTCTGTACTTCAAGGTAATAGAATGGTTTCCTAGGGTCCTATCAGGAGCACTTAGTCATTCCCATCCCTGTGGTTAGCACGGAAGTGCCTGGCTCAGCAGTCATTCAGCAGCCAGCTCCTGGCATCTGCTGTGTGCCAGGGAGAATGAAGCCTGGGGTCAGCACAGAAGTGGCCGTCTGGTCTGGGCTCCTGTAAGTAGGGTGGAAAAAAAGCACGCTTCAGACGTACACACGCACACACACACACACACACACACACACACACAATGGAATGTTACTTAGCCATAAAAAGAAGGAAATCTTGCCATTTGCAGCAATGTGGATGGGCCTTGAGGACATTGTGCTCAGTGAAATAAGTCAGACAGAGACAAATACTGTGACCTCACTTATATGAAAAGAAAAAAAGCTCATAGATACAGAGAACAGGTTATGGTTGCTGGAGGCTGGAGTGGGTGAAATGGGTGCAGGGCTCAAAAGCTACAGACTCCGGTTATAAGTAAGTCCCAGGGATGTGATGTACAGCATGGTGACTGTAGTTATTAACACTGTTTTGCATATTTGAAAGTTGCTAAGAGGGTACGTCTTAAAAGTTCTCATCACAAGAAAAAGAAATGTGTCACTATGTGAGGTGATGGGTGTTAACTAGACTTACTGTGGCGATCGTTTCACAGTATATACAAATACTGAATCATTATATTGTACACCTGAAACTAATACAACGTTATACGTCAGTTATAGCTCAGTTAAAAAACACACTTTGCATGCACTGTTAACGTATCTATGTTTAGCATTTGATAGGTGGGGAGATAATTCCTCAGTTAATGTTTCTTAGCCTGTTACTCTTTTCTTGCATGTTTTCTTTAGCACTACATTATAACTTTTTCATCCAGGAAGCCCTCGGAGTCCATTGTTGCTAGCAGCATCTGATAAAGATTAGGTTGATTAATATGCAATTATTTTTGTTGTTCAGAGGCTGAATAGCAGCAATGTCCGACGATTCATCCTGGTCATACTGCCTCACTTTGAGTGGCTTTCTCTCTGTATATGAATTGGTTTAAGACTGACTAGCATTGATTGATAGATGCCTTGTTTCCTAAGTCTGGGCAAACACAAAGCTGATGTTGAAACCCTATAAACAGGGAAGTGTATTGATTAATATCAAGAGATTCTAGGGAGTCAGATTTTGTGGAATTTTTTTCCTTACTGAGAAAGGAGAAAGAACTGATGCTTTCTGAGGCATCCTTCTTAGAAACGAATCTGGGGCTCCTTTCAGATAGCGAGGGTTTTGTAGTTCCTGCCCAACACTGGTTGCTGCAGGCCGGAAATCTCAGTCCTCTTGGGTGGCCACATTGGAGTAGAGACCCCGAGAAAGCTCGGGCACTCACTCCCGGCCAGGTGCACCCGCTCTCGCTTGGCGGGGTGTCCTCAGGAAGCCAGCCCTGAATGGGCGCGCTCCCTCCTTCAGCTCCTGCGACCGCTGCCCATGAGTGTGACTTCCTGTCTTAGCCGGGTGACGTGTAGGCCTCGGGAGGGGCCGGGCAGAGCAGCACGCGGAAAACTGACAGAGTCAGCTGGATGGCACAGAGGCGTGAACCTGTAGCTCAGGCTGTCTGTCTGCTAGCACTGCACAGTTACTATTTTCAAACCTATTTGCCCAGTTGCTCAGAAGTTTTCCGGCAGGTTGAATGGTCAGGTGCACAGTTTAGTTGACCCATTCCACAGGTGCTGGGGGTCAGGGGACCACAGTGAGGGAAGGAGACGCGGAATTGGAAGCGACTGTGCCATGGGGTCGGCAGGAGAATGAGAATCAGCAGGGACCATAAGGTGTTGCGTTTCATCTTTACACGTGCGCATATTTACCTGTTACATGAGAGTTATTTCTACACACTTAACAAAGAACTAACTAACTACGTATAATGCTCACATCACAGATATTTCCATTTCCTTGTTTTTCACTAGTCTCTCTTCTACCAGAATTCTGTATCCACGGGAGACCATCACAGAAATCAAAGCAAGAGTGGGGCTGCTGCGTGGGAAGCTTAGAGAAAAGAACATGGCTTTTGGAAAAGCACTTTGAGGACGTGGCAGTGCAGTGGGTTTTGAGAGGTGGGCGAAAGAGGTCAAGGTTGCCGCCTAGGTTTCTGTCTCTAAGCAGCTGGGAGATTTGCTGAGATGAGGAGGTCCAGGCCTGGAAGAAAGTCACAAGTTCTCTTGGTGGCATGCCAGGTTTCAGGTGTCTGGGAATTTCAGGTGGAAAGCTCAGGTGGGCACGTGCATATGTGTGGGTCTGATGCTCAAGAGGAGACGCAGAGAGTGTTTGCAAAGCCTGGAGTCAGAACAGCTGTTAAATGCCGTCTCAGCTGTGGCGAGAGTGGCCTTTTTCAGTCTCTGGGCTCGTGGCCAGAGCTTGGACGGCTCTTCCCCAAACCACGCATCCCAGACTTCTCTTTTACAGAGTGTCCAAGGCCAACCACTCATGTTGTAGGTGACATCTGATAGTCAAGCCTTGCCCTTGAACCCATTTTGCTTCTCTTCACTTTAGTTCCTGTGATCTAAAACCATAACTGATTCTCTTCCAATTGCCTGTAGTTCCACACCTGGCTCACCTGTCAGAACCCCAGCCCTGGTTAAAACCAATGTTGGCCTACCAAGCAGGCTTTGGCCCGCACTTCTTTCCTGCGGCCACTGTATTTGTGGGAGTCATCAGGCCCCATGCCTGTAATCACGTCGGCTGGAGACCGTGAGGTTCTGACCCAGCCCTGCTGTCTCCCGAGCTCGGGTCTGTACCCAGCTTTATGCTCAGTGGTTCAGCTCGGGAGACTTGCGGATCTCAGGCACGTTCAGAATTAACGGGACTTGATCTTCCCGGAGCCCCGCCCCTTCTGTTTGCCCGCTTGTTCCACCCAAAGCTCGAGTTGTGTCGACTTCCCGCTTTTCCTGCCATCTCGAGCATCACCCAGGTGGCCATGCGTGCCCGGCGCCGGTCTTCCTGCTTCCATTCTCCCCCACACCTTCTCTGCAGGAGCAGAGCCAGCTTGTGAAATAAAAGTCACCAGCCCTAGGTTATCTAGGGCCCGCTCTCTGCCCCCCACCGCCTCGCACCCTGGTCTTCATCTCCAGTAACCGCAGCCCCTCTGGAACTGGATCCCACGCTGACCACTGCTCCTAGCGGTCCAACTCACTCTGCCGTGTCCCAGATCCAGATATCCTTTGACCACACTGGCACCTTCAGGCCACTCCAGGCAGGCTGTCACTGCCCTGACCCACCAGAGTATGCCACCTCCTGCTGATTCACCTGCTCCCACTTCCCTGACTGCTGAGATTTGCAGGCCGCCATGGGATGAGGTCCTGTCCCTGCCCCTCCAGATCCCACCCTGGTCCTGTCTCCAGTCTCCTGGCTTTGCTTCCTGTCTGTGTGCATCTCACACCGAGGCTCAGGTGGCCCCTGGTATTCTCTAAGACCCTCCGCCGCCTTGCTTCTCCTGGCCTTGGCCATTTCAGTTCAGTGGTAACTCTTACCTCTCAGTACATGCTGTTGATTCTGTTTTCAAAACAAATCTGAAATCTGACTACTTCTCACTCCTTTCTGCTTCTGCACTTGTGCAGCAGTGCCTGGGTCCCATCACCTCTCGCCTGGATTATTTTGTTGGCATCTCACTGGATCTCTCCTGCTCCCTTCATACTGTTCCCAACGTAGCGGCCAGAGTATTCCTGCCAAAATCTATGTCGGATCACAGTATTCCTATTCCAGGCCGCCCCAGGGCTTTGCATCTCACCAGGGTGGACCCAGTTGCGTCCTGTGGCCTGCACCCTCTTGTACCCTTCCCCAGACCTCATCCATCACACATCCTTTGCCCGCTGGCCCCCTCAGGCCACACTCCTCTCTCTGACACACCATGGACTGTGGGCTCACCACCCTCTACCATTCAGATGCTCATGGTTTATAAATAGAAAACTCACATAAATGAAAAGTCACCCAGAGATCACCTGTGATCCCACTACACAGAGAAGAGAGGCATGGCTGATTTGTCTTCACTGTGCGTTGGTGCGTGTGCCAGCCTGTGTGAGGCCCATATCCTGTGCTCTCCTTTTAAAGACTTCTACACTACAACAGATTGCCTTGTCTTATTTTTTCATGTAGCACTGTGATACAGATTTTCATGTCAGTAAATGGGATGTGCACAGCAGTCTTAGGACATCTGGGTAGCAGACACACTGCAGTGTGCATTGCCGGTTGTGGGGTACTCTACACGCTTCCGTGCTGAACCTCCTTGTTGCTGCGTCTTTGCACAGTTCTTTCATCATTCCTAAAGAATAATTTCTCAAAGGTTGTGGTTTTAAAGTTTTTGATTTCTTATTGCCAAATTGCCTTCAGAAAGGGTGTGTCAACTTCCCCTCCCAGGTTGGGATGTGTGAGTGCCTTTATGTCCCCTCCTTTGCCGACTTCAGGTCACATGCGAATATAGCCCTTATATTTTTAATGCCTAACTGTTTACCACATGTTCTAATAAGCCAATTATTGCTTTATCAATTTCTGTTTAAGAAATAAAGCTTGGTACTGCTGAACTGTATACTTTAGAATGGTTGCGATGGTGTATTTTATGTGTATTTTACTATGTTTTTTTAAATAAAAGAAACAAAGCTCTGATAAATACAACATTTGGTGAATGTAGGTGGTATTAAGTGGTGGCTGGACAAGAAATGTTCCTTGGTGTTGGCTGTTATTGCTGTGGTCTTTACTCATTGTTGGCTCTAAAAAGATGTTTGTAATTTTATCATGCAGGCCAAAACACTAAGAAAATTGATTCAACAAACATTTAGACAGTTTGCCAACCTTAATAGAGAAGAAAGTATTTTGAAATTCTTTGAGATCCTCTCCCCAGTGTACAGATTTGATAAAGAATGCTTCAAGTGTGCCCTTGGTGTAAGTATGGGGACTTGGAAATAGGGTGGGACTAGGTGTGATTTCTTTTGCTTTTTCTTATCCATGTATATCTAAATTTCTGATTGAAATCTAATTTGTCACATTTTTAACAACATGAGAATATTTTATCATTTTACAGTGGGAAAAATACAAAAAGAAAATGTGTCAACGTGAGACTAAAACCATCCTTTTTTAATAGCATGCCTAAGATTTTTTTTTTATTCCAGCCCAGCGATTCATTGATTAACTGTTCACTAAGGGCTAGTTTATCTATTCATATAATCTTCCCAAAGAAACCATTGGCTTGAGACCCACTGGAACGAGCGCAGTCTGTCTGTCTCTGCTTAGGCTCAGCAGATGCTGCACCGTGAAGTTGTAAATATTTTGTGTTATTTGGTTATAAAGATCAGTAGCAAGCTAGTGCAGACCCCTTTGGTCCTTTAATATGTCCATGGTTCTTTATCTAAAATATCTTTTTCCTTCTGGTACCTTTGCTGTCACCCGTTTCACCTTCAAGTCAAGCTGGATTATTTCGGTGGAGCTGGCGATTGGCCCCGAAGAAGGGATCAGTTACCTCACAGACAAGGGCTGCAACGTAAGTGCGCTTTGGACAAGTCTTGGGAGCGGCCTGTGTGGAACACACCTCCTTTCGGACCTGATTGTGGACAAAGGGGAATCAAAATAAGGAAATGAGGATCCTCTTGGAAAAGACATCATTCTGCCATTAAAGCTTTCCGTTTCACAGCGTTTATTGCTCAAGGGAATAAGAGGAAGAGACAGCCTAGGTCGAAAGTTTTTGAAATTCTTTAGTCGGGAAGGAAGGGAATCACACAAATGGCACATATGTTGGTGAGATCTGAATGGGGTTGTTACAGTTCATCTGGAGAAGTTTTAGATACTAATTTCTTCATTCACTTCTACATCTAATTTAAGTATATTTGTACTTGTATCATGTCCTTTGAAACAGCCTCTTCTGGCTCTTTCCAGGATCAAAAATATCACTAAGAAAAGGGCAGCCACCCCAATAGAGGATGTCCGAATAGTTAAGACGTAAGTGAAGCAACGTTCAGCCCCATAGTCATCAGATAAATGCACAGTGTGATACTGTTACACACCTACCAGAATGGCTGAGGTGAAAGAGATGAGTAATTCCAGGTGTTGGCAGGCATGTGCAACAGCTGGACGTTTCATACACTCTGTGAGGGTATAAAGTGGCACGACCTCTTCAGCAAGCTCTGTGACGTTATCTGTCTTCTCTTTGATTTGTAGTCTCTTGTATTCTCTTGCCAGGTTTTCTTTGTCCTTTCGCATTTAACCCGTGTGGAATTTTGTGTATGGTACAAGGTGGGCCTGCGGTGTGTCCGGAGGATGGGCTCTGGAGTGCGCAGCTGGGGTTCCCAGTGGGTCACCCTCATGCTGGCCGTGTGACTTTGAGTCCATTTCTTCACAGCTGGCTTGTGTTTCCTCGTCAGCAAAATGGCAATAATAATCACAACTACCTAAGAGGGGTGGTAGGAGAATGAAGTGGGTACTGAGTGTGCAGTGTTGAGATGAAGGCCTTGCACAGAGGAAGCACTTAGGGGATGCTGGCTGCTGTCATTGTCCCCTGTTGTCCTTCTTGTTGGTATCCCAGTGAGCAGCCAGCCGTGTCAGCACAGTAATCGTATCTTTCACCTCTGAACTGAGTGTCTGCCATCTTTGTGATCTAGTTCTGGATCCTCTGTTCTGGTCCAAGGGGACTGCTCTAGTGGGTGCTGCATCCCTGTGTTATCTTTTGTTTGTACACTCTCTGCATGGATCGTTTTTCTTTTGTACACTTTCCTGGCTGTTACTGGCTATTTAATCTTTCAAAACCAAATTTATAGAATTAGCAGAAAATTCTGTTGGGATTCCAACTTGTTTGTTAATTTGTGAAAGGAGATATTAGTTAGTTATCTGTCCAAGAATGTGGTATGTCTTTCTATTTGTTCAGGACTTCTTTTTTTTTTTTAATTTACTTATTTATTTATTTATTTTTGGCTGCATTGGGTCTTCTTTGCTGCGTGCAGGCTTTCTCTAGTTGCGGTGAGCGGGGGCTACTCTTCATTGCAGTGTGCGGGTTTCTCATTGTGGTGGCTTGTCTTGTTGCGGAGCATGGGCTGTAGAGCTCAGACTCCGTAGTTGTGGCACACGGGCTTAGTTGCTCCACGGCATGTGGGATCTTCCTGGACCAGGGCTTGAACCCATGTCCCCTGCATTGGCACGGGTGGACTCTTAACTACTGTGCCACCAGAGAAGCCCGTTCAGGACTTCTTTTACATCCTTCAATAAGATGTCATAGTCTTTTTTGTATAGTTTTTTTTTATGCGGGTCTCTCACTGTTGTGGCTTCTCCCGTTGCAGAGCACAGGCTCCGGACGCGCAGGCTCAGCGGCCATGGCTCACGGGCCCAGCCGCTCCACGGCACGTGGGATCTTCCCGGACTGGGCCACGAACCCGTGTCTCCTGCATGGGCAGGCGGACTCCCAACCACTGCGCCATCAGGGAAGCCCTCGTATAGATTTTTTCTATTAAGCTAATTCATAAGTATTATAGAGTTTTTGGCCTTATTGGGAAAATTTTTTTTGGCCATTTCCAATTTAAAATTCATACTGTGAGCATAGCAGAATATACTTGATTGTTGTTTATCGTGTATCCAGCAACCTTGTTCATTTAATAAGTCATTTTTATTAGAATCTTAGATTTTATAGGTATATAATCATGTAATCAGCAAAAAAAAGGAATAGTTTTAACTTTTTTTCTCTAATCTGTGCAGTTCTTTCCTGTTCTCATATTCACAGGCACCTTGAAGATCATGTTTAAAAACGGGTGGTAGAGGATATCCCTATCTTGTTTTAGGTTTTAATTTATCAGTTAAAAGTGTGTCGGGCTTCCCTGGTGGTGCAGTGGTTGAGAGTCCGCCTGCCAATGCAGGGGACACGGGTTCGTGCCCCGGTCCGGGAGGATCCCATGTGCCGCGGAGCGGCTGGGCCCGTGAGCCATGGCTGCTGAGCCTGCGCGTCCGGAGCCTGTGCTCCGCAACGGGAGAGGCCACAACAGTGAGAGGCCCACATACCGCAAAAAACAAACAAACAAACAAACAAAAAGTGTGTCATCATTCAGGATAATTTTTGATGTTGGGTTTTAGTAATGTATCTTTTAAAAGAAATATATTTATTTATTTGGTTGTGTGGGGTCTTAATTGCAGCACATGGGCTCCTTAGTTGCAGCATGTGAACTCTTAGTTGCAGCATGCATGTGAGATCTAGTTCCCTGACCAGGGATCGAACCCGAGCCCCCTGCATTGGGGGTGCAGAGTGTTATCCACTGCGCCACCAGTAAAGTCCCTTTAGTAAAGTGTCTTTCATGTTTTTAAATTATGCCTTTCTTTGCTTAGCGCTTTTATTAGGAGTGGCTACTAAATTTAAGGGAAGGCTCTTCCAGCCCTAATGATACGATCCTGGTGTTTCTCTTTTAATTTGTTATTAGTGTATATTATCTTGATTAGCTGTGCTGATAGCTCCTACTGGTTATGCTATATGATTCTTTGGAAATAGTGATTTATTATATTTGCTAATATATAGAATTTTTGCAGCTATTTATAAGTGAAATCAGTCTAGTCTTTTTATATTAGCTCTACGAGGACATGATGTTAGAAGTTACACTAATTTTATCAGGCGAATTAGGGGGCTTTTCATCATTTTGTGGCCTGAAATATTTTAAGTCAAGGTAGAGTTGTGTATTCTGTGAAGGCGGATAGAATCAATCTATGTAACCACGTGGTGCCTTTTTCAATGGTGGGTGTTTAACCGTTTTTTCAACCTCTCCAGTAGTAATAGATCTATTCAGGTTTTCCAGTTCTTGTGTCAGTTTTGGTAATTCATACTGTTAGCGTCTCATCCGCTTTTCTACATTTTTAAATTGTTGCCATGGAGTTGCATCTCGTGATACCCTTACGATCTTTCCAGTAACTTTATTTCTATATCCTTTCTCAGTCCTAAGCTTGTCTGTTTGGATTTGTCTCTTCTTTTCAGATTTGCAAAGGATTTATTTCAGCTGCTTTTGAAGGACAGGCTTAGCGGGTAGGGTTATAGCATTAATCTATTTGTCTTCATTAATTTCAGTATTTATCTTCACAGATTTCCTTTTCCTAATATCTTTTGCTTATTTTTATTCTTTTCTTCTGCCGTTCCCTTTAAGTACTTCTTTAAAATTTATTCTTTTTATGTGGCCGACCTTGAGGGATAATGTCAGAATGAGGCAGAAAAACAATGGGTTAAAAGAAGGAATAAAAAATAAGTTAAATACAATAATTTCCATAACTCAACTTTCTTTTTGTGCTTTGGAAATTTTTTTAAATTGTAAGATGCCAGTAATGGGAATATTTTAATATAACCATTTACTGAAACTAATTGAGATATTTCTCATTTCATGTGTCACCACTGACTTAATGATATTTGGTTCCCAGTGTGTTAGGAGGAGCCTCAGGCCTCCTCTATGACAGTGTATGTACCTTGTGCCAGCAGCTCAAACATCAGACTAGCATCGCCCTCGGTGATGTCCTTTTCCAAAATGGTGAGCAGCTCATAGTAACATTCCAAAGACAGGCAAGTGTAATATTCCCTGAATTACACCTAAGTTGCATTCCTGGAAAATTCCATGCGGAGCATACTTTGTGTTTTAAAATAGATGTGGGTTCTAGAATCAGATTTTTCACCAGCATGAATAAATACCAGGATATTTGAAAGCCATTCAGGACGCAAGACAGTTTTTCACCACGTGGGAATTTCCTGCACATTATATGGCCTCTCACAGCCCTGGTCCTCATTCATGTTCCTCATTCTTTGGTCAGCTGAAAACTGACCACAGGGAATGGCCCTGCCCCAGTGAGACCAGAGCACATCCCATCAAGATGAGGTCCTGGTGGGGAATTAGGTCAGAGAGGCAGGCAGAGGTCAGATCATGTGGGTGTTTGATTCCTTTGGGCTAGCATTGTACCGTTTTTACAGGGGACTTAATAGGACCAGATTTACATTTTAAAATACCTCCCTGGCTTCCGGGGGCTGTCTGTGTAGAGGATGAACACGGATGAAGGGATACTGGCTGGGAAACAATTTCAGGACGAATTCTGAGCACCGTGCAAGACAGTGGCTTGTACTGGAGTGGTGGCTGTGGGCATGGAGGGAAAACGCATGGATTCTGGGTGTTGGGAGCTGGGCTGGATGTGGGGTAAGGGAAGGAGGGGAGTCAGTAATCATGCCTTCATATTTCCACTCAGGAACCAGGTTGAATGGTGATGGCTTTTGTTGAAGTGAGGAAGACTGGAGGGGGAAGATGTTTTGAGGGGGGGTCCCCGTGACTGTGCTGGGTGTGCAGTCAGTCTCTCCAGTGTCCACGCGAGGATGTCACGTAGGGAGTGGGATACTTGAGTCTGAGCTCAGGACTGGAGATGGTACTTGTGCCACAGGACTGGCTGGTGTTCACCGGGCAGGCCGTGCACAGCTGGCGAGAAGGACGGGGCCCAGCACAGACCCCTGTAGCACCTGAACGTTTGTGGGTTGAGTAGGGGAGAAGCCAGGAAATGGAAAGAGAGCCACGGAGGGAGGAGGAAAGCCCATGAGGGCAGAGGCCAAGAGAGGGCCAGGCGTGGGGGCTGTGCTGTGTGCTGCCCAGGGGATGGAGGACTGCCCGTGGGTATCCGTGTGGGGGGCCTGACAGCAGTGCCTGAGAGCAGTGCTGCAGAGACGCGTCCCTGTGAAGGGGCGCGGGGTAGGAGTCCCCTTCTGAACCGTAATTCCGGCTCAGTCCCAGTGGCATAATCTGTGCTGAGTGGGGCACTTGGCAGGGAGGGGCTGATACCTGTGATGTTCTAAGAGAAAGAGGTCCTAACTAGGCCAATTGTTTTGGATAAACCTATAGGAATCGTCTCACGCGAACCGGTCGTTGTCATGAAATGGTAGAGGATGAAAGACGGATGGGCATGTTTTGTCTGCATAAGAAAAAAGGGTTTACTCCTCTTGGGAAAATGAACAGTGTCTCTCTTGGCCTGTCTGTGTGGGAAGGGCCCTTTGGATACCCAGCGTCTCCCTAGCACTGTTACACTCTGGAACTTCAGAACGTTTCAGAGACTTGTTCTAGCTCAGGGTGCATTGGGAGTGGGAACAGGTCCCTCTCTCTGTGAGAAGTGGAGCAGAATGTTCCCTTAGGCCAAGAATTTCACACGGTTCCCCCCAGGCCAGAGGGTGAGTCAGGTCGGGGACTCCCTTCTTCCTTTCTCTGTCATGTGTCGTGTGGGACTGGTGACCACTTGTGCAGCTCCTGAGGATGGAGTGCCCCTCAGCCGTCAGGAGCACAGAGAGCAGACACATCCCTGACCGTGAAGTGAGCAGGTGGCCCTAGCAGGTCCATGACTGCTCCTCAGAGGGAGAATGGCCCCCCAGGCAACATGGACAGTTGGTTTCCTCAGACATCCCGTCTAGGGAGGTGTCCTTAGGAGGATGAGGTGGGCTTGGGACCGTGAGGACTGCACAGAATAGTTCACATGAGTCTTGCATCTGTGGTCCAGAGCGTTTGCCTTTTCTTCCCAAAGCCCACACACCTGGCCGACTTCAATCAAGTGCAGACCATTCAGTATTCAAACAGCGAAGACAAGGACAGGAAAGGGACGCTGCAGCTGAAGATTGCAGGAGCGCCTGAGGTAAGGAGGGCTCACGTGCGTCACGATGGGAAGACGAAAATAAAGCGCTGTTGTAGAAATGATTGTTTCTGGTTGCAGGTGAAGTATTCGCGGGTCATCAGAATCACAGCTTTCTCTAATGTAATAAGCGTTACATTACGAATAGTAATGATTAAATGCCCTCAAGAGTAGAAAACAGGTTTAAAAATTAATGGAGCCTTATTGTGGAGATGCTGGGAGATTATCATGAATTACCAAGAAAATCAGCCTCTTAGAATTATATAAATTCTGTAAACTGTGTTACAGTGTTATTTCCCAGACTGTGCAGTATGTGACATTCTCTGGGGGGTAATAATTAGGAAAATAACCGCGGCAGCAGCTGGTACTTTGTGCCACATATGTCCCCACTGTCCGACACTTAACACAGAAGCCAAGGGCAACACACGGCATCCTCAGAACCCAGCCGAAGAGGCACTTTGAGATACTTTGGTGACCCCCAGTCTGTAGATGAGGGAACCAAGCACAGGATGGTGGCCACGGTCCTAGTAGGCGGTAGACATGGAGTTCGTCCCAGACAGTCTGGACCCGGAGCCTCTTCTTAATCAGCACGTGGTGTGGAAAGTAAAGGCAGGCCTGGCACGAGAAATGAACATTTGGCAAACACTGCATAAGGTGACCTTTCTGAAAGACGGGCAGAGAATACTCACATACCGAAGAGTCTGCACCACCTGGCGGCACACGCAGGCTTACTCGTGGGTGAAGCCCGTTCTGGGGGCTCACCTGGCCCCACTCGCACACCTGGGCTCTGCTCTGCTGCGGCCCCTGCGGGGATCATTTGTTTTCGGTGCTCCTCACGCCTTCTTGCTCCTGCTGCCTTGGGATCGCGGCATTTCTAGGCTCCAGGCAGTGGATTCTCAGAACTAAACAAATGATGCCGTGAAATATTGAAACCGTATTGCAAATTGAAATTTCCTGAAAATATCTCAGTAATTTCTTGTTTGCACCATGATTTTCAGGCTGTCCTCCTTTCTGTTTGCTACCCTCAAATAATATTTAGGATACTGCAGGTGAGATAAGTTGTCCCTTTGGAAGGAGGTTATGTAGACTACATGAGTTAGGACATACTTGTGTTTGAAAGGAAAATACAGCTTTGATGATCTCCTGGATAACATTTAATGATAGGTTTTTAGGAAATTTATCATAATTGCATGTTTAACTTGAAAAGTGTGGTTTCTAAGCTCTGGAGCAGAACATGCTGTACGTGCTCAAAATAATGAAATTCCACTAATTTTCTTTAATGTCAGAAAAATTACGATGGATGGTTGATAAAAATTTACTCCATATTTCTCTAGTTTCTAAAATAAGCTCTACTTTAGCTTACTAATTTTCTAAATTCTTTTCTTAATTAGAGCGTGCCTAAGGGACCAGACATTCTGAAAGGAAGTGGTTTTTTCACCTCTTTTTGTTCTAGAAAGGGAGTCTCGGTTTAAGTGATTTTTCTTTTTTTGCCTGGGTTTGCCTTCTGTCACATATTCTAGGAATAACATCCTTAAATATCAAACTTCCTTTTTCACTCAAACCTTATGACAGATCTTGTTTCGCTCCCACTCTGTGTTCAAGTGCATCTAGAGATCTGATGTCATAGTGCAGCTGTCCCTTTGATTACTGGAAAGAACAATAACAGCTCTCTCTGGGTCTTCTCCCCTGTCCAGCCTCTGACGGTGACAGCACCGTCCCTGACCATTGCCGAGAACATGGCCGACCTGATAGATGGGTACTGCCGGCTGGTGCACGGGGCCACGCAGTCTTTCATCATCAGGCCTCAGAAAGGTGAGCTCTCCTTCTGTTCCAGCGCTCCCTCTGAATCGTTAGCCGAGCTCACCCCACAGCCTGTAGTCCTTTTAGATTGCTCTGTGAAAGTGAAGAGTGGATGAATAATTCAGCCCAGTGGATCTGTATTCTTGCTTTTCTAGGGAAGTGATCCAGCTCACAGCCTAAGAGCTGGGTTTGGACAGAGCTTAAAGGAAACATTGTGTTTAGACCCTTTTGTTTTGAGCAACATACTTAATGTATTTTCTAGGTTACCATTAGCATTTTTAAATAAACTTTTGGGATTATGTTCTGGGTCGTTTTTTTTAAGTCTCTTGTAACTCATGATAAATAAAGTCTCTTTCCTATTTTTTCTCATAGATCTCAAAAGCTGAGAGTAGTAGTTCTAAGCATGATGTGATGAACCTTAGAAACACGACTGTGTCTCTTTAGCCTTTCACAAGGCAGTAAGATGGGGTGTTTCAGAGGATTTGGGTTTCTGAAATAAAGCAGGAAAAAACTGGACTTTGGAATTGTATTGACCTGTGGATTCAAATCATGAGTGCATGCCGCCTGCAAAGTACTTAACTTTCTGTGCCTCAGTTCCGTCCCACAAGACACGAAGAGTGGTCCCTGTCTTGTGTAGTCGTGGGGGGACGGCCTCGTGTGTAGGTGGCTTGGGGCCGTGCTGGCACGTACAGCGTCAGAAACTTCAGTGTTGCTGTCGTTGCAACGCTGCTGCTAGTTTCAGTGTGATCTTGACACGCTGGATGAGCCTTGGCTGGAGATTCCTCGTCCATAACGGAAGAATGGTACCTACTTTGTAGCATGGTAGGGGGGTCCACAGTAGTCCCCATCAAGCAGGCAGCCAGCTCTGTGGCAGGTGGACACAGGATCCCTGCCAGCATTCCCCTCTGTGGGTAGGACGATCCCTGGAGGGAGTTGGGGACGACTGAGCAGTGAGCGAATGGGGAAGCGTATGTGGAGACACACAAGGGAAGCAGATGACAAAGCCCTGAGCTCCAAGTGTAGACACAGCAGAGGGCCCTGCCTGCCCAGCAGTCGAGTTCTCTGTGCTGACAGCAGGTGGAGGGCGTTGAGGGAGGGTGTGAAGCAGAGGTATCATTGGAAGCTTTGTTTAAAAGTTAGTGTCAGGGTGTTGTGCTCTGAAAACGGTATCTATAAAGCCATGAACCAAAAGGCCAGTAAGTGCATGGATTCCAGGATGTGGCTAATCTAGCAAATATGTTTTCCCACTATGATCAGACCAATAAAGCCTCTTCATTTATTTTTTTCCTAAAATATAGTGTGTATTTGTCATAGCTTTTTTTATGTAATGAAGTTGCTTTTAGAAATATCTAAAGGCTACTCTCAGTTAAAATTTTTGCATCCATGAGCTTTGAGTTTTCATATTGTGCTTTAAATGGGGATATGTACCTTGCAAACATTATTTAAATGTTTTGGGACAGTTGCTTCGTATAAAGGTAGTATTCTATGAAAAATGTTAAATGTGCCGTATCGCCTATCTTCTTTTTAGTGAATAATTTTTTAATTTCATCCTGATTTACCAAAATGTTCTTCATTAATTTGTTGGTACACAAAAAAATAACATTCATACATTAGGCATTAAATGTTTGAAGCTTTAACATCTTCCTGTGTTGGTTTTTAAATGGCTTTTTTTCCCCTCTAGGGAGAAACATTTTGATATCAAATCTCATGAAATGAGATGCATTAAATTCTTCATTCATATGAAAACAGCATAAATGAAAATGCTTCTCATAAAAACCTAGTAGGGCATTGGTTGTTACCAATTTTATGTTGTCTTTATAGAATTAATTATTGAGTCTGATAATTTATTTACTTTATTCTAAATCACAGCATATGTACTTATTACATGACTGTTTTATAATAGATACCTAAAGTGAGGTTATATTGCCTAATTGAAATAATATTTTAAGTCAGATGTTTTAATGGATTATAGTCAGAAATACGTGGACGAGAGCACATGTGCATTTTTTAATTTAGTTTTTTTTAAATTTCAAATAAATGTGAAACATGTTTCCACAACTCTAATGTACCATTTTCCTGGTATGTACTTTAAGTAACGATTATGTACGTACCCATTTGTCCTCTCTCGACTATAAACTACTTAATGGTAAGGAGCCATGTACACGTTTGCGAGTGTTAACAGTTATAGTGACGTGTAAGTTCTACACCTGAGGTCTGATGTGCCCAGATGCACTTTGTTAACTCTGTGATCCACCATAATTGCTTTGAATTTAGAAAGTGCTTTTAAAGGTGGTATCATTGGGGCAGAAAACTAAGAGTCACAAGTCCGATGCCCTGAACCAGGTTCCAGTAGAGTCGCTGTGTGACCTTGGCACTTATCGTGGGGCGTTATCTGACCTTTCCTTAAAGCAAGAAAGCTCAGTAGCAATTTTTCGATCTTAGTAAAATTCTCCTCAGAGGAAAGAATTGTGCGAATCAGGGTCATGATTTCATCGTTCTCAAGGAGGGTTTCTGTACGGAGGATGATGGTAAATACTGCACATTGTGAGGGTGGGGCTGCTCCCAAGCCTGACACAAAACCCGGAAGGCACAGAGAGCAAATCCGTAGAGTTCATCAGTACATAAGTACGAAAGCGCTTCTACTAGTAAAAGAAATGCTTTTTAAAGCCGTGACACAGAAGGGGAAACATCTGTAATACATGCAAAAAAGAATTAAAATCTCTTACTTTTCAAGTGTTCTTCTAGCTCATTGAATAAGAGGGTAAAAATGGGCACCCGTAGAAGAACGGACATACACTGTCCGGTAAGCTTACGGACACAGACAGTGACAGATAGCATTCTGTGTCTGTTAACCTGTTGTTAGATGGGTGGAAAGACCGTGATACCCATTCTTGGTGGGGCTGTTGCAAGGTGCCCTCCACACTCTACTGTGTCGGCATGAGTTGGGACAGTGCTTTCGGTTGCTCCTGGTACTGCCGACCCCTCCTGGAAACAGCCGCGCAGGACCACTGATGCGGCGCCCCTGCTGCACTGTCTTCGGTAGCACAAAATGTGCAGCGACCCCGGTGTCTACGGGGGTGGAGCTAGTAGCTAATAAATAAGGGAGTGTGAGATGCCGTGCAGCTGTTTGAAAAGACGAGCTGGCCCGATTTCCGTGCTGAAACCTACATGCACGTGTGTGTGTATAGGCAAACCTGCGTGTGTTTATAAGCATACAAGGAGTCTGGTAGTCTGGAAAGTTAAATGTGGACAGTGAATACCCCTACGGAAGGTGGAATTGTATGTGAAGGTGGGGGGTGGGGGGCTTCAACTTGTCTACTTTTTTTTTGTCTACATTATAGACCTTTATGATTTAGATTTGTTACAGTGAATCTGTATTGATTATTTAATTAAAAAACAATAGATAAAAATTTTTATTCAGAAATTAAAAGCCTCAGTTCTAAAAATGAAAATAAAAATGTGGTTTAATACAAAGATGCATCCTTAATCCTAAGGAACTTATGCTGAGAAATAAGAGACCACATGAATGCCATGAGAAAGCATATGTTACTAATTCATGTTACTATGAAATGTTATAAATGTTACTAATTCAACTTATAAATTTAAAGCAGTGTCAAAAGTTAGCTCCTAGCGTTGGGCATTTTAGTTGGTGAGCGCTTAGGGATTTTTATAATGCCGCTGCTTATCGCGTCTGTTGCCATTTCTCTTAATGTTCTGCTACGTTCTTGTTTCCTGAAAATTGACTCCCTTACGCTCCTTCAGTTGTTAATCACCTCATTTTCAGCCTTCTTCCTACTCCTGCCCAGCTTCTTATAAAGTCTGTATTAACCAAATAGTTCATAATCTGGTTCCTTTTTCTCTCCAAGGAAGTAGAAATTTCAACAGAGAGTGTAAAACAGCTAGAAATCACACTGACATGTCATTTGAAAGCCCATATGATTAATTGACCTTTGTTGAGTGTGGGTAAGGTGGTAGTGGTAGCATCCATGGGGTAATAAACTAATGATAGGATTTTCCAGTTATTCTAAGTTTGGTCTTCATGGTATAACGTGGTTATTTTGCTTGAAATTCGGATGTCAGAAAGTCATAGTGAGGAAATTTGGATGAAGTTTCTGCAGTGTATTGGGTATTATGCAGTGGCTGTGAGTGCCGGGTCCTCTGCCAGTGTGGGGGGTGGCCTGTGGGCGGGTCGTCTGACCTTCTAAGTTGTCTGATACGTGGGAAGCGCTCTGCTAATGCAGCAGAAGCACAGGAAGGCCATCCAGAGCCACTTGGGGTGTTCCAGGAAGGGCTCCTTTGAGGAGGTTGAGCTTGAATTGAGCTTTGAAAGATTGAGGGATGATGCTTCCACCAGAAGGAAGAGAATCTTTCAAGAGATGGAGTGTATGAAGGCATCGTGCTGTGTTCAGGGCCATACGGGACAGGGACCGGGGGGATAGGAGGAGGGACAGTAGACCTGGACAAGGGTAATCCGCGGCCTGGGGAGCGAGGGGACTGGTGGGATGGGTTTACCACCAGATTCATCCAGATAAAAGAGATTAAACCAGGGGGCTCCATGCTTCCTGGTTCACTAATGAAGGGGAGGGAGCACATCTCCCCAGCCACTGAGCAGAGCTTCCCTGTGATGCGCTGGCCAGAGCCCAGCCATGACGGGGGAGTCTGCCACCGTCGTGGGGGCCTCAGCACCTCCCGAAGTTGAGTCCACAGGACACTTCAGGCCACGCCTCTGAGGCTGCTGGGCCCCTTGGCTGCCCCTGTTCCTCCAGGAACACAACCTGTGGGTTTGTTTCCTTTGGATTTCTGTGTGTCCTGCACAGGTTTGTTTTTTGTTTTTTAAAGAAGATGTTGGGGGTAGAAGTTTATTAATTTATTTATTTTTGCTGTGTTGGGTCTTCGTTTCTGTGTGAGGGCTTTCTCTAGTTGTGGCAAGCGGGGGCCACTCTTCGTCGCGGTGCGTGGGCCTCTCACTATCGCGGCCTCTCTTGTTGCGGAGCACAGTCCTGCACAGGTTTTGGTGTTGCCGCAGGACGTTCGGTCTTTGGTAAAGAATGTTGGCTTTGATTATGAGAAAATCTTCATCTTCTAGAGTCTCCTGGGAAGAATATCTTTCATCAGTTTATCCCTTAGCATTTGGTTTTGATTGGTAATACCTTTTATATAGTCTGCACCTGCAGGCAGTGTGTATTTGTCACAAATACTAAAAATAAAGCCATGGAAACCTAAGATAGATAGGCAGTATACCAACTTCATTTTAAAGTGTTATAGCTAAAATTCTGAAATAAGACTCATCTTCTTTCTCTGATTTCTATACATAATCTTTTCAAAAGGAAAGAAAGAATCTCATCTCTCTCTTTCTGTTTTTTCCCCAGAAGGTGAACGGGCTTTGCCATCGATACCAAAGTAAGTACTGCTTTGTGTGTCTTGTGATTCCTGTGCATTAGAAACTGGGAGGAACTCACTATGCTTTACTATCCATTTGCCTGAGTAATCAAATTTCTACGTATATGATTAGGAAACTAGAAAACCAATGTTTCCAGAAAGAAATCAAATCAATTTTAAATCATGTAGTTAGGTTTAATCAAAAGTGTACAGTGAATTTTCCCTTTAAGTTCAGCAGGGAGCTCAAGAATAGCAGTGAGATCGTATGAGGGAGGTCTGTTGTCAAACAGTCACTTTATAGTCAGTGACAATATTTATAAGAACCTGAAAATAGATACCATTCTGGCTATTTTACAAGTGAGAAAATTAAAGATATGTAATTTATGTTAATTTTTAAATTTGTTTATGTCATGAATTTCATAGTAGATGTTTCAATCTGTACAAGGAAAAGAATGCCAAAGCTTCTCTGTTCTCAGCCATTGTGCTAGGAATTGGGGACCAAGTGAAAGTTACAATCTAGACATTCAGATATAGAGGTAAATAAACAATTACAGCTGTGTGCTGAGCACTCAGAGAGAGATTTGAAGAGAACCCAAGGCACCTGCAGAGAATACAGCACCTGAGACGCCACTGCATATAGGGACAGAGAGGGTGGAACCTGGGCGTCACCTCTGTTCTGTCACTCTCTCTCCTCTATCACCGGTCTGCCGCCAGTTCCTTCCTTTCTGCTTCCTAACAGATCCATCCACTTGACATTCCCACCATCCCTCCCCGGTTTTTAGCTGTTATCACCTGTCTGGGCTCCTCCAGTAGACTCCTGTGTCGAGGTCCCCAAGACTGCCCCATTCAGTGATTCCCTAGAAAGAACTCCCAGGACTCAGCACGTAACCGTACTCTCAGCTGTGAGGTATGGCTGCCAGGGAACGCAGAACAAAACTGGCCAGGCCGAGAGCAATGGCATGAAGTCCCGAGGGAGCCAGGGGCAGGCTCCCAAGAGCCCTGTCTCATGGACTCAGGTACGGCGCACCTGATCCTCGGGAATGAATTGTGATGCCGTGGAGTGTTGTCTACCAGGGAAGCTAGTTAGAGACTCGGTGCCCCAGCTTTTATGGGGGCCTGGTCACGTATGCACACTTTGCTTGGCGTGTACCCAAATTCCAGACTCCCAGAAGGAAGGCAAAAGTTCAGCACGAACCATATTACTTGTACAAACAGTCTAAGGACAGTGAACCACACTTACTAGTTAGGGGTTGGTGGGAGCCCTCCTAAACACCAGCCAAGGGCCCAGCTCAAAGGACAGCAGCCTCAGGTCTTCTGGGTTCCCATTTTCCTGCACACCTCCTACCCATCTTTGCCTGTCCCATGTTGCCTACCGTCCCGTCCATTCTCTACAACAGCAGAAGGGACCTTTCCTCTCGAACCCCTTGCGTGACCGCTGCTGCTCTTAGATTCAGGCCCACATCCTTCAGCCAGCCAGCCGGAGGCTGCACGACGGTCCCTGCCGGCTCCTCCAGCCTCACCTCCCGTTCCTCGTGCTCACTCTTCGTTCACATTGAACTGCCTTCAGTTCCTGGAGTCCTTCCTTCCCTCCGGCCTTGTCCTCAGCAGGGGCCTGCTCAAATCTTATCCTGCATCCCTGCCTCTGGAAACCTCCCACCACCCCAGTCCCAGGAGCAGCCCTGTGTGTTTTCCTGTAACTTATCTCACATTAAACAGTTACCTCTCTGCTGCTCACACCCTGTGGCCTCGTTGACGGCCAGGGTCACGTGACGTGGTAGACCCGACCCTGGGCCGTATCTGGCACACAGGAGGTACACAGCAGCTGGGCAGGCGAGTGGAGGGATGGGCGAGACCAGCTTTCTCTTAGCTTTTAGGCCTTGTGTTTCACAAACTCAACAGTATTTAATAGATATTTGTTAATGTCCCATATCAGGCAAGGAACTAATGCTCAGAGTATCTTCAATTGTGGGAAGTCTTAAGAGATGACTTTGAGGATCAAAACACACTGGAATCATAAACACAGATAAAAAAGTCAGGAAGAAGGGAGTCGGTTAGAAGTGCTAGCAAATCCTAGAAAAACTGAACAAATAAAGCAAACTTTAAAAGAGCAGAATTTCCACAAATCATAGAGCAGCAGACCTATTATTGCCACTGATCAGAGAAGTGCAGATATCCCTGCAGTTGTAAGTTGGTTTGAAGTAGCATCCCAGCCCGCAGCCCAGGAAGACCCTGGTGTCCTATCAGCAGGATACAGAGGCAGATGATGTAACCTGCTTATTATGAATGTGTGCACCTGTGACCTCCTGATAAATGTAGTTCAGAGATGGTGAGAATAAGTCGTGGAGCTGCAATAGAAGAGGAACTGGTGATTTGTTAGAAAACAACTTTGGTTAAACTTTTATAATAAAGATACCATTTCACATATTTAGAGAATTCCATAAAAGGAACTCAGGGCTATGGCTTTGTGCTGTAACCCTTAGTTATAGAGGTTATGTAGTTGCATATTGAATATTTCTAGTTCTCAATGGGGATATACTATTTTAAGCTCCAGTATTACCTAATATAAATTCGATATACTAGGAAAAATTCTTATTTAGTACTTCTAGAGTAAAGGCTTATGTAGCAGGAAAAGTTTTCTTTTATAAAAAGAGCAAGTGACTTTGACATCTAAAGACTATAGGGTTCTGGGCTTCCCTGGTGGCACAGTGGTTAAGAATCCGCCTGCCAATGCAGGCGACACGGGTTGGAGCCCCGGTCCGGGAAGATCCCACATGCCGCGGAACACCTAAGCCCATGCGCCACAACTACTGAGCCTGTGCTCTAGAGCCCACGAGCCACAACTACTGAGCCTACGTGCCACAACTACTGAAGCCCACACACCTAGAGCCCGTGCTCCACAATAAAAGAAGCCACGACAATGAGAAGCCTGTGCACCGCAGCAAAGAGTAGCCCCTGCTCACCGCAACTAGAGAAAGCCGTGCACAGCAACGAAAAACCAAAGCAGCCAAAAATAAATAAATAAATAAATTGATTTAAAAATAAATAAATTAATTAAAGAAATGCAACAAAAATATTTTAAAAAATAAATAAAGACTATAGGGTTCCTTTTTTCTCTGCTTTACGCTTTTCCAAAAATGTTAAACTGAACTATACTTGGATTTTTTTAAATGTCACTGAAACCTTTGACCAAAATGTTATTTTATGTGGGTGTGTATGTAGAACACTAACGTTGTCGAGCTGTTTCATGAAACAAATAACCGGATGCGTTAAGCTTACCTTGTTTCAGTCTGTAAATAATAACAATATATGTCCATGTGCTGCCTGCTCTTGGACATGCTCGAAATTGAAGCAGAGCCAGTCGTGTAACAGTGTTTCACATTCGCATCTCAGTCCCAGGCATCGTTCCCTCTGTGGTATAACTTCGGCCACTCCCTTGCAGTCCAGCATCTAAATTAAAGTTAATCTAAGCCACGTACACCACATTCAGTCATGTTATAGTTCAGCGTTCCTTCACTTCTCTGTCTTAATTTCTGGTCTTTAAAACATTAAAGCAGTCTGGTGACTTTAAGGGCCTCAGGTGGTAGAATCCAGTGTTTTACAAAATCACCCCTCTAGACTGTGCAGTCTCCCTGGGAAACGGCACAGTCGTCCTGATTCTGGGCAGCTCACGGTTTGAATGAATGCTGGCGGTGTGGTCTGAAGAGCATGGCACTCACGGCTTTGCACCTCTGTTCCAGGCTGGCCAACAGCGAGAAGCAGGGCGTTCGGACCCACGCCGTCTCTGTGTCAGGTAAGAAGCCACACGGGCGTCAGGCAGAGGGGCCCACCACGGTGGTAGGAAATCGCCATGTGTTAGACATCTGCTCATTTTTATTAGGATTACTTCTTTTTAGAATAGCTTACAAAAATTAAACATTAAAATTGTTAATAATTTTAAAAATTTGCATAATTTTACCATCATGAAATAGGTTTAAATATAGCTCACTGATTCTTTTAATATGAGACATACGTGTATAATACTAGATTACTCACAGGATTGTATAGAATTCCAAGTTACTTTTCAGTTTTAATTCCATGTTAATTATATTTAGAGTGAAAATTTTTACTTTTGAAACTGCAATTATAATTTATCTTTGTAATGCAGCAGAAATTAACATAATATACTTTGTATATTTATTATTTTTTGAAGTTCAGGAAATGTGAAACTTTTTTAAATAGCTTTTGTCTTTAACAATTAACATAAAACAGTGTTTGAATATTGTTTTTTTAAAAATATAGTTAAGATGTTGACATAAGCATTATCTTAACTATTTGCTGGTGTGATGAGTGTGGTGTGCTTTCCTTGGTATGTTTTCAAAGTACATGTGCCTTTTTTCCCCATTTAAAAATGTGAAAAATAGAGGAAAGGTGGGGAAAAAACAAAAAGCATCTTCTGTGGACCCAGGTGTGGTATCTTAAAATATTGATACATATACTATACGTGTATATTTATACATGTATGCGTATACATGTATATCCATACACACACATATGTTCTTATGTGTGTCACATTTCTAAAATATAGCTTCCTAAAACTCTAGTATCTGACAATCTGACTTAGAAGAAATCTAATTCCTGTTAGTTTAATTTACCTTGAGTTAATTTTTACCTAAAATTTAGTTTTGTGCTTTTGCCTCGTTGATGACTGAATTATTTTCTAGTGTTCCAGTGTACAAATAGAATTGCTTAGTTTTTTTTATTGTCCTCAAACTTCTCACAGCCCCCTTCTCAAGAAATATCTGTGCTTGTATCCATACGCTTAGCAAAGATGCCCCAGTGATGAACCGCGTGGGGCAGGTGTGTGTGGGCCGGAGCACTGCGGCGCAGGAAACTGATCCCTTCCTGATGGGGGAGAGTGGTGTTAAGGCTGGAGCTGGTACTGCTGGGCAGTGCCAGATGCCCGGCGGGCTGCAGGGTTGCCGGCACACACACCGCCTCCACTGGGCTCTCCGAACCCCCGCGGTGACACGGGGCCGCCAAGTGAGCTCATGTCCCGTCTGTGGCGGAGCAGGAGGTGGAGCAGGCAGAGAGCAGGCCCTCTGGCGGGGCGAGAGGGGCCACCCCGTGCCGGAGCGGCGAGGTGGTGAAGGACCCTGTCAGTCGCTGGGCATCAAAGGCTGTTCTGTGGCGTGTTCCATGGAAGAGGCGAGATTGAGCCAGCTTTGAGCAATTCGTAAGTGCTCTGGCCCTCTCCTTGCCAGACGGGAAGCAGGCTTGGGAGTGAGGCCCGGGAGGCACTGGTGGCCCTCACCACCATGGCTGCCACATGCGTGCTTCACAGCTGCTCCGCGTGATGCAGAGCTGACGCGCCCTGTTGTGCGCATCGTGACTCCAGCTAGTGATGAAAACACAGCAGGCCTCGCAGAAGCTTCAGGTCTTGTTCCTTCCATTTCCTGGCGTCTTCAGAGGAGGTTTTTCACAGCTGCTCCTCACAGCACCTGCCGGTATCACCTCTCCCGGCCAACCCCTCCTTTCTGAGTCCGCCTTCCTTGCTTCTCCCTGGTTAGCCCTTGGCTAGAAGTTCATGCTTCTGCCCCTTCTCCACAGTAGCTGCCTGATGGCTACCACCTTTACTGAATTTAAATAGGCACTTCCCTGGGCAGGAGCTCCAGGAATGACTCACAGTCCGTCAGAGAAGTTTCGGCCCCTCAGCTCAGCCCCCAGAGGCCTCCCGTGGTCTGTGCACGGCCTGCCTTGCCAGCCGTCCCCCACATTGCTCTTCAGCCAAACAAAGTCGGGCGTCCAGCCCTCCGCCCCGCCCCCTTCCCTCTGTCCTTCTGCTTGAGCTGCTCCACTGTCCGGCACGTCCTTTCCATTGTCACTTGTCAAGGTCTTCCGTTCTTTAGAGTCAGTGATGCGTTTCACACGTGACCACCGCTTTGGTGGTTCACCGAGACAGGCCAGGAAGAACTCTCCGCGTCTTGTGGGTATTCAGTGACGGGCCTGACTTCCTAGATTCCTGTTGACCCTTCGTCAGCCCGCCTGTGGCTTGCTCCCTTTTGTGGAAGTGGACTCACAGTGTGCTTTATTTGTGTCTTCCACAAAGACTAGAGAAGAACATCTCAGCAGCCTGGCCAGCCAGGAGCTGTGTCTTGCACGTCGCCCATAAGTTATCAAGTTGACACCAAGAAAGCCGGTACTGTTGCTAAACCCCGGGGTTTTTCCTTACCTAGCAGCCTGGAACCCGGCATCGCATGGGTGTGGCACTGACACTGAGGGGAGACCACCACCCCACCCCGGACCCTGCAGAGCGCTGCGTCTGTCCCCCGCTGCAAGCTGATCTGTCTCCAGGCTGGTGGGCGGTGGCTGAGGCTCCGTCTGTGTGCCGGCCGTGACGACTTGTTTTTCTGTCAGGGTCCATCTCGTTTGGCCCCAGCAAACCCTGCACGGTGGATACTAGTCCAGTTTTACATTTCCCGTTTTACGGTAATTCCGTCCACAGATACATCTGAGTCCCTGCTGCATGCCAGGCACTGTTCCAGATGCTGGGGTGCGATAGTGAACAAAGCCAGGCCCTCCCCTTGTGGAGCTGGAGTTCTGTGGAGGAGACAGACGGCCGCTGAGTTAAAATAAAGCCGGCAAATGGAGAGCGAGGGGTGGGACTGTTTAAAGCTGGGGTCAAGAGGAGTCTCTCTGAGCAGGTGACTGAACGCACACAGTGCGCAACAGCGAGCGCTGAAGCAGAGACTTGGCAAACCCAGTGCCAGCCAGAGTGGCAGACAGCAGGGCAGGCGAGGTCACACACAGCTAAGAGGGGACGGGTCTCTATTAGGTTCTCAGCGTGCTGTGCACAGCGTTAGGTATTATCTCGTTAATCCCTACGACGATCTCACGAGGTCTTTGTCGTCTCCCCATTTCACAGATAGGAGGAAAGAAATTCAGAAAGGTGAACACACTTGTTCAGTGTCACACAACTTGGAAATAATGGAGCTAGGATTGAACTCAGGTCATTATTGTCCTCTAGGCTATATTGCCTTTCAATAGCAATGTAAGGAAGGTTACCCCAGGTACAGATGAAGAATCACTTCGGAAGATGGAGAAGGTGGGACTTGTCTGATTCCCCTATTTACATTCATAACTGAAAAGTTCTTACCTGATCTTCAAGGCTGGCTTCAGATGCCGCCACCTCCTAGAAGCCTTCCCTGGCTACTCCAGGACTCTTCTTCCTCGGAGTTCTCTAGCCCACCATATGTCTCACTATTGTGGATAGTCTTTAAATAGATGTAATGATTTTAGAAACCTTCTTGTCCACTAGACCCTGACCCCATCATAGGCAAAGACGTGTTTTATTTGTCGTTTATTGTCTGGGACATAGTGCTTAGTGATTGTCTTTAAATGAATTGGATGCCCGAGCAAGGTACGGGGAGGTGCTGGAACTTGGAGGAATGCACTCCACGCGTGGAAACAGGAGGAGGAAAGGCAGGGACCCCCCAGAGTGAGCAGTGACCTTGAGAGTTGTTGGACTCTCAGACGCTTGCTGTGAGCTGGTCACTGTGAACTGTTCTGGACGCACTCCTAGGTGGTTTTGGGTAAGGGGCATGGAGGCCAGCAAGCAGGAAGAATGGGGGTCTAGATGCCTTCAGACAGTTCTCAGCTCATGATGACAGGGTACCAGGCCCTCCTTCCAATCTCACTGTAGGAGGAAATGTAGTTATCAGATCATCTCCAGTAGGGGCACAGTTACAGTTGATGTTGAATACATGCAGAGTTTATCTCTGAAACCTAGACAAAATTTCTCTATAAAAATAAGTATAAGGTTAACAGATTTACAAAAATATCTAGCAGAATAGCGCATTTCCTTGGGCACATTTCTCTGAGGGCCTAGAGTAATTTTTTTTAGCCTCAGTGTAAGTTTTTAGGAAACGTGTAAGCACACGTTCTGGAGCTCAGTTAGAACTATAGTGGAGAGGCCGTTGCTTGTACTACAGACAAGGGGTCTGTAAGTGGTCAGAGAGAGGGGTGCCAGGATCGGGGCGGGGGGGGAGGCGTGCTTGAGCCACGTTCGTGTGGGTGAAGATACCCCAGGAATATAGGTATTTCTGAGGAAAATCAACGAACAAAGCTGAATTTTAAATATTTCAAAGGTTTAAACTTTGGTTTTTGTTTGGTTGGTTTTTGGGTTTCAGGGTTCTGTTTCGTTTTTTAATAACCAGGCCCTTAATCAAGCAGTAGGGCCTTAAGTGTAACAGAAACACAGGTAGCGCGTGACGGCCACTGCACTGTGCACATGGCTCTTGTCACACGTCTGGGTTGTAGTACTGGGACGGAGATCAGAAGGCGATTTTCTCTCTTGTGTGTCTGTCATGACAACCAGTGCAATGACCTCTTTCTTTCGTTAGAAATGTTTGGTTTGTTTGTGTCTGCTGAGCCCTTCGTTGATGATCAAATGCACCACTTTGTGATAATACTTTTTCAGTATAAATTTCAGTATAATTTTTCGTATAAATTTCAGTATAAATTTAAAAAAATGGTTTTTTACTCTATAACAGATTCTTCTGGTTTAGTTAATCATGCAACATCATTCCAGTTGTTTAAGATTACCTTTAGGTTTCTCAAGTTAGTGACTAAAAATTGTTCTGAACGAAAATAAACTTAGCAAAATAAATGTTACTTGCGTTAAGCTGCTTCATTACAAATTCTAAAGCAGTTACTTTAATTTTTTTTTTGAGATTGAAGTTTCATGTTTTATTTGTTGAAAGCAAGCGGTCATGTCAGCTAATCAGCTTCAACATACATAAATGCAATTCCCAAGCCTCTGAGTGCAGGGTTTAAAGAAGAGATGACAAGACCAACTCATTCACAAGTACTGAGGGAGGTTCCTTGAATGTCTGGGTAAAGTTGGGTTCTACTGAATACAGGCTGACCACCCAAGTGGCCCCACTCTGGGGGCTTACCGGCCCATTTAGGATGGGTCCAATAGACTGATTTTGGAATATTTTACTCTAAGAGTCAGGATAGTTTAATTGCATTTATTTAAGCATTCTGTTTGTACAGTGAAAATGGGAAGTAACTCTTTCTAGGGAAAACTGTGCATTTCTATTATCAAGCAGTTTCTTTATATATGCAAAAGTAGTTTGTAAACTGTAAAGTTCTATAAAATATAAAGTGGTATATGTATAGTCCATAATAATTATTTGCATTTTTCCCCCTTTTTTTCTCACAGTCTCTGAAACACTAGGTCTGTTATTCATTCATTGCCCTGCCACTGCTTTGTAAATATAAGTACTGATAGTTATTTACATGTGAACGAGGCTCAGAGATTATGCCAGGCATGTTCACAAGCACTGACTTGTTTGAACCTCGGGACAGTCTTCCTCATGTTTCCACTTTATAGATGGGCTGAGGTGACGAGGCCTGGCTCACGTAGCTAGCAGTGGCCGAGAGCCTGATGGAAACCCAGATCTGGGCTCCAAACCCATCGCCTTTCCATTAGACCACACTGAGTCATTGGAAAGCTTGAGATGTTCGTGTGTAGAAGGGAGGAGTAGTTTTGGCAGAGTCTGAGTCTGATTTCAGGGTAGTTTTCTCCCATTTATCAGGAATAGCATAGTCCTGACTCATTTCTGACTGTTCTGTTGGAATCCACAAGTCTGTCCTGTATTGAAGTTCGAAAGAGTTTCTCTTGTCTGGTTTACATCCTAGTTTCACTTTTGATAATGCTGATTTAGAAGGTAGTCTCTGTCTGCGCTGAAAGCTTGATTTAAACGAAAGCTTTTAGAGATTTTTTTTAAGTGCCCTAATAGAGTATTGTCGCCTAGTACATGTGAAGTTAAGTTTTGTAAATTATATGCTTTATGAAATGATTTAATCAAATTAATGCTGCTGGTGATTTTTACGTGCACCGAGTCGTACGTATTGGGGGTTTGACATGTTCATAGTACCTGGCTTACTGGAAATTCTTTTAATTCCATCAGCCACGACTAGCCTTCTGTAGTCAGTCTGGCGTTAGGAGAGACGTTCAGCCGTCTCTGACCGGGTAGGGGCAGGGCGGTTGATCGTGTTGCACGTGAACAAGGAAGTGATCATGAAAATACACCATCACCACCACCCCACCACCACCCCCGCCGTGCTACTTCCTTCATCCTAGCCCCCCTTCTCGCACCATTGTCACAGCATCTGAACTCTGTTTGCCTCTTTGGAGATTTGAGGGTGCTCCTTGATGATGTCCCTCACCTCTCTGGCTCCTAAGGGAGTTGAGAAGAATACTCTGGAGTCACATGGGTGCTGAAGCATCTACGTCATGTGTTGTAGAATAACACCCAAGAAGGACCTGGAGCCAGATGGCTTCCTGTTCCTCACCCTGGAATTGGACTGAACCTCTCAGCTGCAAGCCTGGAGACAGGCAGACACTTGTAGGACCCCCGGGGGGAGTAGCCTGAGACACTTGCAGATGAAAAAGAGCCCGAGTGAGATTGGAGCAGTCATGAGCACAACAGAAATTTAAAGAGGATGTTTACTTCTGGAAACTCTTTCCAGGCCACGTGGATCCGTCCTCTTAGTCCTGTGAACTTGGCGTCCAGACTAGAGCGTGACCACGCCCTCCTAATAGCCTCCGCATAGCAAGGGACAGCGCGGCGCTTCCCTCGCTAGAGCACTTTGAGCAAGGGTGCGTTTTTGTCTGTACGAAAGTGTGCTTCACGGTGGCCAGTGTTTGGGTTTATTTAGCTGATGAACCGTCTTAATCCTCTTGCTAAACTTATTAACACATCAATAAATAAACTTTAATAATCTTCTTAAAACTTATTACTACAAGAAGCCCAAGTATCATCTTGTTAAACATAAAAACAGATATTGCTAACATCTGAAGACCCAGTTTTCTTTTTTCCCCCTTCACAGAGAAAAATTTTAAAGGAAGGCTTGGAACTTTTAAAATATAAATTCTGGAATTTGACCTCACGGGTTTCTAGTAGCATGTCATGGCTTCACCATATTGTGGAATTTGTTAAAATCAAACTGCATGAGTCAAGATAAAAGGCATTTGATATTTTTACAAGCAAGAGGCCATGTGAATGGGTGGATATCGTCATGCTTTTGAATTCTTAGCTTTTTAACTCTTCGTCATGGGAGGCTCCAGGCGCACACAGAAGCAGAGAGAGTAGATTGGGTAGCGATCTTCCAGGCTCATCACCCAGGTTCAGCAGCTGAAAACCAGCCACACCTCACCTCTGTCCCCAGCCACACAGACACACACTCCCCACAGATGGTCTCAAGCGCCTTGAAGGCATATTCCTCTGTAAACATTTCTAAAAGATAAAGACTTTTTAAAAACAACATTACTACACTGTAAGAACGTTCACAGTAGTTCCTTAATACCAGCTGTCCGGTCAGTGCTCAGATTCCCTGGTTAAGGCATTTTCACACTTGGTGTCGTCCAGTCTGGGGTCAGACAAGCAGGGCTGGGTGAACTTGGCTGTGTCTCCTGTCTCCTCCTGTCTCTGTGCACTGCCGCCCCCCTTCTTTTTTTCTTGATCGCAGTTTATCTGTTGAGGAAATCGTGTCCTGTACGCTGTGCCCCACACTCGGCCTGGCCAAGTGCCGCTCCGTGGTGCTGTGTTGAGCGGGTCCCCCTCCAGCCCCTGTATTCCTGACTTACCTACAGCCTGGTCGTTAGGATCGAGAGGAGTTTGGTCAGATTCGAACTCAAAGATTTTGTTTTTACGAGCCCACGTATAGGTGCTGTGTGACATCTGGCTGCTGTCTCAGTGACGTTAAGCCGATCCGTAGGTTCAGAGAGTCTGTGTTTCACCTCGTGGCTTTGGAGCTACTGATGTTTGTGCAGGAATTTCATTCGGGGCCACAGCATGGCCACGGGTGCATTCATGTCATCTTCGTTTATTTCGCTGTTATACTTCTTTTTTTTTTTGGCTGCGTTGGGTCTTTGTTGCTGCTCACGGGCTTTCTCTAGTTGCGGCGAGCAGGGGCTACTCTTCATTGCGGTGCACGGGCTTCTCATTGTGGTGGCTTCTCTTGTTGCAGAGCACGGGCTCTAGGCGCGCGGGCTTCCGTACTTGTGGCTTGTGGGCTGAGTAGTTGTGGCTCGCAGGCTCCAGAGCACAGACCCGGTAGTTGTGGCGCACAGGCTTAGTTGCTCCACGGCATGTGGGATCTTCCCAGACCAGGGCTCAAACCCGTGTCCCCTGCATTGCCGGGTGGATTCTTCACCACTGCGCCACCAGGGAAGCCCTGCTGTTACACTTCTAAAGACAGCCTCCGCTCATCAGCTGTTCAGTTGCCCTGAGAAATGGGTGACTGAGAAGTACGTTTGCCATGCCCTCCCCCTCCCTCTGTCCCCGCCAGACCTCCCTGCTGCTCCTTGGCCAGTGCCCCAGGCTCACCTCTGCTCTGGAAAGCTTTTAGCAAACAACTCCTTCCATATTTAGAGGTGCAGCCCTACAGGAAAGCACTCCCTGTCCTGCGTCTGCTCTGAGTTTTTTCTCCATGGCACTTACATGTTGATGTACCACACGGTTGACTCACTTAATCGTCTTTTCCCCAACCCAGAATGTAAGCTCAACAAGGGAAGAATGGGGGGGGGGCTGTTTCAGTGCTGTAGCCCCAGCACGTACACAGTGTGCTGTTAGCTCGTGGTAGGTGTTTACAAACATAATTAAAGTAGTCATCTTGGATAAAATAAAGGAAGGGTCCTAACACTTTTTTTAATGGTGTGGATGATATTCTTGTTATTACTCAAAAAAAGTTATGCTATATTTTTTAAAAAGTATTTGCTTTTAAAAAAAAAAAAGTATTTGCTTTTTAAGTTAATATGAAGAATAGTCATTACCTTAGTTTAGAAATAAGATAAAAAATTGAAAGGTAGGAATAGCTTTGCGCTTTTGGAGCGGTTGTCCTGTGCTGGGTGCCCTGGGAGTTCATGGAATCCTCTCTGCATCTCTTTACTTGAGGAAGCTTCTGTTACTGCCTCATTTTACAAATAGGAAAACAGAAACAGAAGTTGGGTAACTTTTCTAATGTCATGGGGTGAGTAGTGGAGCCAGAATCTGAATCCAAATAGAGATTTTTGTATATTTTATTTTTCCATAATTTCACACATAGAGGATGGTTGTAAGAATAGTAAAGTGAAGTCTCATATGTTCTTTACTCAAATTCACTATGTCTCTATTTTGGCCCACTTGCTTTCTCCTTCCCTCTACTTTTTTTTTTCTTTTTTAAAATTGAAGTATAGTAGATTTACAATATTGTGTTAGTTTCGGGTGTAAAACAAAGTGATTCAGGGGTTTTTTTGCAGATTATTTTCCATTATAGGTTATCACAAAAAGCGAGTATAATTGCTGTGCTATGCAGTAGGTCCTTGTGGCTTATCTATTCTATATGTAGCAGTGTGTATCTGGGCATCCTGTACTCCGAACTTATCTCCCCACGTCCCCCTTTGATAATCATAAGTTTGTTTTCTGTGTCTGAGTCTATTTGTTTTGTACGTAGATTCATTTGTATTATTTTTTAGATCCCACATATAAGTGATATCATACAATATTTGTCTTTCTCTGTCTGACTTGCTTCGTGTAGTATGATAATCTCTGGGTCCATCCATGGTGCCGCAAATGGCATTATTTCATTCTTTTTTATGGTTGAGTAATATTCCATTGTATGTATATGTACCACATCTTCTTTATCCATTTCTCTGTCGATGGACATTTGGGTTGATTCCATGTCTTGGCTATTGTGAATAGTGCTGCTATGAACATTGGGGTGTGTGTCTCTTTTCGAATTAGAGTTTTCTCCAGATATATGCCCAGGAGTGGGATTGCTGGATCATATGGTTGTTCTGTATTTTATTTTATTTTTATTTATTTTTTTTTTTGCGTTACGCAGGCCTCTCACTGTTGTGGCCTCTCCCGTTGCGGAGCACAGGCTCCGGACGCGCAGGCTCAGGGGCCATGGCTCACGGGCCCAGCCGCTCTGCGGCACGTGGGATCTTCCCAGACCGGGGCACGAACCCGCGTCCCCTGCATTGGCAGGCGTACTCTCAACCACTGCGCCACCAGGGAAGCCCTGTATTTTATTTTTTTAAGGAATCGCCACACTGTTCTCCATAGTGGCTGTAACAATTTACATTCCCACCAGCAGTGTAGGGGGAGGGTTCCTTTTTCTCCACACCTTCTCCAGCGTTTAGTATTTATAGACTTTTTGGTGATGGCCATTCTAGCCAGCGTGAGGTAATATACCTCACTGTAGTTTTGATTTGCATTTCTCTAGTAATTAGCAATGTTGAGCATCTTTTCATGTGCCTGTTGGCCATTTGTGTGTCGTCTTCTTCTTTTTTTTTTTTGAAACATTTGAAAGCAAGTTGCAGACATGGTATGCCCCTTTACTTATAAATGTTTCAGTGTGCATTTCCTAAGACCAAGGACATCCTCTTACACAGTCACAGTGTCTTTACCAAAACCAGGGAATTTGACTCTGATAGAATGCTCTTATCTTATCCACAGTCCGTGTTCTTGTTTCATCTCAATGACCCCTATAGCTGTTGCCCCTCCGCCCCATCCGGAATTCCATCCCGCCTGGCACAGGGCACTGTTTTCGTGTTCTTAACCGATAAAACACAGGGAGCTGCCCTCTGGAGTCATCACACAGGAAGTTGAGTGTGTGCTAAGGGGGGAAGATGGAACAGTGCACATTGTTGGGATAACAGCACACCCCGTGGGAGCATGACCACGTTGTCTGTTTCAGTTCTTCTCATTTCTGTTCCTAACTGATGGCCGTAAGTTGTTGCCGTCTTCATCCTGACCCTGCTCTCCCTGGGCCCACACCTGGAATCCTTACCTTTCTTGATGGGACCCTGTGGATCTGCAATTAAGTTGTGCATGCCCACTGCATCTTTTCTGTCACATGGTGTCACCGCTGCATTTTAAAGGGCTGTACATCCCTTGTTTTGACTCTAGTTTGACTTGTCTGCTCTTGCCCTTAGCGTACTGCAGTTGTTTCTTCTCTGTTCTACTGTCCTGGGTGCTTGTTCATCCAGCAAGTGCCTCATACAGAGAGAGTTGACTTTCAAGTGAGTTTGCAGCACATGAATGAGAGTGAATGAACAAAGGATGCTGGTAGGCGGGGGAGGGGCTTTGCAACCTATGTATTCAGATGTCCTTATGTTTTTTATGTTAAGGCAGTTTATTTAAGGTGTACACTTAAGGTCTGTGTCTTTGCTGATGATTTGGGGGAAAGTGCTTATAAAGCTCTTTCACAAATCAGGATCTGCTAGTTTTCTGCAATGTTTTTCTTTGTGGTTGAATGTTAGATGTTCACAAGAATCTTGAATTATCTATTGGTCTTTGTTGTTTGTCTCATTTCATTTTGTTTCAGTTTTGTTATTTTAAAGGTATCTGTACCTTTACTTGGCTGGCTTTGTAAAGGCTTAGCTGGCTGACTCTCTTTATGTCTTGCTGAAACTTTCTGTGTCTAGTGCTAATCTTTCCTAAGAGGGAAAAGTGCATTTTAAAATATTAATATGTTTCTTAAAACTCAGTTATATTAAGAAATCAAGTGTGCCAGTAGTCACATAAAAGCATTGCAATTTTGTATTTGTTTTTATTGATATGCCTTAAAATATAAGTTTGCTCTTGTATTAAAATGTGTTTGTTTTTCTCTTTCCTCCTCCTGCCTCTTTATAAAGGAGTCAGTCACTGCCAACATAAAGTTAAGAAAGCTAGGCGCTTTCTCCCTTTGGTCTTCTGTTCCCACGAACCTCCTTCTGCGGGTACTGCACTCATCTTTGCACAGACTCTTACTAACCACAGCGCCCCAGGCAGCAGCCTAACCAGATGCTTGTAGATTACCCTGAGCGGGAGTGCCTGTCCTGGGGGTCCGTGAGTGCTGTCCACTGCCGGCAGCGGTGCTGTGGGCCGCTCTCCTCATGGAAGACTGTTGCCTGTTTGCTGGTTTTTAAATGCGTGACAGGGCTAGAAGTCGCTTCCTGGCTTCCCCGGTGGGATCTTAGTGTTTTACCAAAGGGGCCGGCAGGTACCTTTGCCTCGTGGGTTTCCTGACCTGGCATGAGATTAATGGAGAAGGATGGTCCAAGTGAGCCCCAGGGGTCTGCCTTTCCTGCCTCGGGGGCAGATACTCAGGGTGCTGCAGAGCAGAGGCCAAGGGGGGGAGCTTTCCAGCAAAGGGAAGATTATCTGTAACAATTGGAAGAGTCACTTCTACAAACACTGTATAACTGTAAGTGGAAGCTCGCCGCAGAGCCTCAGGTGCTGTACTCCTTGAGCTTCTTTGGAGAGGCTGGAATCCTGCAGAGGCTTGCTGAGGGCTGTTCCCTGCTTATTGTGTGGGGTACACGTCAATGACCCATAGTTTTCATTTCCAAGACGATACAAATTCCTTTCGAGGCAAGTAGAGTCATTTTTTAACATTTAACTGTGAGGAGCAATCCAATCAGTTTTGCTTAATGCGGCAGAAACGCACTTAAACTGCTATTTACTTGGGGTGACGTGTGGACCGCTGAAAACTCGCATTAATGCCCTTAAGTAAACTTGCTAACTCCTATGATCTTCTTTTATCTTTTGAATTAGACTGGGGGGGTAATTTTTGTGTTTTCCTTACACTTTGATTTGCTTGTCATTTTAATAGCGTTTTCCCTCTCTCCCCCTCCCCTCCCCCTCCCCCCTCTCTCCTCCCCCTTTCTTTGCATGCCACCCGGATCTGCAGATGAAATTAGTGGGGACGGTAATATTTATTTTCATGTTTGTGTTACTAATATAATTATTCATGGATATAAATATCATTCAGTATTTAATGAAAGGCAAAATGTGGCTTTGATCCAACAAAACAAGTATGAAGAAACCGTGGTGTGAGTCAGTGATCTCTTCAGAATTATGTAGGGCTTTGACATGGGAAGGGTAACTGTCAGTTTCTTTACCACATCTCAGTAGTAAATTCAAGTCGTATCTGTTCATAGCGAATTCTAGAGGTGAAGAAAAGTTGTCGAAATGGTATCATTCAGCAGTAAATGGGAGAAATTTGCACACTCCTCCACACATACGTAATAGTCATTTTTAGTTTGGGAGTGAGGTAGCGGAAAGGAAAGAAAGAAAAGTGATGTTTGAGAGTCAAACAGCCTAAAATAATTAGAGAACTACCAGCAGGAGTGATGATGAGTATTTCTCAGGCAGCTGAGGTTGTCACTCTCATAAACCAGAAATTTAGAAGCACGTGTAGTGTCTTGTTTTCCATTTCCTTTGTGTACTGCCTGCACGAAGCTTTGTGCTCTTACGATACGGAGTGAGGTTTATAAACTAAAATTAAAGGAGGTTGCATTTTTCCTCACGATTAAATGAAATAACGCTTTCACTGAAGAGTCCGTCTGTGCTTGCGTGTGTGTCTGGTCGACGACTTGAGCACCATATGAGCAAAGTGCTTGCAGTCAGACGTCTGGCCTAAACGTGGCTTGGAAGGCGCCTTGCCTCCTGGGACTTCCAGCTCCAAGCCTCGTTTCCAGGCCGACTCCTTGGTGGTTACTGGGTGGGCGCCCCCGATGTGCGTGCGTGTCCTTCACCAGCGAGTCTCCCGGCAGGGGTTCAGAACATGATTGGTGTTCTCCTCGCTGTCGTGCGGGTGAGGACACGGGTGACCAGTCCAGGGCTGCTGGGTGAGTGGTCAGGTCCCAGGCTCCAGCCTCGCCCCGTCCCATCACCAGCTGGCCAGTTGGGTGACCTTGAGCAAAGCACTTCATCTCTGGAGTCTTCACCTGTAACAGGCCTTCATGGTTGTTGTGCGGACTACTGTGAAAGCATAAAAATGTCAACAAACGTGTATTAACGAGTGGTTATTAGCACATTATTTATCTAAAGAAAACATCGTGCCTTTTCCCCACATTTGAATTAGGGTGAGTAGTATTATCCCCGTTTTACAGGTGAATAAGCTGAGACTTCCACAAACTAAGGCCTGTGGGCCAAATACGGCTCACCTCTGTTTTTGTATTGCTCCTGGAACTAAGAACCGTTATTACAGTTCTCAATGGTTGGGGGTAAAATCAAAGAATAGTACCTGGCATCAAAACTATGTGAAATTCAAATTTCTGTGTCCATCAGTAAAGTTTTGCTGGAACATAGTGACACGTTCACTCATGACGTGTCTGCCCACCCCTGCAATCTCAACAGCAGAGTTAAGTGGTTGCAGTGGAGACTTTGTGAGCCGTGAAGTCTAAGATACGTACTGTCAGACCTTTTGCAGAAAAAGCTGGCCGACCCCGGTGCAGGTCACAGAGCACAGCGGAGCCCTTCCTGGCTTCCTGAAAGCCCTCCTGCCCCTGGCCCCCACAAGCTGGTCGCCACCTCCAGGGCTCACGGCAGGGTCACGTGTGCAGGTGTGGTGAGAAGCTGTGCTGGTGCTTGGTCCCACTGAACTGCTGAGCAATCCCGTGACTGCATGTGTTGCCCTGGGGGTGGTACCTCATCAGGCCTCCTGAGGGCAGCAGGGCGCCGACCAGAGGCTGTCGTCAGAAGCGCTCGGTGTCAGGCCCCGAAGGGCAGGTGGAGGAGGTGGAGAGGGAATCACCTGGCCCCCCTCTTCCCCGCGGGGAGTGGTTGGCTCCTGAGAGCTTTGTGGTCCTGCAGGCTCCGGTGCACTTCCTTTTGTTTACAGCCGAGCGTCCACTGCTCTGTCCCTCTCCAGCTCGAAACTGACCCCTTCACGGTGACTCCGGAGGCTTCAGGCTCTTTGCGTGACGGAGCGTGACAGGCGTGTGTCACTGGTTTCAGTAGTGACTTCACTAGGCCTCTTTTCCTTTGTTTTAAAACGAGAACTTTGTACCTTTCTCTCCTAATTTCTGAGCTGTCGGTTTCTGCCCTTTTAACGTGTCTTCCCCTCATTTTTATTTTACCACGTATTGTGATACCAAACCTTTCAAATTACAGTGTTATCCAAGGTTTCAGAAGTCTCTGTCCATTTTTCAAAACGTTTACTTTGAAATATTTGACTCATGGTCCTAGAATTGTCTCCCAAGTGCACAGGCCCAGTTAAGCCTTCCAGGGATGCCCATATTGGGGGTGAAGTCCCAGAACATCCTTAGGGGAATACTCCGAGGTTTCGAAGCATCAGGTATCTGGTCTCACAAATAAAAGTCCCCAGAAACGTATTGGGAGATAGTAAAGAACGAAGCCCAGAACACGGCGGCCCAGGAGCTCTGCTGGAGCGCTGAGTGGCTGGGGACTGTGAGAAACTCAGGGTGCCTCTGGGTCTCCCAGCTTCCTGCCTGGGAAACGGGGATGATGATAACAGTACCACCATGTACGATGCCCCTGAGGATTAAATGGCGATATGTGTAGTTGTTTGTGACGGTGTCTGGCGTTAGGGCGAGCGCTCCGTTAGCTGTCGTCCTGGTCAAGTGGAGAGTGCAGACCTGCTTGTCTGTATTTGTGACGAGATCTTTGAACCTGTTTCCTTTTCCTTTATATTTTCCTTCTTTTATGTCATTATTTTGGGGGCCAGGTGGTTTCAGGGTGGACTCCAGTTTTTCAGGGGCCCAGAGTATGTAAAAGTACCTTTCATCTCAGTGTCATACTGTCCCATAATCCTAAAAACCAGGAAGGAAAAAGGGAAGATAGAACCAAATCAGTATCAAGAATTCTTAGAGAAATATGCCGAGTATCCCCACGTGGAAAGCCCTATATAGAAGGTTACGGTAAAACCTTTGTAGGTCCACGTACCTTCAATAGTGTTGACCTTTCTTCATAAGAACCAACTCAAGGAGAACACAGCAGCAAAAGTTCACGTGACGTCACGGTACCCATAGCCACACCCATGTGTCGTCATGAGTAAGGCCCAGGGAGCTTGGATAATCCCCAAAGGTTTTTTGTAGAATTCACACAGCACTGAAAGCAAACTGCAGACTTTCTCCTGTGATTGTGTGAATTAAGGCAAGTGCATGCAACTTGGTTTTTCCCACGTCACTTTTGTGCGTTAGCCTCTGACACATGAGCCATTTTATTCTTACTCCTTGAAGCTGGTTCAGAGTCGGTATCCCTGCTGAGAGTTTTATAAGAAGAGGCCGTCTGGGAAGCGCTTACAGTCCCACCAGGAAGGCTCCTTCCAGAGGCCTCAGAAGGAGGGAACCAAGGAGCCTCCCACCTGTTTGTCACCTGTCCTGTGCAGGGCTGCACCACAACTTCACGTGCATCTCTGTAATCCTCACGACGGCCCCACCAGGTGGCCGTGCTCTCATTGGGCACGTGAGGGCACAGCTGAAGCGCAGACAGGTTCAGCGGCTCCTGGGGTGGAGCAGCGCCCAGACATGCAGCTGTGGCTGGCCTGGCTTCCTCGCCTCTGGGTCACGGGGAGTGCCGTCCCCTCCTGCACTGTTGAAGGGCACTCCTCCCTTTCGTTCAGCAAGTGGTTACTGGGTGCCTCCCGGGCCGGCCGGCCCTGGGTTGGAAGCTGAGAACACAGCAGTAAACAAGGTACATACGGCAGGGCCCACTGCCCTGGGGGCTCTGCTCTGGATGGGGGTACACGGTTGACGAGGAACCAGAGGACCGCCAGAGGGTTGGTAGTGATGGGCCCTGAGCAAAACATGTCAGGCAACGTGATCGAGAGTGATGGGGGTGAGGATGGGTCTCTGAACAGGTGACACTCAGGTGGCAGATACCATTACCCACAGAGACGGAGGGACAGGTGGTCAGTGACCCCAACAGCCTTGGGAAACTTTGGTGCCCGCGGAGTCGATGGGTCCCCGATATCTCCTTAGTAGAGCTGAGAGCCAGGTGCAGGGGGTGTTGAAGATTCCGGAGCAAATCTGGTAGCAGGGCGGCAGAGGCAAGAGATCTGGGCAGTTTCACTGCCAGAATCCGGTCCCTCAGGGTCAGCTAATGTGTTTGGCCTCTAAGGGTGTGTGCTTTGTGTGAAAGGGGGCAGCAAGGGTGGGTCTGTGGTTGCAGGAAATTGAGCCTTAGTTGCATGTGCTCTGAGGGAGGGGCATGAGGGGAGCTTGTCCGACTGCAGACAGAGTGAGTGGCTGAGTGTCCGTCTGTGGGGCCTTAGCCCCGGCACATTCCCCCGCTTAGCCCTTTCCTTGCCTCTGCCTTAACACCACCTCCATCCCCAAATTGCATCTCACCTTACACAAAAGCAAGGCTCCCGGCCTAGGAACCATCACTCACTCTTCCTGGTAGTCACTGGGAACAGGATAGGAGGGAGAAATTTAGGAATAAAGAATGTAAGGTTTGGGGTAGATTAAATAATTTTTTTCTTTAATTCTGAAAGTAGTATTACCTATAAACATGTAAGAATAATATAAATTATCCACCTGGCATACAGGACTCACAAATAGGTAACATTTGCTAAATCTCTAAAGGAGAACCGATTTATTGACTTTACATTCTGCCAGTCGAATTTGTTTTTACTTTAATCACTTTTAATGATGATTACGAATTAAGAAATGAATTCTTGGGCTTCCCTGGTGGCTCAGTGGTTGAGAATCCACCTGCCAATGCAGGGGACACGGGTTCGAGCTGTGGTCCAGGAAGATCCCACATGCTGCGGAGCAACTAAGCCTGTGCGCCACAACTACTGAGCCTGTGCTCTAGAGCCTGCAGGCCACAACTGCTGAAGCCCGCGCACGTAGAGCCCATGCTCCGCAACAAGAGAAGCCACTGCAGTGAGAAGCCCGTGCACCGCAATGAAGAGTAGCCCCCGCTCGCTGCGGCTAGAGAAAGCCCGTGCGCAGCAGCGAAGACCCAACGCAGCCAAAACTAAATAAATAAATTTTAAAAAAAAGAAGAAGAGGGCTTCCCTGGTGGCGCAGTGGTTGAGAGTCCGCCTGCCGATGCAGGGGACACGGATTCGTGCCCTGGTCTGGGAGGATCCCACATGCCGCGGAGCAGCTGGGCCCGTGAGCCATGGCCGCTGAGCCTGCGCGTCCAGAGCCTGCGCTCCGCAACGGGAGAGGCCACAACAGTGAGAGGCCCGCGTACCGCAAAAAAAAAAAAAGAAGAAAGCAAGAAATGAATTCTTCCAGTTGCTCTTAGATTGGGTCTCAGTCGTTACCGTAGCAGTATGTAGAACAGTTGATATCTAGAGACCGTAAACGATATGTGGTCTCTATTTTCTTTGTTTCTATAATTTTAATATCTGAATGGAGTAATAATGGCAGCACAGAAGAAAGAACTTTTAGTTCTTTAGCTTTTAGTTTCTCTGGGGTTAAATTTGGAAAACGATCTCTCTTCAGATGATAAATCAGGAAGTACTGCCCCTCCTTTCCTGGCCCATCAGCCTAAACCCTTGTGCATAGAGCTACTAAAGGTTTTCCTCTTTCCAGAAAGAGGAAGACAGACAAGAGCTGAGTGATTTTTCAGTGTAATTGTTATCCAAGTGAGTGGGTGTTTTCTACGAAAGGGGTTTTCCCCCCACTAATATGGTGGTGGGTCTTTAAGTTGCTGCATTACTGAAAGGAATTAGTGGAAACATTGGAACTCCTTGACATTACGTCTGAAAAGAACTCATTTCAATGTGCTGTTCTGATTTTATTCTCTTTGGCACATCTTTTACCCTTTTGACATTAATGCATACTGTTTAAATATCTGAGTGAAAAGTTACAGGAGAGAAATTCCTGGGTTGCTTTCACTCTGAACAAATGAAGTAAGTTAGCCCAGTTAATCTCCTCAAAAGTCAGCCTGCCGTTTTGTTTTCTAAAGGAGAACATCTAGACTGTGCTGTGGAGTCTAACTATGAATGAAATCTAAGCTGTGTTCTGGAGGTACCGGTGTTGTTTGGAGAAATCCTGGTAGACAGCGGTGTGGTTTTAAACGTGTATTTGGTGTAGTTGAGGGAGAGCTTTGCAGTCAGTACCGCTTGGTGGGCTTGAATCGTGCAAACAGTTGTTTCATGTCTTTCTGTTTTCCACAAGGGCTTTCTCTGTTAGTCTCTTTGCTCTCTGAGGAACAGGTCTGTGTATTATGACATGTTGGACCATGATGTCACTTTTATTTCCATAAATGACTCATGTGTGAGCAAAAATGGAGTAATAGTGTTTTAAGAATAATGTCAGCATGGTAGGGGGTTTAGGCAGATCATTTTGCCTTTTCAAGTTATATTAAAGGCCAGGGGTTGAATATTTCACCTCTGTTTCCTTTCCTACAGAAACAGATGACTATGCTGAGATTATCGACGAGGAAGATACCTACACCATGCCCTCGAGTGAGTAGACTTTTAAATATCTCGTGTTTAAACGGTTTAGGTATTTATTGTCCTTTTAGAACTACTTTTAAGACCTTATTGAGTTAGTAACAGAAATATTCTTTTCAGCCTTTAGAATTCTGTATTGTATGTGCCCACTGCCAGGTCAGAAGCCTGAAACTCAAATATCTATAATAAGTCAGTTCACTTATGGGGTTTTTGTAATCTTGTTTTCTGGCTCTATGATAATATAACCTTTAATGATTAGAGCATTCCCTCTCTGTAGGAAATTAGTATTTAAAGTTAAATATGTATACTCACACATATATACAGCTCTTTGAATACACACATTTAATGAATTGCATTTCCCCTTTGAACTTTCATTTTTTTATTGCCCTTGACTAAGCAATTACAAAGAGCAGCCCGCGTCCAGTCCGTCCAGCTCCGAGTTGGAGGTGTGGGGAGAGAAGGGCTCTTCACTGACCACCCCCCACAGCAGCCTAGCAGTGTCACCCTCTGTGCAGCTTGCTGGTGAAGAGAGTCTGGGAGCCCCAGCCCTTGTGGTGGGGTGTATATAGTCACAGCTCTTGAGTTGGAGACAACCTTGGAATTTCACTCAGGTTAAAAAAAAAAGTTAACCCTACCTCTTAAAGAGGCCCAATTAGGAGTCCACCTTACAGCCTCAGAGGCCTGATAATTCAACATCTGATGTCCTGGTTTCAGTAGAGCTCCATGTATTTGGAAAATAAATGTTTCAGGTGCTTTACCCTGTTGTGTAAATATTTTAAAAGTGGTTCTCAATAGATTTACCATATACATTGAGGAGAGTTACCAAAATAAAGAGAAACAGCCCAGCCCTCTCAGGCAAACATTATCCTGGGTGGACCCTTCCTTTCAAGAGCTCCCAGATTAGTGATTTGAAAGAGGCAAGAGCTGAAAAACTTAAATGTGTTTACTTTGACTTGCAGTAGCAATTTGGAAGAGTGTTTAAATTTAGGTTTAAAGTTTTGGTTAGCCAGTTAGCCATTTGTGCATTCCTGCAGAGCATCCACATCTTTATTCGTGTATTTTCGTAGTTGCGTGGTAAATGTCCAGCATAGCTAACTTTTCTCCAAACCCCACAAATGCGGTTATCGCACAGGAATTTATGGGATAGCAGTGTAAGGCCTGGTGTATCACACTGAGTTAACTCGAGGATGTTACTTGCGTTTGGTGTTTGGTCCTCTGTTTTGACCCGTGTTGATAGTCAAAATATTTAAGAAAGTAAATATTGAAACGTACTCTCCGAGTTTATTGTTGTTAACCTAATTGCTATTAGTTATTTCTAAGCAAGGTCTTCAATTTTTTTCTCTCTTAATTGCAATACAGAAAGCTATGGAATAGATGAAGGTAACAGGATTCCTTTAAAATAACTGCATTTGCTTGCAATTGCAACCGATGGAATGATAACGGGATGTTTCAGTTTTCAGTTAACTTTTATTTTAAAATTTTTTCATTGGTTTACTCATGCTGTTAAATCAATGGAACTACTAGCTAAAGTGATTTTAAAGAGGAAAATAACCTTCTAAAATTTGGGTTGAATTTTCTGTATGATTTATAATTTGACAAATTAGAAGAAATCAAAATACCAAGCAGTTAATTGGATTAGAATCATCCACTAGGTTCCTAGTGGGTATTTTCTTTCCATGTGTCTCAACAGCCTGCTAAATAATTGGTTTTGTATAAATCATAACAATTTAATACATTAATTTGAGGCACATGCTCTCAAAAATATAAAATACTTGTAATTTATTATGTGATACGTTCAACTTTGATTCCAAGTCATCTGATTTTGAAATCAGGTTTTAGAAGCTCCCTCTTTAAACTCTTTTAGCTCCGTGAATAATATAGATAGGATCATAATAAAGTGGAAAACTCTTAAACTTATAAAGCTACTCATGAGACAATTTTTTGTTCCCTCCATATTTACAGACTTTAGTTACTTGTAAAATAATTGCTTTAAATAACTGTTTTTTAGCCTTCATATATTAATACCTGAACTAATAGCTCATATTAATTAAACATACATAAACTTGGAGCAATTATTTAGAAAACCATCAAATAGATAATCAGCTAAATCAGACATTCAAAACTATGAAAAAAATCTACCTTGTATAAAACTCCTCATTTTGGTAATTCAAGCAGTGCTGTAACAGGTACATAAATTCCTTTAAAAATACTGTTTAAGAGAATTCCACTCTGTTTAAAGCATTTTCATAGAATGATGTGCCACCGATGAAGTTTTTACTCATGGATGATGATGACATGAGGTGTGTCCAGTGTTTTCTACACTGGGGATGTTGCACTGAAGTATCTTCTGGTGTGTGGATCATGTTTTGCAGCCAGGGACTATGAGATTCAGAGAGAAAGAATAGAACTGGGACGGTGCATCGGAGAGGGCCAGTTCGGAGACGTGCACCAAGGCGCTTACACGAGCCCGGTGAGTCCTGTCAGACAGCAGCCGAGCCGCTCCTGCTTACGTGTAGGCTGCTCCTGTTCGTCTTCACGGGTCCTTAGTTCTTCAGGGTGTTTGCAGTTGTCCTTCATAAAGCTTATCACGCATGTCGACTCACTTGCTATTTTCAGAAACCAAAAACTGGCAAAATTAGCTCCTGAGAGCTGGGTCTTCTATTCGTTTTAGTCTTTCATCCAGCCTCTGTCATCAGTAATGGATTCCACAGATGATTGTTCCCTTGGGTGCGGTTGACAAATAGATAACAAACAGATGCAAAGTCAACAGCAGTTAGCCAGCATTCCCAATTACCTGCATTCTCAAGAACAGAACATTAATTTGCCCCAAGTTGCCCTCCAAAAGAGATCAGTGAATTTTTTTTAATGATTTATTTAAGAATCATCTCATTGAGATACAGTTCGCATACAATGAAATTCACTCTGTTAAAGTGCACAGTTCAGTGGTTCTTTAGTATATTCACAGAGTTGTACGGCCATCACCACAGTCAATTTTGGAACATTTTCTTTACCTCAAAAGAAACCCCATACCTTGGCGAGGATGTGGAGAAGAGGGAAGCCTTGTACACTGATGGTAGGAATGTAAATTGGTGCAGCCACTGTGGAGAACAGTATGGAGGTTCTTCAAAAAAGTAAAAATAGAACTACCATATGATCCAGCAAGTTCCACTCCCGGGTATGTATCCAAAGAAAACAAAAACACTAATTTGAAAAGATACACGCACCCCAGTGTTCATAGTAGTATTATTTACAATAGCCAAGACATGGAAGCATCCTAAGTGTCCATCAACAGATGAGTGGATAAAGAAGATGTGGTATGTATATGTATACAATGGAATATTATCCAGCCGTAATAAAGAATGAAACTTTGCCATTTGCAACACCATGGATGGACCTGGAGGGTATTATGCTTAGTGAAATGAGTCAAACAGAGAAAGACAAATACTGTTATGTTATCACTTATATGTGGAATCTAAAAAATAAATGAACCAATGTAACAAAACAGAAACAGACTCATAGACATAAAGAACAAACTAGTGGTTACCAGTGGGGAAAGTGGATGGGGGGAGGGGCACGATAGGTACGGGATTAAGAGGTGCAAGCTACTATGTATAGAATAAATAAGCAACAAGAGTATATTGTACAGCACAGGGAATATAGTCAATATTGTATGATAACCTTTTTTATAATAACTTTAAATGGAATATAATCTATAAAAATTTTGAATCACTATGTTGTACACCTTAAACTGATATACTATTATAAATCAACTATACTTCAGTTTAAAAGAAAGAAAAGACAAAAGAAGCCCCATACCTGTTAGCAGTCGCTTCCCATTCCACCCTCTCCCCAGCCCTTGCCAATCACCAGTTTGCTTTCTCTTTCTCTAGAGTTGCCTGTTCTGGACATTTCATATAAGTGAAATCATACAGTGTGTGGCCTTGTATGATTGGTTTCTTTCCATTAGCATAATGTTGTCAGGTTCATCCACGTGGTAGCCTGTGTCAGTACTTCATTTCTTTTTATGGCCAAATAACATCCCATTGTATGGATAGACCACTTTTTGTTTCGCCAGTCATCAGTTGACGGTCATTTGGGTTATTACCACTTTTTGGCTGTTATGCACAATGCTGCTATGAACACTCGTGTACAAGTTTTTGTGTGAACATAGTTTTCGGTTCTCTTGAGTATGTGTGTCTAGGAGTGGAATTGCTGGGTCATCTAGCCACTGTTTAACTTTCTGCCGACCTGCTAAGCTTTTTTCCAAAGAAACTGCCCCAGTTTCAGTTCCTAGCAGCAATGTGTGAGGCTGCCCATTTCTCCACACCCCGACCAACGCTTGCTGTTGTATGTCTTTTTTTATTAGATCAGTAATTTTTCAATGACAGTTTAAAATAACAGTACATACATGTTCAAGAAACTATTTTTAACTAGAATAATGACAGTGAACAGAGATGGCTTTAGTAGGGATATAATAGCACAGATGATTGACCTTTTGTGACCCCCGATATGGAAACTGCAAATGGCAATTTTTCCCCCTGTGTCTCCTTATCTGTCAATTTCCCACATCCTTTACACATGCGCTAGGGATACACTGATCATTACTTTTATAACCGGAGGACTGTAAGTCTTTCCTTCGAGGAAAATAGATAATTGTTGTTAGAGATTCTGTTTTTTAAAGTTCAGTTTTGAAAGTTTTTACCCTTATACTTATATAAAACTATATCGTTTATTATATATTTTTATCCATTATCTCTTTTTCCAGTTTTTTGGTTTTTTTTTTAACTGTATCTGTATTGTTTATCTTCTTAATTCTCTTAACTCTGCTCTTGAGGCAAAATGCATTAGAAAGAGCCCTGGATCTAAATTTGATCAGAAGACCTAAATCTTAGACCTGGATCTACCTGACTGTGAGATGTAAGGGAGGTGAGGCTTCTTGATCTAAAGTATTGGACTTGAACCCAGTGGTCTCTGAGCTTCCTTACACCTCTAGAATCCTTAATAAGCAAGCATTCTGAAGTTCCTGGAGTACAGGGACTTACCAGGATCACACAGCTAACAGCAGGGCTGATAGACTTTATTTCAATCACTTATAAGTAATGCATTTTAGTTGTAAAAATACAAGAGAAGATTTTTTTTCAATATCCATAGTGTTTACTAAGTATTTGTTGAGTGAATCCCAGCCTCCAGGAAAATATCAGTGCTCACCTTTTTTGTTGAATGTCTTTCTGATACACATCGTATGTGAATGCTTGATTATTTTGTTTTTCATTTGGGAATCTAATTTTATAGCCAATTCATTCCTCTAGGTTTCCGTTAAAAATCCTTTTTCCAGATTATGCTCTTTAGTGTTCTGTAAGATGTAATATTTTATCAGGGATTCTTAATAATTGGTCAAATGTAACTCAGCATAGATTTCATGGGCAAGAACCCAGCACTGGTTACGTTATTTGAGATTCAGTGAATTCTTTTAGCAGTTATTTGTCAGTCGTCCCCCAGGTGGCAGCTTGGTGGTGGGGACGTTGTAATGAACAAAACAGTCAGGGTTCCTGCTCTCACAGCCCTTAAATTCTATCTGAGGCACGAGGGGACCGGCAAAGGCAAACACACTGAGTATCAAGTGGGGAATCTGTGCTCCGAGAAAAACAAAGCCTGGGCTTGGGGAGGTCAGGGCCCTCTTCCCGTGAGACGCTGACACGTGAACAAGGAGGGGCAGTCCCTGAGCTCCCCGTGGGGAGTGTGCCAGACAGGGCGGAGCTCCAGTGCAGGGACCCCAGGTGGAGCTGAGCGGGGAAGGAGGACGACGAGGAGAAGCGAGCAGAGGGGGACTGGGCCGGGTGCAGGGGCGGCGCACGGGGCGGCAGGGCAGCCCTCATTCTCAGAGTCATGGGCACGAGGCGTATCTGAAGGCTCCCAGCACACACTTTTCTTTTTTTCTTAGGCCCGGTTATCAGGTTCATTTTTATAATTTGAGCATCGCTGGTCATCTGCGCACGCTCGCATCATTATTATCCTAGTCTTAAAAACCATGCTTTAAATCTATTTTCTCTTAATTCATCCCAGAGCAGTCCTTCTCTAGACTCACTTGTTAAGATCTTTTGAGTGTCTGCTAGCTGTTACTAACTCAGAGCCTCATCACCTGCCCCTCACCTCGGCCTCGTGGACACCAGGGTGGCATTTTCATTCAACATTGAAGAACTGCTCTGTCCCCCTAAACTCTGCTTGTGTTTTAAAGAAGGTAATGAAAATTGTGTCGTGAGCAGTTACCGAGATGTGTTCGCATCTGCCCCCTTTTAAAGGCTTTTAGAAAACCCTGTGCTCAGTTCTGGTCTTGCGTGCTGTGGACTGACATCTTCTTCTCCAGCATCAGGTCTCTGTGACCAGCCGCTCTGACAGCTCGGCACCCCCCAGGCCTCTGCAGCCTTGGGCCACTAGTCACCGGGCCTAGTCCATGGACTGATGGCCGAGACACCTGGTCTGCTCACGTACACCCCTTTGTAGACATGCGGCCTGTGGAAACTCAGGCTTAGCACCCACTCGAAACTATGCATTTTTAGAGAGCAGTATTTTCCTTGTGTTTCTTTACTGTCTTAATAAAGCACCATGTTCAATATTTGAGTTGAATTGACAGGATTGATGATGACTTATGTTCTTACAGAAGTTTCTGTTGTTATTCAGATCTCCTGTAAAATGGGCATTTTGTGTCATTTCTCAGGTATACCAATCAGCCTTATGCACATAGAGGTAGAATTCATGGTGCTGGTCCTGGAAGTTTGCTGTGTAGTTACAGAGGACAGACTAAGTCATTCAGAGCAGAGTGGTTGCATTGAGGTGTCCTGGGTTGCTAGTGACTCTCAGAAGGCCCCAAACTCAGACGTTTAACAGATGGGCCTCTGTGCCAGCAAGCTGCCGTCCCACCGACATCTCAAGCCTGTCTTGTCCAGAGCTGGGCTTCTGATCTCCCCCTTCTCTCACCAGAAACCTGAACTCACCCTCCCCGACGCCCAGCCCGCTGTCTTCCTGCGCCCCCCCACCCCGCCTCCGTGGCGCCTTTCCTCACCTCCCCTTCCGGGGGGCCTCTCACTTAGGGTAGAAGCCACAGGGTCTGACCCCTCTCTCCACCCCTGCCTGGTATCCCCTCCCCTCCAGCAGTTCTTTGTTCTCATCCCCTCTCTTCTCCTCTCCTCTCGGGGAGGTTACCTTCTAGCCCGCTCCAGTCCACGATGGATGTCTCGTTCACCGTGTTTGTCTGTATCCTCCTCTGGGATGTCAGCTGGAGTAGCACAGGGGTCGCCGGCCCTTGTTCACTGGTGCAGCCTAAGCCCCTACAGGAGTGCCCGGCACTACGGAGAGGAAATGTCTGTGGAACAGACGAATCGCCTGCAGCGTTTTACATGCACGTCTGTTTTCTGGGGTTTTTCTACAGAGGATTTTAACTGTTCCTCTCACTCTTGAGATTGTACAATTCTGGTTCTGTCTGATCCAGAATCCAGAGTTGCAGAATAAACAGCCTGTTCTCAACATGCCCATTGATTAACATAGAGACCCTCTTGTTGCATGTGTCCCCGTCACAGGAGAATCCAGCTTTGGCGGTTGCAATTAAAACATGTAAAAACTGTACTTCGGACAGCGTGAGAGAGAAATTCCTTCAAGAAGCCTGTAAGTTTCTAGAAATGTCTGTGGAACTCCATTTGACTTTCTGTGAAATCCAAACTGTCTCTGAAGATGTAAGAAAAATAATGTTTTGACTTTTAATGAGACAACTACATTTATTACCCTGCCATGCAATTAGTATCTGTGTTTGTAGAGGCACGTGTCTACAGAGTTTCCCAGGTCAGCTGTCATGTTTGGGATGTAAAGGCAGATTGATTTCCTGTCCCTTCATCCTCCGGTACCTTGCACCATAGCCACCTTCACCCTGGCATTGGGCAGATATATAGAGATGCCAGCAGGCCCTGGAGTTGGAGGTGGGTGGGACAGACACAGTCCCTGCGGGATGGAGCCCGCGGATAAGTGCGGGAGAGGAAACCCTGCTCGTCCCGAGGGGGCTGCTGTGGAGAGCTGTGTGTGATGGGTCCTCTCTCCTGAGTGCAGACCCTCAGAGAGCCAGGATCTGGTCCTGCCCGTTTGCACTCATCAGGCTGTTTCCCTCCTGCCCTCAAACTGGGTCGTCTTCCTGCTTCCGTTCGGCTTGTCCGTTCTGACCACATACTTTAATAGTGTCTCCTTAGGAGGCTTTGTCACAGGGCCCTGCTCTTTCCCTTCCTAAGTGTCCATAATTAAATATGCATTGTCTAGGGATTTCCCTGGCGGTCCAGTGGGTAAGACTCTGTGCTCCCAGTGCAGGGGACCCGGGTTCCATCCCTGATCCGGGAACTAGATCCCACACGCGTGCCGCAACTAGGAGTCCTCATGCCGCAAAAAAAAGATCCTGCATGCCACAACAAAGATCCCGCATGCTGCAACTAAGACCGGGTGCAGCCAAAGCAAACAAACAAACAAATAAATATATACATACACACGCGCACACACGCGCACGCACACGCACACACTGTCTAAAAGTTACTCTTGTCTCTGTCTCCCTCTAGACTTTAAGCCCCAGTGGGGCAAGGAACGTCTCTCTTCTGCTCACCGCTCAGACCCAGAGACAGCACAGGGCTTAACTCATAGAAGGCACTCAGTAGCCACTGGTCGTGTGAATGAGTCTTGGTGCCCTTCATCACATGTACATTGAATTTCAGAAACATTTACCACCCAGTAGTCCAGTAAGTCACAAGTCATGGATGAGTCATATTGTGAGTTCATCAGTTAAGTCGCAGCAAGTCCTAGTCCTGTCCCTGGATCTTTGACTTAAGTACAAGACAAGGCCTGGTGATGACTTCTTTCTTCAGGGCATCTAGGCCAAGAAAACACAGAATATATATCAGCCATCATTACCTAACAGCCTGTCCGCCTTACCTTTTGTGGTAAAGTGCATTATATATTTTCAAAAATGCACATTTTTTAAACGGCTTCTCCTTCTCTAAAATTTTTATGAACAGTTATTGTATCGTGATTTCTGTAGGGCTTTGGAATCACCATTACAGAAATCAACTTTAGAGTTTCACAGGAGTAGTCAGTTCAAACTAACCTTGTTCTCTTTTTGAAAGGCTGTTATTTCAGAGAAACGTGATGGATGTAGTACACCTAAAATCCTGTGGGGCTTTGACAGGCTCTATACGTAAGAGGGGAAGTAAACTTTTTCTATAAAGGACCACATAGTAAATATCTTAGGCTCTGCAGGCCAGATGGTCTCTCGGCACAACTGCTCAGCTCTGCCATCAGGGTGTGAAAGAGCCACAGACAGCACGTAAAGGGCTGAGCAAGACTCTGTTCCAGTGAAATTTCGTTTGTGAAAAGCAAACAGCCGCCCCTATAGCCTGAGCCCCTTGCCCTGGGTGGATGAATAACAGGTCAAACCGCTACACCTATTGGGTTTTAGTTCAGCAGGGATAGAGTTTCCTAGTGACCACAAGATTCTCCTCTTAGCCCTGTACTGTGTAGTATTTTTAATAATTACTTCTGTAAAGGGTAACATAAAACCAAAAATGATGGTAAGACAATTGAAAATGAGTGAGTATACTGGGTTCCTGAATGTTTATCCAGAAATATCACATTCTACGTAAGTGATGAACTGCATTGACAGGATGAAACTCAGTGATAATATCACATTATACGTAAGTGATGAACTGAATTGACAGGATGAAACTCAGTGATAATATCACATTATACGTAAGTGATGAACTGAATTGACAGGATGAAACTCAGTGATAATATCCCATTATACGTAAGTGATGAACTGCATTGACAGGATGAAACTCAGTGATACGTTTCGGATTTTGTGCCAGGTGTTTATGTGGGGAGGGTTGCTTGTTTGTTTGTTTGTTTTTAACTACCAGGTCCTATTCTTCGAATATGTAGGCAAACTTGAGGGGGAGAAAATACCTTAAGGGTTTCAGTTCTCTCAAGTGAATGTGGGGTGACTTTGCAAGAAGCCAGTGTAATCCTTGGGTGCGTTGGTAGGATATACAGTCCTCCATATCCGCAAGTTCTGCATCTGCAGATTCAACCAACTTCGCTTGAAAATATTTGGAAAAAAAATTCCAGAAAGTTCCACAAAGCAAAAACTTGAATTTGCTGCGCTCTGATATCTATTTACATAGCGTTTACATTGTATTAGCTATTACAGGTAATCTAGAGATGATTTAAAGTATAAAGAGGATGTGCGTAGGTTACGTGCAAATACTCTGCCATCTTTCAGAAGGACTTGAGCATCTGCAGATTTTGGTTTCCCCCTGGGGGTTCTGGAACCAATCCCCTGTGGATACTGAGGGACGGCTATAGGGTGTCTAGAGTGAAAACAGTGAGAGGCCTGTCTACTCCAGACGTATCCAGCACTGAGTTGCAGTCCACACTGGGCTCCATACTAAAATGGATACTAAAAGATATTTGCTCCTTCTGTGATTCTAATGTCCTTGCTTGGCATCATAAAAATCAACCCCAGGGCTTCCCTGGTGGCGCAGTGGTTGAGAGTCCGCCCGCTGATGCAGGGGACGCGGGTTCGTGCCCCAGCCCGGGAAGATCCCACATGCCGCAGAGCGGCTGGGCCCGTGAGCCATGGCCCCTGAGCCTGCGCGTCCGGAGCCTGTGCTCTGCAACGGGAGAGGCCACAGCAGTGAGAGGCCCGCGTACCGCAAAAACAAAAACAAACAAACAAACAAAAATCAACCCTGTATTGGTCCCCAAAATTTAAAAAAGTTTTCTTCATTTCAATAGTCTATGAAGTCCAGGTACTTTGGGGACCACTGCAGTGGGTCACATGTAAAGTCACTTCCCGTTTTGAGGTTCTGGAGTTCTGTGAAGGTTGTCCTGCTTCTCACTAATCCTAGTCAGTGTACTGTGCAGGTGAGCTTCTTAGCCCTGATACTAGATGTTAGAAATGTATACACACTTAAAAATACACACCCACACATAGGTATGTGCGTATATGTGCAGGGCCCTCTTGGTCATCTTGGGCTCAGTGAGGCAGTCACACTCACGTGACGGCCACAGGCCATATCTGGCATCAGACTTTCTTTGAGGGGAGTGCAGGACTGGAAATAGCAGGCCAGCATTTCTCCTGTAGGGAAGTCCTCACAGCAGTCCGGGAACTCGTTTGCTTAGCCCTGATAGTGATCAGGTACTGTGAGGGGATGAGGCCACAATGGTGGACTCAGGAGCCACCCGGGTCCAAAGTAGAAGCCCTCACAAACCCGCCGCTGTGGGCTCTGGGGCTCTGCAGGGGACACCCAGCCACACCCACGCTCAGGGGAGCTCTTGCTACCTCATCAGCAACTTACCAATCAGGGGTGGTTTTTACCATGAAGGGTATTGCTTAGAAAATGAACCACACATTCCAACTTCATGAGATTTCCAAAGGAAAACCTAGAAAGTTAGCCCCAGGTCAGATTTGTCTGTGGAAAATAAGAGGAGGTTTTCTTAACCCTTAGCTCTCACCGTAGGTCCCCCTGTAAAGTTGCTCACAAGTTCACTGCAGTGGCATCTTGTGCCTCACGGGTCTGCTTTTTTTGTGCCATTTTATGGCGACTTGTGAGCTGACCTGACCGGTGGGATTGAATTCCCAGTTGCCACGTCATTAGCCTTTTTGAGTTTTTTTTATTCTTACTTTTTGGCTGTGCCACACAGCTTGTGGGATCCTAGTTCCCCGACCAGGGATTGAACCTGGGCCCTGGCAGGGAAAGCACCGAGTCCTAACCACTGGACTACCAAGGAGTTCCCCATTAAAATGCCTTGAGTCTTATTTGAACTAGTCTAAAGGAAACTGAAATATCTTCAAAAGACTGACCGTGGACCACTGTTTTCCCCCAGTAACAATGCGTCAGTTTGACCACCCTCACATTGTGAAGCTGATCGGAGTCATCACAGAGAACCCCGTCTGGATCATCATGGAGCTGTGCACGCTCGGAGAGGTACCTGCCCCACCTCTGCCTCCCGCCCGCTCCGCCTGCCCCCTCGGGGAAGTGTGCGACATACACCCTAGTGAATATGAGTAGAGCGTCTGCATCAGTAAGTTCCCAAGTAATCCCCTAACTCAGTGCTGGCAGCAGTGTCTTCCCATCCAAAGGATTTGTCAGGACTGGAAGCAACAGGTGATCAAGCGGTTCTTTTTTCCCTCTCTGTTGCTGTTGTCTGAAGAACAAGCCCAGGGATTTGAGAGTGAAAGAAGTAACGTTAGTGGAGTTTGGGTAAATTAAGGGTGAATTTACGTAGATCAGAACAGTTGCTTCATCTTTTTGGGTATTCACTTTTCAGTGTCTTTCAGACCAACTCATGTTAGTCACAGTTTCTTTTTAAAACGTGAGTAACAGACTGTGGGCCGATGTCCTTATTTGACTCTGTCTGGATCACAGAAGCTCTTGAGTCGGTGTATCACCACCGCCTGGACGCTGGTCCCACCCGGGCCTGCTGAGCCACACAGCCTCTGTTTGTGTCCCCAGGCTGCTCTGTGGGCCCCTGCTTGGGGCAAACACGGCAACTTTCGAGATGTCTACACATGACTCTGTGGCACTGAAACCTAGTAGTTTAACCTTCTGACACATTATACACGTTACTTCGTCTTTGAAGGACACCAAACAGTCTTGCTTTTAATGAAAATTGGGGTTTTCTGTTATCAGGAACCCGAGGGTGCTTTGGGCCCGTCATCCTCTTCGTGACGGCGTCAGCCCTGCCTTCCGAGGACAGGCCACTGCCTGGCGCCTCCCACTGCTGTCCTCTTCAGCTTGGGTAACAGAGTTGGCGAGTGAAATATCTGAGGGCCTCTCCGGTGTCTTTCCTTCCTCTACCATGCCTTGCCAAATAAAATGGAGTGTTTACGGATTTTTTTGGTTCACATTATTTTTCTGCTTTTGTTTTTGGAGAGTTTGCTAATTCTTCTGGCTTAAATCATCAATATTTCTCCTTCGTGTAGGAGATTTTGTAGGATTGGAGTGTTAAATTCATCAGCCTTCTTTGCTGTATTATTAGCATTTAGCTGAATTAGTCATGATAGCGGTAGTAAGGACCAGTAAGCCTAGTGCGTAAATACCCAACACGGGACCGTTTTATCCTTCTTCACCCAGAACCTCCTGGGGGCAGAGGGAGAACCTCTTGCCTCCCCTTCCTTTTCACCCCCTTGTGCTCAGGTCTGCCTGGGGCATGGGGAGGTCTGAGGGAGGTGGACTGACCATGGCTGTGGAGGAGGCTTGTTTTAACGGTAACTGGAGCTTTTTGTTCTCCAGCTCTCATTATCTGGCAGTATTTTATACTGTGCCTTTATTCATTCCCTGGAAGCATCTTTCTGTATTTTTTCAGAAATGTGTCTAGAATCATGAAGATTCCAATTTTGCAATTGGATCTCAAGTAAAGAATGATTAACCATAATTTCTGAGCTGATATGTTTCTTTCATTATGCTTTTTTTATTAGGGTAGAATTGAAGCCATTCTCATAAAAATGCATTTGGAAATGATCAGCATTGTTTTTGAATATAGCTCTTCTGCTGTTGATTTTTAGTCTCTGACACTAACTCTTTCTCTTTTTTCTTTTTTGGTCACTGTTCAAAAAGCTGAGGTCATTTCTGCAAGTAAGGAAATACAGTTTGGATCTAGCATCTCTGATCCTCTATGCCTATCAGCTTAGCACAGCCCTTGCGTACCTAGAGAGCAAAAGATTTGTGCACAGGTGAGACCCAGGTGTGAAGCTGGTGAGCTGCCTCTGAGCAGGAAGGAGGTGGGGAGAGGTTCTCACTGTGCCCTGAGACCTTTCGTTCCCCCAACTCTCGTACACGGATGGCACTAAACGTCCTGCTGTGCGTATCCCAGCCGAGTGTGGTGCCCTGGCGTGGGAACACATGGATTTGAGGGGTTTTTCCTCACGTGGAGTATGAAACAGGTCCATTATTCCTTCCACAAATACTACTGACAGCCTCTACGTGGCACTATGGACCTAAAACAGATATTGTCCTGGGACTTTCCAGGACACCATAGCGCCAGGAGTGACATCTGTTGGCCTTCTGCAGAATTTCTATTCATAATCTGGGTCTCTCATTTGAATACAAGTTAAAGCCCTTACAACTTATTTGCCTTGCATTGTGTTAGAGTTTTGTTATCCGGCACTGAAACGGACTGCATCAGCAAAATCGTTTACAAGTGTTCCAAAGATCATTTTACTTTCATTAATGAGGTTTTTTAGTAACCGTAGAGTTACACACCCTGGTCGTGTACTGTCTATCAGTTAATGGAGCCGGCAATATGATTGCATGAAAACTAATAAGTGGTTTCATTATTTGAGAATATTCTTCACCATCATTCAAAGTAATAATCACCATATTAATGAGTAAATATCTGCCAAAAGGAATATATTTGAAGTAAAGTAATAAGAGTGTCTCTCTTTTTCAGTGTATAGTAAAGCTCTGGTTTGTATTGTATATAAGCTGTCTTTCAGAGTACCTGTATGTTTTTATATAATATAGATGAGTTTGTGGGGGTTTTCCTTTGTATTAAAATGTATCGTCCCAAATTCTTCCTTATCAGGGACATTGCTGCTCGGAATGTTCTGGTGTCCTCAAACGACTGTGTAAAATTAGGAGACTTCGGCTTATCCCGATACATGGAAGACAGCACTTACTACAAAGGTAAGAAGTCAGAGCAGCAAATCAGAAACAGGCTCAGGAGCTTTAATGATTTTTAATTCTGAAAAAGGTACATTCTAATATGCTCAGCTGATTTTTGACAGTGGTATACAGTCAGGTCCGTGGAGGAAAGACAGCCTTCTCAACAAAGGTGCTGGAGCAGTTGGTCATCCCTGGCCAAGAAATGACCCTCAACCTGAACTCACTCGCCATTAACTCAAATGGATCATAGACTTAAATATAAGACATAAAACTATGAGACTTCTAGGAAAAACATAGGAGTAAAGTTTTCGGATCTAGGGCCAGGCAAAGAGTCCTTAGGCTTGACACCAAAAACATACATAAAAGGGAAAAATTGATAGCTTCTTCCTCATCAAAATTTAAAAGTTTTGTTCTGCAAAAGACCCAGGCAGAAGGATGAAAAGACAAACTACAGAGTGGGAGGAAGTATTTGCCAACCACATGTCTAACAAAGGACCGGTGTCTAGACTACAGATAGAACTCTCAAAACTCAGCAGTAAAAAAAGAAAGGACACAGATAGAAAGTGGGCAGAAGATATGAAGAGAGACTCCACCGCAGGGGGTATTCAGATGGCACATAAGCACGTTACCCACCAGGGAAATGCAGAGTGAGCCCACGGGGTGGTATCGTGCACACCTGTCAGGATGGCTAAGGTAACGGTAGTGACAACACAAAATGCTGGCAGACACACAGAACGTAAATTGCTTGTGCAGATGTAAAATGGTACAGCTGCTCTGGAAAAGAGTTTGGCAGATTCTTAGAAAACTAAACATGCACCTCCCATATGACCTAGCTATTACACACCTAGGCATTTCTCCCAGAGAAATAAAAACTCACATTTATACAAAACTGGTGTTTGTTCATTGTAGCTTTATTTCTAGCAGCCAACAGCTGGAATCAGCCGGGATGTCCTCCACTTCGTAGACACAGCTGGTAACCTCCCCGCAGAGTGGTGGGTGCCCTGGCTCAGTGCACGCCGCCGGACTTACAGATCTGCAGTCTGCTGACTCCAGAGACTTTGATCCTTTAGCTTTGGAGCTGGACTCTAGCTGAAGGGATTTTTTCTTCAGTTTTCCCAATCTTGGAATCAGATTGACTTGGTTCTAATTTTCATATTCCTGGTACTTCAGCTAAGGTTTGGATTATACGTCCATATTACGCTTTTAGTATATTTTCTAGTTATTACCACCATTTTACAAAGGCCAGTTTCTTGCTCAGTTTGATTTTCGTATTGTCGCAAGATGAGCCCTAATCTTACGTACAGAATTAGTCTTTTTCATTTTATACTGTAGCTGATGGCAGTTCTCCGTCCAAATGCTTTCTGTATACTACAGCCTGATCCTTTTTATGTGGAAGGAAAAGTCTGGTTGTTTATTCATTTTGATTATGTAGTCATTTAATTTAAAAACGACCAAGCCACCTTTCCACTGTTTTAAAATACATTTCCTATTACCTCACATCCTGACTAGTCCAAACCCTAGAATTCCACTAAAGGGCTAAACTCCAGACAGCACGGTGGCCAAGACTCTACATCATCTAGACAGCACTTCACGTGGGCAACTGACGAGTTCACACATTGTTATCTCAGAGAGGTCACTAAGCCTAGATCCTGCCAGGCTTCAGGAGAACAGCCCCTCGGGGTTAGGGTTCCTCGCCTGGAGCGCAGCTGGAGAGTCATTTGTTGTGAGGGAATCAGAGGCTTTGACCTCGGTTGTCATGAAGGTGCATGAAGTTCAGTGGAAGAAAATTAATGAAACAAATGTAATTGTCTTCCGATTAAAAGTCTTGAGAGCACCCTTGCTTATAGAAGAGAGCCCGGCACCCTAGCACCCTGCTCCGGGCCCTCTGGATCAGGGCCTGTCCCCGCCTGGCGCCGGCAGCCCCTCCTCCCCCCGCCCCTCCCCCTGCCACACCCTCTCACTTCCGCTGGATTTGAGAAACTGTTTCTGCCTTTTGGAATTAGGACTCCCTGAGGGCTGGTATCTGGTGAAAGAATGTTGAGGGAGGTGGCACAGAGGAAGGATCTTAGGCCTCTGAAGAGAGCCAGTGCCAGGCTTTCGGAGAGTGTCCTTTGTGCTCTGTCGCCCTCCCGCCCTTCACGTCCTGGTGGTGGCACAGTCCGTCCTCACACTTTGTGGATTCTGTGTTTGCACGCTCGTGTGCTTGCTGAGACATGTAACTTGCGGAATCCACACTCCGATGCCTTCATAGTCAGGCATGGGTGTGCCCAGGGCAGCGACAAAGTGTCCGTTTGGGCTGGTGGACAGCGAGTGGGGGGCAGCACCTCTGGCTCTGGGCCAGTCGGGCAGGCTGGAACCCCAGCTGTGGCCCCTGCGTGCGGGGCCGGGGGGCGGGGAGCAGGGCCTCAGGCAGGTCAGCAGCACATCCATACCTCATTTTCCAAAGAAGTCAGAACCTACCAGGATAAGTTTGTAGGACTTACGGTTATAATCTGTGTGAGGTACGGATATGTATGTACACATTTCTCCCGGGAGCAGTGGTTCGGTGTTCAAAGCGACCTTATAGAGTAACTACCGTGAATGAGAATTGACTGTGTGTGGCTACCAGGCCATTTCTAAAGCCAGGCCTCCAGCCTGTAGATGAAGCCGGCACAACTGAGCTGGGAGCTGATGCCTCCCGGTAACCGGGCCGCCCTCCTCCCCTGCTCCCTGCCTCTCCTCTGTCACCCCCAGATGACCCAGCGTCAGGGAGTGCAAGGCAGTTCTCCCAAAGATTTTGGTACTAAAAATCTCAGCTAGCTCTGTTAGATTCCTGAGCAGGTGACAGGGAAGTTTTACTTTCTAAAATTAATCTTCTAGCTTCCAAAGGAAAATTGCCTATTAAATGGATGGCTCCAGAGTCAATCAATTTTCGCCGTTTTACCTCAGCTAGTGACGTATGGATGTTTGGTGAGTATTTGAAAACTTTCGTGTTAGAATTACAGTTCACATATTCTCTGAGAGGGATTGAGCTCTGTGTGTTGTCAGAGTCTGTAGGTTGGTTTGCCTTCCCTTGCCTGGCCTCCCTCACTGCTCGCCTGCGCCCTCCCCGGTTCCTTAGACATGGGCGTGTGCCGTGCGCCCAGGCGGGGCCCGCGGGGCCCAAGGTCCTGCCCCTAGCCCCTTCTCACTCCGCCTGCCTCTCTCTCAGGGAGGTGCTGTGTCCTCCCTTCTCTCCTGTCTCCACGGCCTCAGACATTCCTTTTATGTGAGTGACGTAAATGGTTAACCTGTCCGTGCGGTTCTGCGACGGCCCCCAGATCCAGCATGTCTAAGATTGCCCTTCATCTCTGTTCTGGAATCTGACCCCTTCCTGACTTGTCTCAAGTCTTGGAAGCGTGACCCTTCATGTTCTGTAGCTGCTGCTGCTCTGGTGTCCACTGTGTCCCCTCCTTCCTGCTCCAAGTCCGTCCCTGTCGTCGTCCTCCTGCGCTGCATTCTTGCAGAGCCCCCAGTGGAGCGAGAGTGTGGCTGTCGTTCACTCTGCAGTACTTAACTTCTACTACCTTATCCGGATTTTTAAATCACTCACCTTTTTGGTGTGGATGACACTCCATCCCCGCCCCACTTTCCTGGTGTTACTCCTTCTTTCTGGACACCTCATCCTGACACCTTCTCCTCCGGTTGAAACTCTTTTTAACCTTCAGGAAGAGGTTGGAAAGAGTTTCTTCATTCACCTGGAATATCCGCTCTGCCATGAAGCCCCAGGTAGCAGGTGTGCCGTCCAGGCATAGACTCCCTTTCTCTGCTTTCCCAGCGTTTCCTCTCTGTGTCCAGACACTCACGTGTAGATCTTGTGAATAGTCCTGTGTGCATATTTTCTCTGCCGGATTTTAAACTGCTTCCCAGGAGATGCCCTGTTAAGTTTGTGCACCTTCTTTTTCCTGTAAATAAAAATAACTTTACGTACATGAAGTACGTGTTCTCATTTTTTCTTCTGCTTCCTTGCTGTTGACTTTCAGTAACCATTTAGTGCCCTAACTGATATGAGGTAAAGGAAGGAATTCAGTAAAACAGGAAGTGGTGTGACATGATTGGAGAAGGCACTGGAGTCCAATTGGCTTCAGATCCCAAGACCTCACCTGTCAGCTTTGTGACCCATAGAGCAGGTTACTTGTCCTCTCAAGAGGACTTCACATTTCAAAGGGTCTAAGATGCCTTTTTTTCACATTTCTGGAAGTAGGATTTGTCACCAATCAGTGGCATTTCACAGTTGGTGTTAGTCGGGGGTGTGTTAGTCATGTGGGTCCTCACCTACACGCATGTAGACTGTTTTGTTCATATTGGTGCTATTTTCTTGTCCGAATGAGTTTAAAACCGCTCTTTGGTAAGAATAAAATAATTCTAAGAGGTAACAAAGGATCACATTACAACTTAGTGGGCAGCATATCCCCCCCTTTTTGGATGAAATAATAGTGTCTCTTATAATCATGGCACCTCAGATTTGATAAAATACAGTTTTTAAAGAAATGTAAGGTGTGAGAATTAAAGATAGTGTAAACTTCAAGGAAAGGTGCCAGAGACATATGAAGGTCTCGAGAAATGATACCCAGTGTTGTTATTACTCATGATGTTGTCATAATTTCTGGTGAGAAAAGCAGAACTAAGGCATTATTTTTGTCATATACTCTTTACTTTGAAGTTGTTGGACTTTTGGCTAATTTCAGATCTAACTCACATTAATGTGATATAATGGCATAATGGTATATGCCTTCCTCCTCTGAGGCACACAGCATCTTAGGTGCTGAAGATACAGAAAGACAGTCACAGCCCCTCTGCCCCCAGGACCCGGTGTATGGGGCACGCTTGCTGTGGGTTAGACGGGAGCTTCCCAGGGGGCAGGGCAGGCAGCACAGGAAACTCACAAAGGGACCTGGAAGAAGAGAACTGGTGGAGAAGAAAATGAAAGGCATCGAATCTAGAATTCAGCACAAGCCGAGTCACGAAGGAGTGTGTTCAGGTGCAGGTCTGAGTGGCCAGAGTGCCAAGTGATGGGAACCTGTAGAGGAATCTGAGTATTCTGAAAGCATAAGACTTAAGTTGCAGGGTTTTCTTTGTTAAGCTTCAAGCCAGCTGCTGTGATGATAAGCAGGTTGGACTAAAGTGGAGGGAAATCTAAAATCTAAAATCTAAAAAGCATTCAGCTTTTTTTTGAATTGGTTCACTAAACTATGCTATGAAATATCACTGTAGCTGGTGGGCCATTTTCTAATGGAGAATTTTTTAGAGAAATAAACCTCTTAGAAAAGTAATGGGTTTTTTCTTGATAATACTGTTTCATTATTCGCATCATACTAAATTAGTATTCCTGTTCTTACTTGATAACAGAGCTAACTGAACGCGGCTCTATTTGGCTGATGTGCCCGTAATCACACAGGAGGTTCTGTCGTACGAACTATGAAGTTATTCCTGAAACGTGGGAATCGCACTCCTGCTGCTAAGTTTACCATTGTGTTTTCGTCCCCGCCTCGCAGGTGTGTGTATGTGGGAGATACTGATGCACGGTGTGAAGCCCTTTCAAGGCGTGAAGAACAATGATGTGATTGGTCGCATTGAGAACGGGGAGAGGTTGCCCATGCCTCCGAACTGCCCTCCCACCCTCTACAGCCTCATGACCAAGTGCTGGGCCTACGACCCCAGCCGGCGGCCCCGCTTCACTGAGCTCAAAGCTCAGCTCAGGTAGGATGGGGGGCGGGGCTGGGGCGGGGCCGGGGGCGGGGCGGGCAGGCCTCCACTGCTTCTCCCTGGCAGGTCCTTTTATCAGTACGGCAAACCTGTTTCTTGGGCAAACGTAATTACTTCTTTATGGATTTGTATTTATTTATACATTGTTAGAGCCTTAAGAAGATTATGTCTTCAGGTCTTAATAAACTTCAAATTGTGATCAGGTGTCTCTGCCCTGACTGCTGACCAACGTGGCACAGCCCACAGGCTCTGCGTGGTCTAGTCCCCGCCCACTCCCCAGTCTCGCCTCACACCATCCCTTCCTCTGCTCCAGAGGCACCCGGCGCTTCTGCCTTCCCCCGCTTGCCCGCAGGGCGCTTCTCTTCAGTCTTTGGAGCCCAGCTCAGGGTTGCCTCCTGCAGGAAGCCTGCCTCATCTGCCCCACCCCCAAAGAGCTAGCCCCTCCTATGGTACCTCTTCAGCGCTCTGTTGTTACAGCTCAGCATCCACGTTACCTGTTCAGCTGCCGTCTTGTGACTCCTACTTCGTGCCAGACGCCATTAGACCCAAACCTCCAGCTGCCCCCAGTCCCCTGGCAGGAACACACGGACTTCTTAGTGTGCTGGGCGGCCCCACAGGGTCTGCGCAGAGCTGACCTGCTACTGGCCAGACTCAGAGGCCTCGACAGGTGGCCCTCATCCCGTCTTGCTCATTTCTGGAGGCCTGGGGCAGAGCTTAGGACCAGCACCTGGTCAGTGCTCAGTAAACACTTGTCGAACTAAAGTCTAGATTGAGACTTAATACTTTAATCAACAAGATATTTTAGTATAATACATAACCAACCAGCCAACGCCATGGTTTAATGTGCTGTTTCATGTTTGGAGTACTCCCCTGATTTTATTTGAGTTTTGTTATTTGCTATATTCTCGTCATTTTTCATAAAAATTACCAAATGTCAGGGTCCAAAAGCCCCCGGCAGCTCCTCTAGCCCACCCCTATCCCCCAGCGCTTGAACCCTCTCAGCCTCCCCTCCCCTCCGGCAGCGCCACCTGCCCGGCTGACGAGTTTCCTCCAAAGAGAATGTTTCTGGGAAGGAGCAGGGCCTTAGTGAGAAGTGGGAGAGATTTGTCCAGTCAGCAGCTGTTTTGCTAAGTGTCTCCTTTGTTCTAAGCTAGGTTCTGTTGGCCCAGCAGTGAGCAAAACACAGTCCTGCCCCCAGCGTCTGAAGTCCGGCCGAGGAGGTGGGGGTCGGCACCATTGGCCGCACGGTGACACCCCTGACGCTCCCCCTCCGGGCCCGCTTCCGGGGCCTCGCGCGTGACGGCCGGCCCCTCAGGTCTTTCAAGACAGCTTTCTTCAGGCTGGAGCTCTCCAGGTTCTTAATTCTCATGCAGCTTAGTTATACCTGCTGTCCCTGTTGGAGCTGGTTTTCGAACATGCTTCATTTCGTGTTTTGCTCATACATTTTTTTGTTCCTCCTTGACCGTTGCTCAGAATCTGATACATTCTGTCCATGAAACCCCCCCTCTGATACCAGTTCCACCTGCCCGCCTCCCCGGCGCGTTCTTCCCCCTTACTCTGGGTATCCGCCGGCTTCTCTCCGCAGCCTCCTCCCCTCCGCTCAGTACTTCTCCTTGGTTGGTTGTCTTAACTGTTCCTGTGGCTTCGCTCCCCACCTCCGTCTGTCTTTAGCTTCAGTCCTGCCTTTTCCCACAAGTCCCAGACCTGTGTCTTCAGTTGGAGGACATCGTGTTTATCCTGAAGCAAAGCCGTTACCGTCTCCTCTTGCCTGCCTCTTGCCCCTCAGCTTGTGTAGGTTACAGTGGGGCCTTTGTCTCCACCTGCCTCTGGGAGCCATCAGTAACTCCTCGCCCGCCTGTGCCAGCTGGCCAGCCGGAGCATCCTCACCTCAGGGTCTTCAGACCCACTCCCTCCTCCCAGGTCTCCTCGCCACCCCGCCCCCGGCCCGCATACTTCATCAGTCAGTCTTACCAAACATGTCGAAGTGGGAGAGTAACTCCCTTGCTCAAGACAACTTTCAGTGGGTTCCTGGCACCCCCGGTGTTAGTTTGAGGCTTCCAGAGTAGCACTTAAGGCTCCTTGAGTTACGGCCAGTGTCTTTCCATCCCTTTCTCACACTGTGGCCAAACTGACCACACGCCTCCGCCAGGAAGGCCTCCTCTGCACCTGCTGAAATCAGCCCTACTGTCTTCCTCAGCCTCTTTCCCTGCTCCGCCCGTGGGCTGTCCAGAACTCTTGCTGCTTCTGGCCGTGCCCGCCCTGTGGGCCGCAGATGGCCACATCCCGGTCCAGTCAGCTCCACAAACACTGAGCACCACGTAGCTGGGCCTGGTGCTGGTCACTGGGCAAGAGAACCCAACACTTTTCCTGCCCTCGAGGAGCTCACAGTCTAGTACGTCTCATCCCCTACTAGACTGAAGCTCCTTGAGGACAGGGATCGTCATACTCACCTCGGTGTTGCCCACACCCCAGGCCAGGAGCTGGACCCCGTGAGGACCAGACAGCTGCTGAGTTCACGCTTAGCTCTCACAAAACTCATGCTGACACTGGCCGGAGGACTGTTGCATTAAGGTGGAGCAGCTCCAAAAACTGTCCCAGGTGAAGGCTTAGAACTAAATATAATTATTTTATACACACACACGTATAAAAACATCATGTACCTATTTATAGACGCTTTCTTGTGAACAATTAGTCCAGATTATTGACCATTAGTTTGTTCTGTCTGTTTTGTGTTAGTCAGAAATGGAGTTTAACTTTGTATTTGGAACATGTAGAACATGGCTACCAAATAAGCCAAATAAAACGTAACTTTATAATATACTAGCTGCTTGGACACCTATATGTAACAGTGTATCACAAGTAATCAAACACGTTCTTTATTGAGTTTTTTAAAATGGTTATTATATCCAAGATTCTAACAAAGTAATAAATTTTGGATAGCCCTTACCCCAGGGCACCTAAAAATGTTCCCAAATCCCATTCTCCTTGTCTATCTAAAGAGAAAATGCTGCAGATAGACTCAGTTTATTGTGGGCTCCACTCATCTTTGGCTGGACCACGTCTTGTTTCTACTGTATCGTAAGTTAAGAAAAGTGGCTCTCGGTGACTCTTGTTAGGCAGAGGGTTGTACTGGGATGGGTCAGTCTCTGTGACCACAGGACCTGTCCTCCTGCCATCCTGTGTCCTTATTCATAGATGTGCCTCATTGAGGAGAATGAGATTAACCTCTGGGCAGCCTAGTAGCAAGTGTGAGAAATTCCTCAATAGGAAATTTCTCGTAACATGAGCTCTAGCATTTCATACTGTGTGACTGACAGGTTATAAGAGTGCACTAAATATTTTTTGAATGAAAAGTCATTTAATCCCTAGCTAGTCAGTTAATTCTTTGGTAGATACTGTGGCGAGGAGACCGCAGTAAAACCCCTTGAGTATTTGCCCCTTTGGAGTTTATGTTCAAAGATAGCGTTTCCCAGCAGTGCTCTGTGTCATTAAGGTGTTTGTGCCATTATAGGAAAAGATTGTCAGTTTTATCTCAGGGGAACATTTTAAGTTAACGTGTGGCCTATTAAATCCCTTTTAGACAAATGAGGGTAATAAATAAAATTTTGATTTAAATTTTGTACCCTAATTTTTGTATTTTTCTAACTTTTTATTGACATGCAAAGATGTGAACATATAAACATGCCAAGAAGTAAACAGCTCACTGAATTTTCACAAATTGGGCCCATTCCTGTAACCAGCATCTAGAACAAGAAAACAGCACTGCCTTCACCCCAGAGACCCACGAGAGGCCCCTTTTCCAATTACTATTCCCCCTCCAGGGATAACCACTCACCATAGACTGGCTCTGCCTGGTTTTGGACTTCATGTAAACGCTCTAATGCAGTGTGTACTTTTTTGTTCATGGTTTATTTTGCTCAGCGTTTAGTGTGAGATCACCCATGTTACTCAGGTAGTTGGACTTCACTCTCGTTGCTGTATGTGTCCCATTTGTGTATATACCATAGTTTATCCCTTCTACTATTGGTGGAAATTCAGATGCTTTTCATCTTGGGGCTCTCAAGACTGCTGCTGTAGGGACATAACAGAAGGGTCATTGGGTGAGCATGTGTACAGGAATGTCTGGTGGATGCGTATTCAGGCGTCCGCAGGTGGGCGCGGCTTTAGCTTTATGTACTGATAGCGCCTGTTTTCCAAAGTGGATGCACCAATGCGGTGTCTCCAGCAGTGACGAAAGCTCCTGTTGCTCCAGCCATAGTTTTTTAAACCCTTTGGAAATCGATCCTTGTTTCTAAGCATGCCATTTTCACATGTGAAGGGTAGGTTAGAGAAAGAAAACATAACGTAAGTGGTATGTAAACAATTTACCTGAGGTTTTCTATTCTAAAGGTCACTGACTTAGTAAGTGTCTGCCTGGAAGGCCCTCTGACCCTGAGCGCTTTAGGAAGCCCTTTGGACCAAAAGCATGCTCACTAGGAGCCAGTCTCCATCCTCTGCCATCAACCTCAGAAATTACAGCATTGAAAACCAGCACTGACTGACTGCTTTCTGCTGCCACACCTGTGCCGTGAACTTTCACACATTATTTCATCTGAATCTTCACGGTCCTGGGAGATGTAGGTAATATTGTCATCATCAGTTTACAAATGGGGAAACGGAAACTGAGGTTAGGCAGTTGAGTGCTGGGGTCACAGAGCTGGGATTCAAGGCAAGGTCATCTGAGTCCAGGACACAAGCTGTCAACTGTCACGCCCTACGCTTTGTTTGAGCCATGGCTAGACGTTAGTCAGTGCTCTGATTATGATTTCAACTAGTGGGCAAGTTGTTAATATTGTTCAGTTAAAAAAGAAGAAGAAGAAAGAAAAGGGAAAAATACCATGCTGTTACAAGGAATTCCTGCAGCTGGTTCTCTTACATTTGCTTGAGTGTCAGCCAGAGAAAGTCCCCCAACAGAATGGCAGTGTCTCTGGCTTCGGCACAGAGGCCCCCACCCAAGGGTTTTGATGGGTGACATAGTTTCCACGTGTTATCAGTGTTTTGCTGTCACATCTTGAGTGTGTATTGCATTTGGCTGCTGTGGCCCTCTGTAAGCCCAGAGTTAGTGGCAAGCAGTTGTGGAAGTTTTCGGCGAGGCTGAGTCTCTCGAGGGGTACAAGCCACGCCAGTGTGCGTCGGCCGGTGTCCGCACTTGCCTGCTGTGTACTCGTCCTGTACCCGTAATACGTAGCCTTGTCTCCAGCTTGGGTCTGGGGGGAGTTGTGGATGTTGTTTGCTTGTTATTATAACCTGATATCGTCGTGTTTGCTTCTTAACTTTATCATACAAAGCTGGCCGTTGAGAAATCTCTTTGACCTAAGTTGACCTTGGGTGAGTGACTTAGCCTCCCTGGGAGAGCAGAATCACAAATCCTACCTGTCCTCTAGTTTTCAGGATTAAATAAAATCATCTAAAATGCATTTAGTTTTCATGCTCGTGGTGGGTACACACACTTGTGGCTGCTCTGGTAGTAGCAGTAGAAACAAAGCTTTTTCTGAAGATCCGCAAGGGACCTGGAGGTCTTAGGTACAGAAAGTGATCAGTTACTGTTTAAAAAAAAAAACTGGTTCTTCAAATGTAAAAAGGGTAGCTATTATTATCCAGATACCAAAATGCAAGGCACATCTTTTTGACATTTTGTAGATGTCTTATGGACATCTTGTACAGGTTTTTTTTTTTTGAGTCCTTTTTGATTCTTCATTTATCTTAAAATGTGAACTCTAGATTAAAAACTCTAGATTTGATTAATAACATGAGGTTACTTGTGCTTCTTCGCTGTGCTTTTAAAGTGGTTTTGTATCTGCTCCCCAAATTCCTTTCAAAGGTGGTGTCTAAATTCCTCCTTAGTCATCATGTCGACATTTTCCTTCTCACTGCCGTCCTGTTGGGTCTTGGTGTCATCTAGATGAGTAACCTGTTTCTCAGTTACCCCTGTATTTACATCTTAAAATGTTTGTTTGGTTTGGGACCTTAGTCTTCCCGGTAATAAAAAGTAAATAGTAAATCTAAATTCCATGGGAATTTAATGTAAAATTTAAATTGTTTCCACTAAAATTTATGTCATAACTGTTTCTTACCTGCGGGTAGCTCTTGCCCTTCGTTGGACGCCCCCCCCCCCCTGCACACAGATGTTCAGACCTTTACAGGTGCATCTCTACTTTAGCTTCACCTCCAGAATTTGGTTTTATGTGAAGTAAACAAATTTCCAGCGAGATTTAAACTTAAATTTCATAAAAATTAGTCCTTTATACTTACATGGCTTCACAGGTCATTTTCACGTGATTACCTTACTGATTTCACAATAATTCTTAAGGGTGAGATACTGTTGCCCTTTTCACTTCAGGAACTTGAGGCTCAGAAAAACTCTATGACTTGCCCGGATTGTGCAGCTAACAAAGGGTGGATCCAAGACCCTGGGCCCTTTTCTCCGAAGTCCAGGACCACTGCTTTTCTCGGTCTCTTTACCACCGTATGCCGCCCCCCACTGAATGGGTTGCTGGCTGCCTCCACCCCCTGTACCTCCCCACGCTCTGCTCACTTCCCCTCCCTTGTCTTATTTGTAAGAGAGGACTTTGACTAGATGAAGTTCACACTTCAGCTGTAATTCACATATTTACTATTTGAAGGTTGCCCTCAGAACCCACAGTGAAATCCTCAGACTCATCCGGTAGCTGCTGTAATTCCTTCCCTTCAGTCCTGTTTCTGGCACCATTTTCCTTCTCTCTCTAGTTGTTCTTCATTCCCCTTCCCTAAATTTTGTCTCCAGGGTTATTATCCCTGAAAACATGGGGGAAGAGTGGAGTAGACATGAATGTCTGTCCTCCCCTCTGGACAGTGAAGGAGCAGAGGCTGTAGGTGGCCCATCCCTCTTCAGATTACAGAGGGACATGGCGCCAAGGTTGATGCAGGGAACGAGCGAAGCAGCGCTGGCTCCGTCTCAGCCCAGTCTCTGGGCACCTGAGCTTAGATGGGAGGGAGCAGCAGCCCCCGTGGCAGCGGGTCGGTTCTCAGTGAAGAGAGTTTGGCGCTGAGAAGCCACTGGCTTACCTTCTGTACCTCTTCCTCTCAACTCCCCAAATTTGCATTTTAGAAATACCTTTTGCATTATATTTTTGGTGATTGCCTCAAGTATTACATTATACATCTTTAACTTTGCACCATCTACTTAGAGTTAATAATTGTATTTCACTTAAAATGTGGAAACTTCATTTACCACCACCTTAGTCCTTTTTGTTCTAGATGTCGTGTGTATTATATTCATATATGACAGTAACCTCATAAAATAAGATTACACTTTATGTTTTTAATAGTATTCTTAGGAAAGTAAGGGGAAAATCTTTTATATTTAACCCCATACAGTGCTCTTTATTCTTCCCTAAAGATCTTTCTTCCATTTGGTTTTCCCATCTGTCTGAAGAACTTCTTTAACATTTCTTGTGGTGTGGGCCTGTTGATTAGTTTTGGGTTTTTTTTTTTTTTTAATCTGAAAATGAATTGAACTTCATTACACTGGATATAGAACTCTGAGTTGACAGCATTTTTCTTTTTCTTTTTTTTCTTTCTTTCTTTCAGCACCTTAAAGCTTTCTTTCGTTATCTTCTGGCCTCTGTTATTTCTAATGAGAAGTCACTGGCCTTTTAAATTATTACTCTTCTGTATGTAAAGTGTCATTTTTTCTGGCTTCTTCCATGATTTTATCTTTGGTTTTCAGCAGTTTATAACGAGGATGTGCTTGGGTGTGGTTTTTGTTGTATTGATCATATTTGGGCTTCACTGAACCTCTTGAATCTGTAAATGTATGTCCTTGACCATTATTTCTTCAGATATTTTTTCCGCTCCATTTTCTCTCTTCTAAAACTCCAGTTCCATGTATGTTAAATCTTTTGATAGTGTCCTTCAGGTTCCAGGGGCTCTGTTCTTTTTCTGTTTTCCCCCAGTCTTTTTTCTCTAAGTTCTTCAGATTGGATAATTTTTATTGATTTATCTTCAATTTTCCTGACTCTTCTCTCATCTCCATCCCACTGATCGTCCAATCCTGTGGAGATTTTATTTCAGATATTTTATTTTTCATTAGGAATTTTCATTTGGCTCTTTTTTATACCTTTAGTTTCTCTGCTGGTGTTTCCTATCTTTTCATTAACTATGACCAAATTTTCCTTTATGTCTTTGAATATAATAATAGCTCTTCAAAGTCCTTGCTTGCTAATTACAACTTCTGAGTCACCATTGGAGTCAGCTTCCTTTAGATTTCTTTTCCTCTTGAAAATGGATTACATTTTAATGTTTATTTGTACATCAAGTGATTTTAGATTATGTTGTGGACATTGTGACTGATAGGTTGCAGAAACTCTGGATTCAGTATTATTCCTCTGAAGAGTGGTTGGTTGGTTGGTTGGTTGGTTGGTTGGTTGGTTTTAGCAGGCAGCTAACTTGGCAGGTCTCACATTGCAAACTCCCTCCATTCTGTGAGCTCGAATCCCGATTCAGCTAAGTTCAGCCTCAGCTGGGCTGCCTGGAGCCTGCCCTGTATGTGCATAGTACAGGGGTCAGCTAGTGATTCAGGCAGAATTTATACTCAGAATTTGAGGTACCCCTCCGTGGCTTTCTTCTTCCTGGGATTTCCCCCCTCACTTTCCACCAGCTGTGGTGACCCAAATTCAGTCCTCTGGCTCTTCAAACCAGTAAGACGGGGGCTGTCTTTCTGGCTAGTGGCCATTAAACTGGGGACTCACCCAGTGCCGTTCCTTTCCTCCCAGTGGCAGCTTCCTCCAGAGCCTAACTGCTTTGTGCTGTCACAGGGCTGTTTCTTCTGTCCTAGTCCATAGTTGCTGTCTGCAAGAGGATTGGTCAAATAGGAGCTTCTCGAACTTGCCAGAAATACAAAGAGGTCACCGTTCTAAAGTAAGATTTTAGTAGAAATAACTTTTTTTCAAATAATTTTGAGATGTGTAACACCATAACCAAACAGAAGTGCGTTATTTCCTGCAGTTTGAGATACGTAATAAGTGAAGAGAGATGCAGTTTTGTATTCGTGAAGCGGTATGTTCGGTCTGCTGTGCGTGTTTATAAGAGAAGAAGGAGGGAGGCGTGTGCTGCAACACTGGTCACTGCCCACTGCAGAGGTGCCGTCCCAGCTTTGTCTCAAGCCTTGTTTTCTACAAAGATACCAAGGGGGGTTGTTGAAGGGTCAGCTCCATTCCTTTGTGGTGAGGCGATGTTGGGTACTTAGAAGAGATCGTGTTTCAAAGCTGGCATTCCCATGAACTTGCCAGAACAAGCCATTTCCCTCGTGGCTTTTTTGTTCATCCAGTTTCTTGCTGCTCTTTCTCTGGATGTTTTTCAAATTAGCCTAAGTAGCTATGAATCCAGACTGATTTTCTGTCCAAAGCAAATTTTGTGATGTCATCATAAAATTATTATGTTTAGGTGATCAAAGTCCAATCTTTTTTAAAAAAGTTTTTCAAGCATAGAAGAAATGTAGTTTCGAAGAAAAGAATAGTATTACTATAATCATTCTCAGGAAAAAATGCTACAGAAATGAAATACATTTAAAAAAAATAAGGCAGGTAAAAGTACAGAACTAGATAGCATTTACTTAAAAGTCTTACTGGTTTTTTTCACCTACTTTATTTCTCCATCCTAACAGTGGATAGGACAGGCAGTATCATTCTCATTTATGAAGGAGGACACAAGTTGAAATGGGCCCAGCTGCCCAGCTCAGAAGGTGCTGCTCATAGCTGGTGCCCTTTCTGCTGGGACAGCGGGAACAGCGGGTCACCCACTTGGACTGATCGCCCCTGTCTACTCTAAATCTTGTCCATGTTGGAGATTTTCTTCTGAATCTTAGCTTGGTACTGGAAATGAAGACACTATTAGACCACTTTATTGCTCTCCATGAAAATACCTTAGAAGTAAGATCACATCTTGTTGCTCCAGAACGGAAATTTAATGAGCCCTCTCCATCAGCTTGCGGAGCCCGGGAGACCAGGTTCCACAGGGAGTGCCACAGGCCGGGAAGGGTCAACGCGTGCTTGCAAGTTTTTTTGTCCTTTACTGTGTGAATTGATTACTTTGATGACTTTTTCTCCTAAAGTGAGGGAAGTAGTGATAAAAAATAAAACTAACGTTAAATAAATACTCCTTTCCCCTCTTCCCAGTTCTCTTCCTAGATGGGGCTCGTGGATAAACAAAGAATGATTCTTACATGTTCTAACGTTTGTTAAATGAAAAGTCTTATGAGCTCTTATAGTTTTTTCTGTGGTGAGTTTGAGACTTAGAAACCACCATCCCAGGAAGAAGCATGAGGGCTCATTGCCAGTTCACATTAGGCAGCTAAAAGCTTTCAAACAGAATGTATTGCTACTAAAAATACTTGGACTTTGGGAAAATATGTTTAAATTTGACCTCCTTGACACTCTGCACATTCCAGTGTTTTGCTCTGGGTTCCTCAGCAGCTGTAAAGAGGAAAGTTCAGAACTGTCTCCATGGGCACTCTTACACCATCTATGGAAGAGCCTTCCCATCGTAAAAACAGATACTCCAGGAGTTATTTATGTTCTGCACTACTGTGAGCAACAAGTTATGCTTTCTCCACAGCGTTTTGACATGTTAGTTTTTGGTATGATACTGAGGAACTCGCTTCCCGGTTACCCCTGCGTTCCATGTTCAGTGGTAGCAGGTGATGAAGGGCCGAGAGGGAGGCTTCAGACAGTGAATCAGTGGGTCAGAGGACAGTGAGTGTGGGCGGAGGGTCAGGGCAGGTGGAGCCCAAGAGGGTCTCCTTATGCAAGGGCCCTCCCATGACCTATCTGGAGGTGTTTGTGGGGAGCAGTAACCTTCAGGTCAGGGTGGCCCAGTTCACAAAACAGCCCATGTGAAATAAATTGCGTTCGTGAGACCTATTTAAAATAAGTCCCATTGCCTTAAAGAACCCGTCACGCTTGGCCTCCTCATAGCTTGCCTTTGTTTTAATGATTTGAAGAAGTTAGAAATAAGGATGATTTTTTTTACTTGATTTTTTTCCTGATTGTTATGGACTTTTCAGTTGTTTAAAACTACGCAATTTTTGGAAATTCTGACTTGGAGTCTGTTACTTGTTTTGAGGGCCAGGTGATTGAGAGCGGGGCGCTGAGAAGCTCCTAATCGGAGGCAGCCCTCTCTCAGGCCAGGGGTCTGTCTGAACCCCTGCTCCCAGCGGCCACCCTCCCGGCAGCCTGCACCCGTCCCCTGTGAGGCATGGGGAGGTGGTGACCGGTCTTCCTCACCAGCCAGTGCACGTGCTCGGCTGATGGTGGCTTCGCTCTCCTGTCATCACTAAGGCAGACTGTGGTCCGGGGTCTGTGCTAGTTCTGGGCGCGTGGAAAGCGGCAGCTCTCAGCCCATTGTGGGCAAAGGCCAAGCAAACAGGCTGTCGCACGCACTTGACCTGTGAATCGTGGGACCTGGGGCCAGGTTCCCAACAGCGCTGGCTCAGCGTGCATCTGGCCCGCCTCAAGGGTGCCGCCGGAGCCTGCACTGTTGTTAAAGTGTTGTGCTGTTCACTCAGCCATGGCCGTCTAGACGGAGTGAGAAGAAGAACGAGATCATATTTTGAGGAGGGGGTGGCTTTTCTTTAAAGTGCTAATGTGGTCATGGAGGGAAACGTTCCCTTTCCTTAAAAAACAAAACAAAACAAAACTCCCATCTGTAGTAAGGGCTTGCTGACTCAGGGCAGTTACAAGTTGAATTCTGTGTGTCCTCTGCTGCTGTAAATTGCTTGAGTGCAGCTGCGTGAGAAACAGCCTGCCCTCGCCTCCAGGCAGCAGGAATGTCTCCTGGAAACAGTCGAGCCGAGCCGGATTCCCAGATTAGAAAGAAAGGCTCTGGGGCCGCTGACCTCACTCTCTCATGAGCTGCTGGCGCTGGGAGGTTCTCTGCTGCCCTCCACCAGGAGGCTGGGACTGGGAAGCCCCAGGACGCGGCGGCGGGGCGGCGGGCGGGCGGGCAGCAGAGGGCGGTGGCCGCTCCCGCGATGGCCCAGAGCCCAGGTGCGGAGCCCTGAGCGGCCCGGCGGGTAAGTAGCCGCGTGACCCGGTGTGGAGCTGCCAGTTTCAAGCCGGCAGGAGTTTCAGAAGTGCTTGTAGATACTGTTGCATTTCCTTCCTTCCTGATGAGGCAAAGTGCCGGTTAAAGTGAAAGTTGGTAGGAGGTCATGAGCAGTGTGGGGAGCGCTGGGCCGCATGGCTGTTTGGTCGGTTGTTGTGCTGCTGTAGTGGCACTGTGAGGGCTGGGTCTGTGCTGTGTGGAGCGCTGCTCGGGATCTGCTCGGGGGAACTCTGCTGCTTAAAGGAAACTGGCGTTCAGACCATCCATCCTGGCCCCCCCCCCCCCCGTTGGTTTCCCAGCTCCTCCTTGTGTTGCCAGCTGCCCTTCCCTTACCTGAGGCTGTGCCCCTTGCATCAAGGCCATTCTGGAATCCTTTTGTGAAGTTAGAAACCCGATCCTCTTTCCCGCGGGGCTCCTCGGGTCGTCAGGGTGGGGTCTGGTGTGTGCGAGCTCCCCCCCGTGTCAGCTCTCCTTACATACTGTGTTGTCTCTCTAGCACAATCCTGGAGGAAGAGAAGGTCCAGCAAGAAGAACGGATGAGGATGGAGTCCAGAAGGCAGGTCACAGTGTCCTGGGACTCTGGAGGGTCCGACGAAGCACCACCCAAGGTAGCAAAGGCCCCCAGCCCATCTGGCATCATGCCTGCTAACTTGTGCGGTTTATGCTGTAGGCAGCAGCTGCCTGTGGGGAGAAAACCAAATAGCGGGTTATTCTAAGAGGAATCACTGCAACTTCTGTTCCTTGTTCGCCCCGCCGCATACCACCCCAACGTGCACCCGGTTCCCTAATTTGCGTTGCAGCTCTGAGCTGTTCGAAATCATGAGTGATTGGATTAGGCCTGACCTTCCAATCCCCCCCACCCCCCGCCACCGCCCCCATCATCAGACTTAACTGAGCACGCCCTGCTCGGGGAGGTTTCTCTCTGCTGGTGTCAGGGACCTTCCTGATGACCAGACAGACTATAACCAAGCCGAGAATGCTTTACGTTTTGCTTTATTTTGAAAGGAGTCAGCTTCCACCTGACCCGGTCCTTTTGGGTTTGGTTTGGTTTGGTTTTGCTGAGAACCTGGTGCACATTTTCTGCCTTTCCTCATCTGTGGCGGTGGCTGGGTTGTCAGCGTGGGGAGGTCTGCCAGCAGCACCCCAGCCCTGCCCTGCGTCCTCCTGGCCTTCCGCAGGCGGCCAGAGCCTTCCCCTCTTGTTCAGCTGGGCTGGAGCTGGACACAGTTGGCCCTTAAACACTCTCCTCAGATCAGGATTCTTTGTTCTCCTTTTGCTTTTGACAGGATAGTATTTTCACACAGTGGCTTACTTGCCATGAATAATCCAGTTCAGATCATTTTCTGGATGGTAAATAGATGATAGGCTTTTTTGCAGTTAATAGTTACCTGCTACTTGATATTTGATTAGCTAAAAATATATTACAGGAACTATGACAATTCCTTACTTCATTGTCTTTTTGAAAAATGTTCAGAAATCTGTTCACAAAAAGTGCTATTTAAATATTGTACCCATTTTTTTTATCACGATGCCTGAAATCTGTTTTCTCGGCCATTGTTTTAAACTATTACAGTAAATATTATTACACATTGAAAGTGAACACAGGTGACTGACCCTGTTCCTCAGAATTTTAGAGATGAAGGGTTCTGTAGTCTGGCTTCCTCCACCAGTGGGAAAGCTGAGGCCCAGAGAAGGAGGAGGGCCTGTGGTCCGTTCTGTCGGTGTTACTATGGGCTGGTTCGTGCTGAGACCACAACGTTTCTCTGTCTCTCCTCGTGTTACAACAACGACGTCCCGAGCTACCCCCTGAAAAGCTGTGCACCCCAGCATCTGCGGCCTCCACCTTGTACACGGGTGTGCCCGTTTCCTCACTGACTACTGTGGAAGGGTGCAGCACCGGAGAGCCTTGAAGTTAATTTCTCAGGCCTGGAAACCAGGTGGATCTGTTCACAGGTGGCTCTGATGACCAGGTGGATTATCTGCCTGTTCCCAGCCTCACTTTCCTCATCTGTGAAGTGAGGGTACTAGTGTTCCCCACCTCTTAGGGGTGTTGTGAAGACCAAATGAGATAATGCATTCACAGCACTTTTTTTAGTCACAGGAGTGTAAGGAGCTCTACATAGTTGGTGATTGGCACAAATGATGTGCCAATGCTGTGCACAGCTTTCCCCTAAAACTCACAGAATTAACCCTTTCCATCCAAACATGATTACGTATCTCAATCTGTATGATTTTTAATAATTTTCATGTGGCTGAGTTTTGAAGGCTGTGATATTAAGTTCATGGGCGGAGATGGAGTGGTTAGGCTTCTTTGTTTACAGAGCAAAGGTGAGTTCTGCTTAAATTTTTAAATATCCTCACATTTCTTTCTTTAGGATGTTTTCAACGTGTATATTTTAAGACTCTTTTCTGTAGTCAGAGATGGTTCTACCCTTCAGAGTGGGTCAGCAGACTATACCCCACTGCCTGTTTCTGTTGATGAACATTTTATTGCATGAACTGCCCCCTTGGCTTGTGTGTTGTCCATGGCTGGGTACCCCCTACACAGACGGACTTGAGTGGTTCCGTTACAGTATGGCTCAAAAAGATGAAAATATTTACTCTTTGGGAATTCCCTGGCGGTCCAGTGGTTAGGACTTTCCCCTAACTGAGAACTGAGAACCCCCTTGGCTTTCACTGCTGAGGGTGCAGGTTCAATCCCTGGTCAGGGAACTGAGATCCCACAAGCTGCACGGCGCAACCAAATAAATAACATATTTACTCTTTGATCCCGAATTAAAAGGTTGGCAGCCCCCAGATTTAAAAAAAAGGTTTTTTTAATTAATTAATTTATTTTTGGCTGCATTGGTCTTCGTTGCTGTGTGCGGGCTTTCTCTAGTTGTGGCGAGCAGGGGCTACTCTTCCTTGCGGTGTGCAGGCTTTACATTGCGGTGGCTTCTCTTGTTGTGGAGCACGGACTCTAGGCGCACGGGCTTCAGTAGATGCGGCATGTGGGCTCAGTAGTTGTGACTTGCAGGCTCTAGAGCGCAGGCTCAGTAGTTGTGGCGCACGGGCTTAGTTGCTCCGCGGCACGTGGGATCTTCCCGGACAAGGGCTCAAACCCGTGTCGCCTGCATTGGCAGGTGGATTCTTAACCACTGCGCCACCAGGGAAGTCCCCAGATTAAATTTTTAATGGATAGAGGGAATTCCCTGGCAGTCCAGTGGTTAGGACTCAGGTCTTCCATTGCCAAGGGCCCAGGCTCAATCTCTGGTCAGGGAACTGAGACCCCACTAAGATCCCACAAGCTGCGCAGTGTGGCCAAAAAAAAAAAAAAAAAAAAAAAATTTAATGGGTAGAAGATCACCTACATTAGTATATATATGCAGATGCTCGATGTTTTCATTTCTAATAATGTAAATATTGGTAGATATATTCCAGATAAGTAAAGGCTTGTGGAGTCCTCAGTAATTTCTGAGAACGTAAAGGCGTCCTGAGAATAGCTGCCTCAGCATAGTGTTTCTCAGCCCTGATCAGACCCAGCATTCCATTTATATAAAAAAATATTTTATAATGCCCCGTTTACTAATCCTGAAATAAAATACATAGGTTATAAAATGACTTAATAATTTCAAGATACCAACACAGCCAAGAGACTGCGAACTGTACAAGAGAAATAAAAGTAACTTCTAATAGCATTATGCACACACCTGTATAAAATACTCGGGTATAATTACACTGGGAGGTGCGGTGGAGGAGCCAGGTGCCCACACCTGTGTGTGGTAGGCTCGCCCTGGATACAGCAGCTACACACGCAGACCCTGCAGCCACAACTGACTGTGGATCTCATTCGTCTTGATGATGTGATTTTCTAGAAGGGTGAAGAATCTTGGTAAAGTTCAAACGAAACAAAGTAAAATTGTCCATCAGTATTCACAGTAGTTGCTCTTCTGGAAAGTTCAGTGTCTGATAAACTATGCAAAATACCATTTGTGTTTGTATGTCAGACGGAGTTGGTTCTCGGTTCAGACTACGGGGCTCCTTGTTGTTGTTTTACCTGTGTAAGGTGGAGAAAGACCTGAACGTGGCACAGGCCCTGCTGTGCAGCCCCGCTGTCCCTCCCACCTGCCTGCCACCCTCAGTGCCGGGCCCTGCAGGCAGCAGGAGCGCCCTCTCGGTACCCTGGGCCCCCATCGGGGGCACTGCCATCCAGCTGAGGACCACGAGTGTAGGATGTGTTGGGTTTTCCTTTTTCTTCTTCCTCACTTGGGAGGCTTTCGACAAAAACTCCCCCAGCTCCATCGTTTGCTTCATGAAAATCCAAGTTTCTGTCTTCGAGGAGGAGATGCAATCAGCCTGCTAAACCTTGTACTTAATAGCAGGTGACACGTCTGGATACCTCAGCCCAGCTCAGCTCATTCGATCTTTGTGGCAGCCCTGTCCCCACCTCATTCTTGAAGGCACAGTGGGCAAGTTGCCCCGGCCCGGCAGTGGCCATTTCCTGGCCTGCCCTCTTGGCCGCCACGCTGAGTCCGTACTTGTAGAGAAGGAAAACAGAACTGTTAGCAGTACGTCCGTGCTCTCCGCAGCGGGTGGCTAACAGAGTTCCATTTTGTGGTATTCTTGGTGCAGTAGTTTCGTCTTCTGTAAGACATGTTTTCATATTTTTATCTGTTATCTTTATTCTGAAATGGAACCTTACAAGTGTTACCGTTTGCTACCCATGTAAGTATTTGAGCCACTGGAGGATGTTCTGTGGAGATTTTGCCGTCTTTGATCTTTCCTTTTGTAATTCCCCTTTTCTTTGGTGAGTCACAGTGTGCTTGTCATAGAGTAGCAGCACAGCACAGCAGACTCTGGAGGTGGGCAGTTCTGCCATTACCAGCTGTGCAGCCTGTTTGCATCACCTGACCTCTCTGAGCCTCTGTTTTATCCTCTGTAAAATGAGGTGATAATACTTCCTTGTACCATTGCTCTCAGACTTCTCAGATTGTACATACGACACCTAGCTCTACACGTAGGACACACTGAGTAAAAGTTTTGTATTTGGGGTTTTTTTTTGAGTAAAAGTTTTTTATTTTTGCCTGTGTTACTTAACCTGCCACCTCCAAAATGTAAGCCAGCAGACACAACTGTCCACCTGTCAGATAGCTGTGAATACTGTCCTAATTCCTGGGTCTGCACCCTCCCATACTTGGACTCCAGGAAGCCTTTGCCACACGACCATTGTAATGCATACATATTAACGCACACCTTTCAAACGGCTGTTGCCACTGAAATGTCAGAGGACAGAGATAGTCAGACATTTTTGCCTCTTCCTAACCACTTGTTCAAGTGAAACCTTTAAAAATATAAATCTGAAGAGTAGTCCCTAAGGGCTTCATGGAACAAAATTGCCACCCTAGCACACGAGCAAAGCCCGTGACTCCCCCTTCATGCCCTTCCCTCTTTCGGGGGTCTTGGGGGTCCGTCCTCACGTTTAGTTAAGTTTGGAGTAGACTGCACCCGGGGGCTGAAATGCGACAGGGCTAAAGGGGTGGGGGAGGCTTCCCACCCTCAGAGGCTTAACAGGCCCGCACAGCAGGGCGGGAGCAAGTGCAGGGGTAGCTGCAGTCCACGTGCTCGGAGGAGAGCAGGGGATATGCTTCTGTGTCAGGAGGGAGAGGGAGGGGTGACACGGGAGACCCGGGACAGGAGGCGGCACGCATTCCAGGCAGAGGGGGGTGACACTGCTTCGAGACTCAGACTCACTCAGAACTTAGCCAAAGTGAAGTGTGTGTTCATCCAGGACCACCTGTGTCCCCGGGAAAGCGACACAGGCACTTCCTCCCCTGGGCTCGCTGGGCCCCAAGTCTATTTCCTTCAAGTCTGGTCTTTATTCGCCTGGAGAGCCCTGAGTTTCCACTTTGTTAAATCCCTCAGGTTTAGGAGACTTTATTGACTTCATCTTCCGTTTCAGACTAGACCGTTCTTTTTGCTCTGAACTTTAAATTCACGTGTCAAACAATGAGGATTTTAGAGCTGGAAGTGACTTCGGGGCCCCTCCAAGTCAACCCAGTTCTTTAGATGAGGAAATGGGATCCGGCTGGTTCACCCACGTGCTCCCAGCCGGTGAGGAGCAGAAAGGAAAGCCTCCAGGTTTGCATTTCCGTGATGCTGAATGGTATTGAGCATCTTCTTATGTGCTTATTGGCCATTGGTGTATCTTCTTTGGGTCTACTCAGACCTTTTGCACACTGTTTACTTAGATTATTTGTCACTTTCTTGTTGAAGTTGTTAGAGTTCTTTCTATATTCTGGATATGAATCTTATCAGATAGATGATTTGCAGATACTTTCTTCCATTCACGGTTGTCTTTTCACTTCCTTGATGTTGTCATTTGCAACACAGAACTTCTAATTTTGATGCAGTCCAGTTTATCTTCTCTTTTCTTTTGTTGACAGAGCTTTCGGCGTCCTAAGAAACCGTGGCCTAACCCAGAGGGTCACAAAGATTTACTCCTGCGTTTTCTTCTAAGAGTTTTATCGTTTTAGCTCTCACGTTTGAGTTAATTTCTATGTATGTTGTGAGGAAGGGGGGGGGTCCAGCTTCATTTTTCGCATGTGGATATCCTGTTGTCCCAGCATTATTTGTTGAAAAGACCCCATGGAAACGTCTTCACACCCTTTATCATTCTTTCCAGCTAAGCTCTTATAGAAAATTATCTTTTTCTATTCTTTTTAATAAAATGCGGATTTACGAAAATAATCAGGATACTTATTCATGTGATGCTCTGTTGATCTGTTCACAGCCCAGCAGACCTGGTTATCCTAGTCCGAGGTCCAGCGAAGGGTTTCATCCCAGCCCACAGCACATGGTACAGACCAATCACTACCAGGTATACCGTTCATGACTGTCAAAAGATGTGTTATTTTATTCTTCAGCACATTTGGGGGTGGGGAAGGATACATTGTATATATTTATAAATTAAAACATTCATTTTTCTCATCGAACAAATAAATGATTCTCTCCCAAGCCCCACGTTTCCTTACCTTGTAAATAAGAACAGCTATGGGACATTTCCTGTAGGCCTTTTCAGCTTGAAATGCTCGTTTGATCCTTTCACGTCATTGGTGTCGTATAGGAAACTGCCTTAGATCATTTGAAATCTCTTTGTTGTGAAAATTCCTAGAAGTTCTCTGGCAGTGATATATCTCTTCTGACCAGAAATAGTCGCTGATACAGCATTTTATGTTTAGTAGAGTTTTTTTTTTTTTAGTAGAGTTTTTTATTAAAATATTTTCATTCAAATAAGGTGTGAGAACTACCTGTACATCTTATTTGAAAGTTTAGTAATTACATATTGTCAGTATGGGGTTTTGGTATGAATCAGTGCCTAGAGACCTAACAGATGCTTGGAAGCTTTGCTGAAGGGAATTTGGAATATGGATGTGGCTGTGCTTTATCTCATTTGAAAAGTAGCTGCCAGCCCTGGCTGCCCAGAACCAGCCTAATGAGTTAGGGAAACAGATACTGATGCCTTGTCTCTCTTTCTCTTGATGGAGGGAGAACCATGTAAAGAAATTCCTCTCACTTTCCTTCTGCCTTGAAATTTTTCTCCATGTCCAGCTCAATGTTTTTCTCTGCCTTTGAGATCATTGGTAGACTGTGAAGGCCTGCCTTCTGTCACCATCCACGCTGGTTCACTAGAGGACAAGCATTTGGGGGTCTTGTTTGTTCTTTGCTGGTGGAGTAGTAGTGAGTTGGGCAGGAAAGGGACTTGTAGAGAGATGGCTTAACCATGTTTATGGCCCATTGCTTTTACATCCGAGGATGGTCTGCTCTCAGCACTGTAATAAGTGTAGAATTCCAAAGTGAAGAATTTCTGGTTTCCTAGTGTCTGTTTGCACTAGCTGTCGACTGTGGCCATAACAGACCGCCTTTCTCGAGGCTGCAGTGGAGTCCATTTCCTCGCCTTTACCGGCTTCTAGAGGCACCTGCGTTCCTTGGCTCGTGGCCCGTTCCTCCACTTCAAAGCCCAAGTATCTCTCTGACTGTTCTTCAGTAGCCACACCCCCTTTCTCTCCCCTCTGCTTCCCTCTTGCATTTTTAGGGACGCTTATGATCACGTTGGGTCCACTCAGATCTTCCAGGTTAATCTCCCCACCTAATGATTCCTAATTGATAATCACATCTGCACAGTCCCTTTGGCATGTAAGCTACCATATTCACACAGGTCCCAGGGATTAGGGCGTGGACGAGCTTGAGGAGCCGTTATTCTGCTGCCACATTATTCTCTATAATCTCAGTTACTTCCTTTCACGTGGAAAGCAGAACTGTGCAGAAGTCGTACTGCGTCAGACCCTGACCTGGCCGCTTCACTCACCCGCAGGTCTCTGGCTACCCTGGCTCACATGGAATCACAGCCGTGGCTGGCAGCATCTACCCAGGTCAGGCATCTCTTTTGGACCAAACGGATTCGTGGAATCACAGACCACAGGAGATATCGATGTGGCAGCCCAACGTGGAGGTAAATTGGATGTTCTTGGGCTTTGCTTTGTTAACTGATGAGGCTGTGCCCAAGGTACAGGATTTCTAAATCCTGAGATGTGTCAATTTAGATGCCCTCATTCTAAGATCAGGTGCTCTCTGGGTCTGAGAATCTTCACTCAACGATGGAGAGATGCTGCCATCATTAGCCCATTCATTTGAAAAGCAGGGCCTACATGAGGCCAAGGAACAGACAGCCTCCAGCTCTGCGGACCGTGTGAATTTTTACTGAATTTTCTTGGTAAAACCAAGAACCACTCCTATAATATTAAAAATCATTTCTTTGAATCCAAGAACATCTGTAGTTGTCTGCTCTTAAGCTCTTTTCCTTGGAGTGCACGTGCTTTATACTCTGTACTATGCGTGTGTCGTATTTAATCCTCCTCCCATTATTTTACGTCCAGATTGTTTCCACTTTTTCGCTCTAACTAATGATGCATTCTCTGCCCCATATCTTGGATTACTTATTTAGAGTAGGTCCCTGCAAGTGAACCATCGTATGCGTTTTAAAGCTGTTTCACGCACGGTAACTTGTAACCCCCAGAAAAGTTGCTCCCGCCGGCAGAGTAGAAGAGACCCTACTTCCACCACGCTTGCTGTTTTGCTTAATTGTTTGGAAAGACACACAGAAAGAAAAGTAAGAGCCTCACACACAGACTTCTGAGAGTGGACCTTTTCACTCCTCCTCCAGGACTCTGCAACACTGGACCTGCGTGGCATCGGGCAGGTGTTGCCGACCCACCTGATGGAGGAGCGGCTGATCCGGCAGCAGCAGGAGATGGAAGAGGACCAGCGCTGGCTGGAGAAGGAGGAGAGGTTTCTGGTAACTGAGTCTCAGAAAGTCCTTGCACCCCTAAGCCTCTGGAGTTGGCTCTACTGCAGATGATGGCAAACCTCATCTGTTCCAAAGCAGGAGCCTTTGTTTTCCATCTGCTTCCTAAAACTTGCAATAGTGGGTCGTTCGCTTTTCTTGAATTACATTTTCCGGATAAATTTCTAGGAGGTCTATAGTAGAATCATGGGCTCAGATGTAGAACCGTTTCTGTGGTTTTGTGTTACTGCCACGTTTACACAGAAACGACTCCCACTGAAGTGTCAGCTTGCACATAAGACACTGCCTCTCGTTACTGCAGGCACATGACTAGACGGCCCGGGGGCCCCGGGCTTGCCTTCCTGGGCTCCTCTGGTTCGAGGTCTGAGAGACGCAGACCTCCTGCCACATGCCTCTGGGGTTGTGGGCAGCAAATGTCTTCCTGGGACAACTCTTGTCGACAGCCCCTCAGAAGTCCCTGGGGATAGAGGAGCGGTGACAGAGTGGCCTGTGTGTGTCACGTGGTCCTCAGCCTTAGGACCCCTCCCCTGTCACCCTGCGCAGTTACTTCAGCCTTCCTGAAGTAGCCTGAAGAGAAGAAGGCCTGGACGGAGCCAGGACTCAGAGTGCTTCCGCAAAGCCCGTACCTGGCTGGTCCAGAGCTGGTCCCTCACGCTTTGACCATAAACATCCCAAGACCACCTCTACGTCACCCTCTGTGCTGAGGGACCAGACACTGATGAGGGGATACAACGCTGTTCACGCATCTCTGGAAGTCCTACAGGCACAGAAACATTAAATCAACAACCAGTGGTTTTACGAGACAGCGGTTCATCACCTGTGATCCTGATTTCATTCTTTATACGGGGCTTTCTTTTTGAAAACTGTAGTTTCAAATTAAACAAAGCAAGCTGTGCACAAGTTCGGTGAGGCACGTTTTAACCTCCCGGGTGGCCGCTGCCCCCGCTGCAGGGGGGTGAGGGCCGTCTCGGCGCGAACGGGGGCCTGGGAGCAAGTCACACTAGGTGGAGGCGCTTTCTCTCCTTTCTGTTCTTTTTCTTCTAAAATGGAGCCTGCAGACATCACACACACCCCACACTCATTTAACTGCCGGACAGGACTAATGCGCACAGCCCTGTCGCAGCTTAATGGTTAAGATCGCACAAAGTGCTTACCACGTGTCGCTCACCATCCTACATATTCCTCATACAGAAAGTCATTCAGTCTTTATAACCACCCTGTGGGGAAGAGACAGGTCCAAAATATTTTATCCGAAACTCTTGAGGGTTCTGTGTGCTACACTATTTTTTTGCTTTAGGAAGTTAATGAAGGGAATCCCCTGGCGGTCCAGTGGTTAGGACTCAGCGCTTTCACTGCCGGGGACCAGATTCAATCCCTGGTCGGGGAACTAAGATCTCGTAAGCCTTGCAGTGCGGCCAAAAAAAAAAAGAAAGAAAGAAAATTAATGAAATATGACGCACATGCTGTATATTATATAAGTATTCCAATAGCATACAGAGTTAAAAGCACTAACGCTCTTACAGCAAAACACAGGTGTTCACATTACCAGGTGTAAAGACAGCCCTCACATCAGGTCAGGTCAGGTTTTGCCACAAAATTAGTTTCCTTCAAGCTTAAAAAAAACAAACAAACTTACCAGTCTTTTAGTACATTTTAGATTTTGGAAACGAGGATAAAGGACAGTGTACCTATCCTTTATTACCCTCGTGTTAGAGATGAGGAAATTGCCCGAGACCACTGGGTAGCGTTGGCCGAGCCGGGGTCTTCGGTGCCCGCCACTCTGCCAGCTGGAGTGCCCGGCTGCACACGGCTCAGCACCCCCACGGACTAGTGCTCCTCTGCACGTGCATTTACTGTAACGTATACGAAATATCGCTGGGCGCTGTGAACCATTCACTTTTGAACAAAAGTTTCATCATATCAAAATTCTAAATTATTTAAATCAAAGCGTATCTTGAGATTATAAGGCAAGCGGCAAAAATTGGTTATTATTATTTACTATACTAATCTGAGCAAATCTATTTGGATATTATATCAGTTCCAAGAATACAGCTGCTGTTCCCTAGCCCTACATTTTAACCTTTTGTCTAGATAGCCTACTTTCCCGCATTGATTTGTATTTTAAAAAGGCAGTGTTACAGACTCTTCAAACTCGAGTTAGTATACGTAAATACCAGTGTCTGGTGTATGATCGCCCTGAGAGTGGAGGAGGCCGCGGCCGTGAGCTGCTCTGACAGAGCGCAGCCGGCGGCGAGAGCAGGAGGGGGGCCTGGGGGTGCCACTCGGGGTCGGGATGATGTTGGCGCCCAGGCCTCGAGATAGATTGGAATTTGCAGGGCAGACAGGCTCAGGAAGTGTGCTCATGCCTTGGGAAGAGCTTGCTGGTGGGGAAGGTGATCGGCCCAGGCCCAGGCTCCATCTTCCCAGCGATGTCAGGTACTCTGAATCAGAAACTGCCGGCTCATCAGCCGTAGGGGTTGTCCCTTTTAATTGAGATAATTTACATACAGTGGACTGCGCAGGTCTTAAGCGTACAGTTTGGTGAGTTTTGATAAATACATTAAGTCCATATAACCCATTCTCCATACGTGTGACATTTCTGTCACTCCAGATGGCTTCCATGCCACGTTGAAAATCCACTAATGAAGTCGTATAATGAACTCCCCCCGGGGAGTCCAGTCAGTGCTGTGTCCTGTGACAGCCTCAGTGTACCTGTCTCCTCAGCCTGGGACATTTCCATTTGTTCCTGATCCCTTTTATTTCTCCCATGTAACTTTATAATTTTCTCTAAGTCCGTATCTTCCCTTATTAAATTACTGCCCATTCATTTAGAGCTTCCCGTCACTGATAATGGTATCTCATTTTCATTGAACTTTTTAGTTGTTATTTCCGTATATGCATATGCAGTTGATTTTTAGGAAATTATCTTGTATGTAACAATATTTATCACATGAAATTTTTCTGACTGATTCCCTTGGATTTTTTCTATTCATGCACGGTTATCACTTTTTAAAAAACATTTTCTTTCTTCATTTTCAGTTATGTATCTCATATTGCCCCTGAAGCATCTCTTGCCAACTTTGTATTAAACAGGTTCTTGCCTGCTTTTATTTTTTTATTTTTATTTTTTTAAACCCCACATTTGTTTATTTATTTATTTTTGGCTGTGTTGGGTCTTCGTTTCTGTGCGAGGGCTTTCTCTAGTTGTGGCAAGCGGGGGCCACTCTTCATTGCAGTGCGCGGGCTTCTCACTATCGCGGCCTCTCTTGTTGTGGAGCACAGGCTCCAGACGCTCAGGCTCAGCAGTTGTGGCTCACGGGCCTAGTTGCTCCGCGGCATGTGGGATCTTCCCAGACCAGGGCTCGAATCCCTGTCCCCTGCATTAGCAGGCGGACTCTCAACCACTGCGCCACCAGGGAAGCCCATCCTGCTTTTATTTTTAAAGATAATGTCCGTAATAGTTTTCTCCATTAAGTATAATGCTGGCTCTCTATTTTTAAAATAACCTTTTTAAAGCTTTTAAAAGGCTTAACGTGATGAATTACATGAAGCATTTTGCTTGGTTTTATGCTGGACCCTCATTCCAGAGAGAAGTCCCCACTAAGTCGTGGTTGATGATCCTTTGAAGGTCCTGGTGTCTTTTGTTTGTGATGTTTTATTAGAATTTCCTATCAATCTTCATAAACAAGAGTGAGTTATTATTGTCATTGTTAATGGTTTCAAGATCAGAACAGTGTTGATGTCCTCAGTCGAATAATCCCTGCCCCATCTGCGTTGGCCGTTGGTCAGGCAGCCGGTATAGGTGGGGGGCTGAGAGCAAGTGAGCCGTCAGGACGGGCCCGGCCTCGGTGTGAGCAACTGGGTGAGCGAGCCACAGCGCCGCTGCCAGGGGAGGGAAGGTGAGGAGGTGAGGGCAAGTAAATGTCAAGGCTGGGGCGTCGTACATGGCATCTCTGAGATCCTGTCCCCTCCAAGCTGTGTTTCGTGCCGCAGCCGCGGTGACATTTCTACACCTCGGGTCTGATCCTGGCCTTCTCTGACTTAAAACCTCCCAGTGGCCGCCACAGGATGACCACCTGGGGCCCTCCATCCTTCCTGTCCTTGAGACGCAGCCCCTGTAGGTCAGCCCTGGTTGTGACAGAGCGGACGGAGCGCAGGGGAGGCCCAGCATGCAGGGCCATCAGGGCAGGCTGAGCAGCTGAAGAACATGCCAGGTTGAGGGCACACCGAGTGCAGGAGCCTAGGCTCTGGGGTCAGCTAGGGGAGGCTTCAAAATCCTAGTTACCGCGGCCCTACGTGAGTTGTTTAACCTCTCTATGCTGCGATTTGTTAATCTGTAAGATAATTATAATTTCCTCTGTAGAATGCAAGAATGCTTTTCTGTAGGGTTGAGTGGAGGATTAAATGTATAACGCATAGACAGTGGAAGGGATAAGGAATACACCATTAATTTTTCCAAGGGCTTTTAATCTCTCGTTCAGTTTGTTCTCTGTAGCAGGCAGGAGCGCTGCATTGATGAGAATCTAGAATCCTAGATCGTACACATCGCCCAGAGTACCTGCAGGCGGCTCCCAACCCGAGCTGAGTGTCATAGATGGGGTGAGAGATTTGAGCCAGTGTCGAAGGGGTTCTGCAAAGGAGCGTCGCTGGTATCACGCAGGAGCTGGACACCCTTTCACTGGATTTATTTGTTATCAGTGAACCTTAATTCGTTGTTTGTCTTTTGGGGGTTTTTTTCCCCCTTAATTCATTTTTGCTGTTGTTAGGGCTCCCTTAGGAGCCCTGGCTGTGTCTGACCGCCGTGTTTCCCCGAGGAGGCAGAAGCTGCATGCAGGACATGGAGCCCTTTAGGCCCAGGTGCTTCCCAGTGCAGGCTTCTCAAGCTGTCAGTGAAGGAGGACCCGTTTCTATTTTTTTTTCCTAAACCACCGTAGACCTGATACTCTAGTGAAATAAAATAAGAAGCAGTTACTAGAAAAAGGAAATTTTTAAAAAGGTGTACAGACTTTTATTATGAGCTCCAACAGACCTAAAAATTACTATTTCGGATTGCTCTAGAAATTTCTAAAGATGCTCATCCTCTGTTTCTGTCTCATCACGACCTGGTAACAGCAAGTCATTCCTGACCCGCCCTGGTCCTCGGACTGTGCTGGGAGCAGCCCTGCCGCTCCCTTCCGTGAGGTCAGCTTGTACCCGGGTGGAAGAGTCATGTTCTTACTGGAAAAATTAAAGTTGCTTTGTCAGTAGCGATTCCCAGATTTTTTCTGACAGATCAGAATCGATAGCTGTTTATTGAAGCCTCCTGTTTTAGGACTTACATCATTGTATGAGGCTACTTTTTATCCAGCACTTTGGAGAGTCGAGTGGAGCATCCCTCCATCAGCACACATAAGGCAGGCTCTTGCCCTGGGGCACACAGCTGTGACCTACAGCGCAGGGTCTTTGTGGTGTCCCCACCCACTTCTGTGATCTCAGTGCAGCCCGAGTGGTTTCTGAGTTGCCTCTGTGCCTGTGAATCCACAGCCGTAAAAGCTCTCTTGCAAACTGGCCAGAGAGAGAGCTGGCAGCCTTGACTAGAACCTCAGTCCATTGAGAGGACTTTCTTTCCTATTGGCTGCTGCTTAAAGAGAGAGTAACTGTGTTACTTGTTTATTTTTATTGCCATGCACACAGTCATTTTCTAATGCAGGGCTGTGCTGAAGATAGGATTTTAATTTTAAAATGAGAAAGTTTTGAGTATATAAAGCCTGCTTTGTGTCCTGAGAAAGGAAATGAATGTTTGAGCTGTTTTCCCTCTCGCAGCAGAGCCAGTCAGCAGGAATGAAAGGTGAACATCAAGATGGGGTCAGAGAGTCCAAGACGGGGACTCTGCTCTCAGCCAGGCCACATCCCTCCCATGTGTATTCCACAGTCCAGATTTGAAGACAATGTGTAGTGCAAGGGGAAAGGACTTTGAGTTGAAAGCCTTAGGTTTGAAGTTTTCTAGAGTGATAGCAACATGGGACTAGAGATCAAGCCTGAACGGTTGGTTACTGTGTCCCCAAAACCGGAAGCGGCACCTTCAGCCCCCATCTGTTGCCTAAGAGAAGGGAATACGCATGCCCACACGGAAAAGAACTGGAGATAACCCACCTGCCCGTTAACAGCAGAACGGATGCAACAAGGGCATGTTGCACAACAGTAAGAACGAACAAACTGCTACACACAACCACAGGGCTGAATCTTAGACACCGTGTTCACAAAAGATGTCAGACACACAAGAGTGCTTCTTACGGGACCCATTTGTATGAAGTTCAGAAACAGTCGTCTGGGCTGGAAGTCAGAGGAGGGGTCCCTTTGGCGAACTGAGCCTGCGGGTTATCTGCTGTGTGTCTTGATTGGGGTGGCGTGTTAGGCAGGGGTACTGACCTTTACACTTAAGAACTGTGGGCTGTGTTGTATACAAGTTATACCTGAATTTGAAAAAAAGAAAGAAAATGCATACCTGATGGGGAAAAGAATCAAATAGGCCCAGACATTCTTTATGTCTATTATCCATTTCTGTAAGATTTTAGATAGAAATTGCCTTTGCCTCCTTTCTGTCTTTAGTATTACTATCTTCAGATCCAGAATATTTTGTTTTGAAGTGTAATTGACTTAGAATATTGTATTAGTTTCAGGTGTACAACACAGGGATTCAGTATTTTTATATATTACAGAATGATCATCAGTGTAGGTCTGGTTACATCTGTCACCGTACGAAGTTATTACAGTATTAGCCAATCCATTTCCCACACTGTACATTACATCTCATTGACCCATTTATTTTATAACTGGAAGTTTGTCCCTCTTAATCTCCCTCACCTATTTCACTCATCCCGCCCACCCCTCCCCTCTGGCAACCACCTGTTCTCTGTATCTGTGAGTCCGTTTCTGTTCTGTTTGTTCATTTGGTTTTGGGGAGGTTATTTGTTTTTTGTTTTTTTAGATTCTACATATAAGTGAAATCATACAGTATTTGTCTTTCTCCGATTGACTGACTTCACTTTGCATGATACCCTCTGTGTTGTTGCAAATGGCAAGATTTCATTCTTTTTTACGGCCGACTAATATTCCATTGTGTGTATATGTACCACATCTTCTTTATCCATTCCTCTATAAGTGGGAAGTTAGGTTGCTTCCATATCTTGGCTATGGTAAATAATGCTGCAGTGAACGTAGGGGTGCATATATCTTTTCAAAGCAGTTTTTTGGTTTTCTTCAGAAAAATACCTGGAACTAGAATTACTGGATTATATGATAGTTCTATTTTTTTTTTTAATTTATTTATTTTTTTGCAGTACGCGGGCCTGTCACTGTTGTGGCCTCTCCTGTTGCAGAGCACAGGCTCTGGACGCACAGGCTCAGTGGCCATAGCTCACGGGCCTAGCCGCTCCGCGGCACGTGGGATCTTCCTGGACCGGGGCACGAACCTGTGTCCCCTGCGTCGGCAGGTGGACTCTCAACCACAGCGCCACCAGGGAAGCCCCTGTTTGTTCGTTTTAATACTTTTTTTTTAAAAGGAAACTTTATTACTTTTATTTATTTATTTTTTTGGCTGCATTGGGTCTTCGTTGTTGCGCGGGCTTTCTCTAGTTGAGGCAAGCGGGAGCTATTCTTCCTTGCAGTGCGCAGGCTCACTGTGGTAGCTTCTCTTGTTGCGGAGCATGGGCTCCAGGCACTCAGGCTTCAGTAGTTGTGACACGTGCGCTCAGTAGTTGTGGCTCATGGGCTCTAGAGCGCAGGCTCAGTAGTTGTGCCACGTGGGCTTAGTTGCTCCGTGGGGATCTTCCTGGACCAGGGCTCAAACCCGTGTCCTCTGCATTGGCAGGCGGATTCTTAACCACTGTGCCACCAGGGAATTCCTTTCATAATTTGTATATTTCTAGTTATGGTCTTTTCTTTTTTGATTAGAGAAGTCCCTTTAACATTTCTTGTAAAGCCAGTTTTGTGGTGCTGAACTCTTTTACGTAACTTTTGCTTGTCTGTTAAACTCTTTATCTCTCCTTCAAAGCTGAATGATAGCCTTGCTGGGTAGAGTATTCTTGGTTGTAGGTGTTTTCCTTTCATTATTTGGAATGTATGGTTCCACTCCTGGCCTCTGCAAAGTTTCTGTTGAAAAGTCAACTGATAGTCTTATGGCAGTTCTCTTGTACATAACAAGTTGCTTCTCTCTTACTGGTTTTAAGATTCTCTCTTTATCTTTAGTTTTTGCCATTTTATTTATGTATCTAGTGTGGACCTCTTTGGGTTCATCTTGTTTGGGATTCTCTGTACTTCGACTTGGATGTCTCTTTCCCTTCCCATGTTAGGGAAGTTTTCAGCTATGGTATTTTTCAAATAAGGTCTCCACCCCTTTCTCTTTTCTCCTTTTGGGACCCCTATAATTTGAATGTTAGTATGCTTGATGTTGTCCCAGAGGTCTCAAACTATCCTCTTTTTTTTTTCTTTTTTCTGTTTATCTTGGATGATTTCCACCGCTCTGCCTTCCAGTTCACTGATCCATTCCCCATTCCTCTGTATCCAGTCTACTGTTGATTCCTTCTAGTGTATTTTTTCAGTTATTGTATTTTTCAGCTCTGTTGGGTGCTTCTTTGTATTTTCTAACTCTTTGTTAAACTCTCACTGTGTTCACCCATTCTTCTCGCAAGTTTGTTGACCGTCTTTATGATCATTACCTTGCACTCTTTCTTCCGTAGATTGCATATCTCCACTTTGCTTAGTTCTTCTTCTGGGGTTTTGTCTTATTCTTTTATTTGGAATTCCTCTGTCTCCTCATTTTGCCTAATTGTCTGTGTTTATCTCTGTGTATTAGGAAGGGTCAGTTACATTTTTTCAATCTTTGAGAAGTGGCCTTATGTAAGAGACATCCTGTGGAATGCAGCAGCACCCTCCCCTTTGGTCACCAGAGCTGTATGCTTTTGTCCCATGTGTGGGTTGTGTGGGTCCTTCTGCTGTGGCTGGGCCAGCTACCGTGGGCAGCTGGTAGGTGAGGCTGGCCCAGCCCTGTTGGCTGCCTGGCCCTGCCTTGTCCAGTGGCTGCCAGCCTGCTGATAAGAGGGGCTGGGTACTGGGGCAGCTGGTTGTGGGTCCCAGAGGGCTAGAGATCTAGAATATTCTGTAAGGGGAAAACAGGAGAATTTAGCTTCACCCAGTAGCAGAAACAATAATAGAATCTCTTCTTTTTGACAGGCTGTCTTTGGCTAGATCGCTCTTTAGTTCCCAGCATGACACTTTTATGCAGACAGGCTCTGTCGACTATATGAGGAAAACGCTTAAATATTTCTATTCATGGAACACAAGTGGACTTTACATAGATAGGCCTCCTTTAAGATAGAAACGCTGGGGCTTCCCTGGTGGCGCCGTGGTTGAGAGGCCGCCTGCTGATGCAGGGGACACGGGTTCGTGCCCCGGTCCAGGAAGATCCCACATGCCGCAGAGCGGCTGGGCCCGTGAGCCATGGCCGCTGAGCCTGCGCGTCCGGAGCCTGTGCTCCGCAGCGGGAGAGGCCACAACAGTGAGAGGCCCGTGTACCGCAAAAAAAAAAAAAAAAAAAAAAGATTGAAACTCTGTCTTTGGAAAAGTATATCATTGGGGAGTTGTTGTGCATAAAGAAAAATAAGCCATTTCATGTATTTTATATGAAAGTAAAAATAGATAATTCATGTAAATACATGAAACCCAGCACCTTACTCTATAAGCAAACAATATATGAACAGCTTTTGTTTAAGTAAAAACGTAAATAAAATATTTTCCGCACATAGAAGATACTAAATATTTGTTGCCTGATTGAATCCAGCTCGTGTCGCCTGTAGCAACCGGTTCTGCCTTTCTAAGCTTCACGTTCCTCCTCTGTAAAATCTTTTCTCCTTTGCATTTTTATTAATGCATTCCTTCAGCACATATTTACTAACCATCTCGTATGTGCACATTTCTGTGCCAAGCACTTACTTAATCCTTATAATAACTGTGTGGGTGAGGAAATGGGTTAGGAGAGGTGAACCTTGTCCAAGGCAGCTTAGCATCTGTGAGACAAAACAGAGACGTTCTACTACTTAAGGAAGGGGGAGGGGCATTTTGTTTATTGATTGACTGCAAGTTCTAAGTGAAGTCCAGCAGCGCTGGGGCAAGTCCATCGCGGACCAAGGCAGGACCAGCGTGGCGGCTGATACGCTCAATTTCTCAGATGTTTAAACCCTGTGACTCAGTAATTCAGTTCTTAGAAATCTGTCCCCAGGAACTAATCAGGAATTTAGTCAAAGATTTGTGTACAAAGATGTTTACCCACAGCCTACTTATACAGTTGAAATTTTGAAAATGGCCCAAATGTTCAACAAACAGCAGGATAACTGTTTATTCTACTTGACACGTACATGGCAGTGACTCAGTATTTTGCCAATATTAACTCGTTTAATCCTGACAAGGATTGGGGTAGTGCATGGCAGGTGCTGTTATTGCCCCATCTTAGAGATGAAGAAGTTGAGGCCTGGGTCACACAGCTGGCAAGGGCGGAGGCTGACCTGAACCCCGATGGCTACTGCCAGAGCCCAGGCTGTTTCCACCTTTCTCTGTGTGTGACAACATTCATGCTCTGGAATATTATACAGTATTCTAACGTTCTTACCAATTTCCACTGTATAATATTATATGAAGGTTATGGAATTATATGACATGGTTTCACTTTTGAAAACACACATTTAAAAGAAAGAGACGAAGCTCGTTTCTCCATCAACACCCCCGACAGGTGCTTGCGGTTGGTGTCCTCAGCATTGGGCCCTCCTCAGGTGTAGAAAGTACGACGAATCAGATGTCAAGACGTTCTTTGCCTAACAAGGAAGTTGTGACTGCCTGATCTCTGCCAAATAGAGGGTCTGTAAGATACAGCAGACTGGCAGAGTCTAAGAGATGAGCGGTCAGCCAGCGTGCCTGGCGGGGGCAGGGGGCAGGAGTCGGTGTGGCTTCCTGGGGACTCCGTGAAATCCATGCCATCGTGGGGCAGGCTGGGGCCGCCTCACAGCATTGCTTTCACGAGGAGAAAACCTACCAAGCTCCACACCTTGACAGCATGTGGCCTACTTTGTTAATCTTATGTTAGTGAAATGCATTTACTCTTACTTATATGAAGTCAAGATTCCTGTTTGGTTTCTGTATTCTGGATGCAGTGCCGGGGGAAAACTTGTCACTGGACCATTTGCTGCTTTGGCAAGACAGCCAAGTACATATAAGCCTTAACGTGCCAGGAAGCGGGCATTGGTGCCTCCTCCTGGGGTGGGGATTTTCTAGGTGAAGAAAACTCGCTTTGCTGCTAGGAGGAGAGGTGGAGTGCACACCTTCATGTGTCATATGGGGTCAGGGCACAGGTGCCAGTCCTGTTAGCTATACACATGTGCGGAGAAAGGGGCTTTGCTGGGGCAGCTGACCTGGGCTTGTCACCACTGGGCTTTGAGAATTTTGTGAAACTGGGGAACTTTTAACTCTTCTTGTTCAGAGGACAATTGTGTTACAAAAGGAAGAAACTTAGTACAGAAATATGTCAGTGATTTTCAAACCAAGAATGAAACTGTTCGGTTTGCTTTCATTTCTCTAGAAACCTGACGTGCGGCTCTCTCGAGGCAGCATCGACAGGGAGGATGGAGGTCCTCAGGGCCCGGTAAGCAGCCGCCCACGTTCTCATCAGGATCTGGACCACTTTGTGTCCTGGGATATCCAAGCTTGCTAGCATTTGTCATATGGAACACAATAATTCATTCTATAACTAAAATCAACGTTTTAGCCAAGATTATTAAAACTTACAGTACGCAGCCCAACATGCGTGTTTAGGTAGAAAAATTTCTACCCCATTACTAATACACTCTTTTCAATAGTAAGCTGAACTCTCTGTGTCCTAAAGAAATACGTACACAAATTGTTGCTACAGCAAGTTGTCATCTGCTAAATTTTTATACTCTTGTTTCGTGTTTTATGAAAGTTTCCACAGTCAGTCACAGAAAACTTGTTCAAGCACGATTTTTTTCTGCTGAGTGTTGTGGGGGGAAATGACTGAAATTCTCTTTAAAGACCTAGCTTATTATCATTATTCCAAATATATTTAAAGCCCACTAGAAATATTCCCTGGTCTTCAGGGGAGAGTATTTTAAATTGTTATGATTTCCGTTAGCAGATATCTGGTTAAAATAAATGCAGATTTCTTTAAAACTTAAAGAAATCCCCAGTAAAAAGGGGAAACGTGCACTTGCTGGGTAACGGACTTAGGGAGATAACTCTCCATCCACCCTAATAAGGTTTATGAGTAGAAATAAACCATTTCATTTCTAGACACACGTGGATACACATACATACACACATTAGACTGTGTCGTCATCCAGCTCCGAGATGCATAGTTTTCCCTAGTCTGTGCTCTAAAATCCAGCTCCGCCTAATATCTGGTCCCTAGAAGACGTGTTCAGTTGCCAGCATGTGAAGGTTTGGCATTTCCCATAAGACATGCTGGCACAATGGGCTCTACAGACAGAATATTAGGCATTCCTTAGTCCACAAGTGCAAAATCACACTGTTCCCCGGTTAACATCTCCACATGCAGTGCTCACTCTTTATATTGGAAAGATGACATGTAGCTGAAAGCATTCCCTCTAAGATCAGGAACAAGACAAGGATGCTGACTCCCATCACTTTTATTCAACATAGTATTGGAAGTCCTAGCCACAGCAGTCAGACAAGAAAAAGAAAGAAAAGGAATCCAAATTGGAAAGGAAGAAGTAAAACTGTCACCGTTTGCAGATGACATGATACTTACATAGAAAATTCTAAAAATGCCACCAGAAAACTACTAGAGCTCATCAGTGAATTCGGTAAAGTTACAAGATACAAAATTAATATACAGAAATCTGTTACATATCTGTAGATTAAGAATGAACTATTGTTCATTGTTTCCTGTTAAGGAAACAATCCCATTTACCATCACATCAAAAAGAATAAAATACCTAGGATTAAACCTACCTAAAGAAGTAGAAGCCCTGTTCTTGGAAAAGTAGAAGACACTGATGAAATAAATTGAAGAGGACACAAATGGATGGAAAGATATACTGTGTTCTTGGATCGGAAGCAGTAACGTTGTTAAAATGACCATACTACCCAAGGCAATCTACAGATTCAGTGCACTCCCTATCAAAATACTAATACCATGTTTTACAAAACTAGAACAAATAATTTTAAAATATGTATGAAAACACAAAAGAACCCAAATAGCCACAACAATCTTGAGAAAGAAGAACAGAGCTGAAAGAATCACTCTCCCTGACCTCAGACTATACTACAAAGCTATAGTAATCAAAACAGTAAGGTACTGGCACAAAAACAGACATATAGATCAATGGAACAGAATAGAGAGCCTGGAAATAAACCCACGCACTTATGATCAATTAAGGTATGACAGAGGAGGCAAGAATATACAATGGAGAAAAGACAGTCTCTTCAGTAAGTGGTGCTGGGACAACTGGATAGCTACACGTAAAGAATGAAATTAGAACATTCTCCAACACCATATGCAAAAATAAACTGAAAATGGATTAAAGACTTTAAGATCGGAAACAAAAGGAAACAAAAAAATTTCTAAAGTTTTTAAAGATTTTTAAGAGACCTAAATATAACACCAGAAACCATACAACTCTTAGAGGAAAACATAGGCAGAACACTCTTTGACATAAACCATAGCAATATTTTTTTGATCTGTCTCCTAAAGCAAAGGAAATAAAAGCAAATATAAAGAAATGGGACCAAATTAAACTTAAAAGCTTTTGCACAGCAAAGGAAACCATTGACAAAATGAAAGACAACCTACTGAATGGGAGAAAATATTTGCAGGTGATATGACCGATATGGGGTTAATATACAAAATATATAAACAGCTCATACAACTCAATGTCAGAAAAAACAAAGCAACCCAATTAAGAAATGGACAGAAGACCTGAATAGACATTTTTCCAAAGAGGAAATACAGATGGCCAACAGACACATGAAAAGATGCTCAACATGGCTAATCATCAGAGAAATGCAAATCAAAAGCCCAGTAAGATATCACCTCAGACTGGTCAGAATGGCCATTATCGAAAAGAACACAAATAACAAATGTTGGTGAGGATGTGGAGAAAGGGGAACCCTTGTACACTGATGGGAATGTAAATTGGTGAAGCCACTGTGGAAAACAGTATGGAGGTCTCAAAAAACTAAAAATAGAACTACCATATGATTTAGCAATCCCACTCCTGGGCATATATCCGAAAAAAACCAGAAACATTAATTTGAAAAGATACATGCACTCCAGTGTTCATAGCAGCATTATTTATAATTGCCAAGGTATGGAAACAACCCAAGTTCATCAACAGATGAATGGATAAAGAAGCTGTGGTGTATATATACAATGGAATACTACTTAGCCATAAAAAATGAAGTTTTGTCATTTGCAGCAACATGGATGGACTTGGAGGGTATTGTGCTAAGTGAATAAGTCAGAAAACAAATATTGTATAGTATCACTTACAAACTACTGCATATAACGAAAAGACTCAGATATAGAGGACAAACTAGTGGTTAACAGTGGAGAGGGGCAATACAAGGGTAGGAGAGTAAGAGGTATAAACTATTTTGTATAAAATCAGCTACAGTGGGAATTCCCTGGCGATGCAGTGGTTAGAACTTGGCGCTTTCACTGCTAGGGCCCGGGTTCAATTCCTCATCAGGAAACTAAGATCCCGCCAGTCGCACGGTGCAGCCAAAAAAAATCAGCCGCAAGGACGTATTGTAGAACACAGTGAATATAGCCAATATTTTATAATAACTACAAATGGAGCATAACCTTTAAAAATTGTGAATCACTATACTGTACACCTGTAACTTACAGTGTGCATCAAGACTTCTTTTTTTTGTTTTTTTTTTGCGATACACGGGCCTCTCACTGTTGTGGCCTCTCCCGTTGCGGAGCACAGGCTCCGGACGCGCAGGCTCAGCTGCCATGGCTCACGGGCCCAGCCACTCCGCGGCATGTGGGATCTTCCCAGACCGGGGTGCGAACCAGTGTGCCCTGCATCGGCAGGCAGACTCTCAACCACTGCGCCACCAGGGAAGCCCAAGACTTCTTCAGTTAATAAAATGATAACGTATTGAGCAGTTGGTCCCAAATTGTTAAGAGGAAAGAGTGAGAATAAGCATGAAAGTAAACCCTATTCAAGGAACCAGCTATTTATAACATCACTAATAGGAACATTTTTTAGAAAAGGAAAATCCTGTTACAAGATGTGGCATGTAGAAGGTACCCAGAACGTATGTGGAGTGAATGAATGAATGAATGAATGATGAGACGGAAGGATTATTGAGAAACACTTTGTGAAACAGACGACGCATGACGGGGCCGCTTGTGATCTCATAGTACTTGCCACACACCAGGCCTGGGTGACAGTAGGAGCGCTTAGTCCTGATGGAGCAGGTGCTGCGCTGGGTGCTTCCCTCCTGTCACCTCATAAGTCCTCAGCACTCCTGTCAGGTCAGGCGCCGTGCCATCCACACGCCACAAATGAGTCAACTGAGGCTCGTAGGAAACTTGCCCAAGGTCACTGGTCCCCATGCCGGACGCCGGACAGGGCACTCAGAGCGTGACCAGGCGCCAGCCTGCTCTGCAGGCCTCTCCCCTCCAGGGTCTGGGTTAAGCTGTGGGGCTCATAACACACACTGACGGTTGCTGGCTCTTCTGCTTCTGTGCTTTGCTAAGATAACTGTATGGTTTGGCCCACTTCTCCAAGTGCTCCAACTTAACACTTTTGAAAATGGGCCCCAGTTTCAGGGAGAAGCGTTTGGCTGGAAAGCAGTGTAGACTGTCAGTAGGTCTGGGCTAGTTAATAGACACTAGTCACTGCCTCATGGAAATTGATCCTGTCTGTGTGCATAAAAAGTAAAAATAAAAACTATTTAGATTTTCAAAATAATATTCAAGTTGGCAGCATGTTCATTTTGTGACAACTCCCCCATAGGGGGTAAGTGTTACTAGCCTCCGTGTTCAAATGGGAAAACCAAAGCCTCAAACCGGTGAGTGAGTCACTCCTCCAAGGCCAGCACTGCACACGCAGCAGAACCAGAGCCCGGCCCGTCCCACTGCCCAGCCCATCAGCCTCTGCGCACAGGGACATACATAACATCTGTTGAACTGATCCAGAAAGTTCTGAGAATAGGATTTTCTAATTATCGCACTTTCTTGTTCCCTGAGTATCAGGAAATTCTTTAAGTCTTTTTACTGCTGGTCAGTGAGCACAACACAGCACAGCCACAGCCTGTCTCTTTGCAAGGTTTTGGCCCACTTCCCACTGTGTCAAGGAAGCCTGTTCCTCACACCTTCCTGCTCAGAGGGTTTTTCTAGTCTTTAAAATCGGGAGCGTTCAGTGGCCTGGTGGAGGCAGCCGTGATCCTGGGCAAGGAGCAGTTGTGACTGTGCGCTGTCTCATGGTCCTTTATTTTAAAGAAGTGGATGTCTACTCAGTAAAAGTAAAGCACCTTGAAGTATATGTGTTTCAGCCAGTTTATTGTTTTAAAATAAGCAAGGGAAGTCCCTCCTTTCAAAAGTAGGATACTTCTTTTCATTCAGTCAGCCTAGGATAAGTGGCTCTCATCATAGCTGCAGGCGTGGCACCCTAGACTAGGGCTGGTCCTATGTGAACCTGCCTTTTTCCCTGTGCCTGGGCTGGTTTGGCTTCCTGGCTTGGCCTGTGGCTGGTCCAGAACGGATGGAGGTGTCACACCAGGTTCTTCAGGTGAGAGTGACAACGTAGACATCCCAGTGCTCGGAAGCCTCTTCTCGTTGTCATTGTCCCTGATGGCACTCCTTCTTGTAATCAGAGAAGGAGGGGGTGGGGGAGAGTTTCCGGACACAGGACAGATTTCACACCCATGAAGTTGAACTGGAGACCTCCATGGGCATAATTTCTTTAAAGAAAATTTGAAATTGGTGTGACCACCCCTGACTGTGTTCCAATCGTGATTCCTCCTATGGCAGCCCTTATCCCATACCCCATTGGCATTATTTGCTTATTAGCCTAATCTAATCCCCTGTCCCCCACCTGAGGCCTTGAAGGCTGGCCCCTCCCCCGTCTTGTTGGTCTTTGACCCCAGCGTTTAGCCCAGGGGTCAAGGGGGTGGGTGGAGAGGGTGGGAAGGGGAGGCCGTTATCCTGTTGTGCGCCCTGCTGCATTGACCTGGCTTTTTCTTTTCCCACAGACTGGAAACCAGCACATATATCAGCCTGTGGGCAAACCAGGTAAATGAAGAAATGAATCGAGTGTCACAAAATTTGTATAATTTGGAGGGAGGGGGTTTTGATGTATAGTTTCTTAGTTTTGAAAAACTTCATGTTGTGTTAACACTCTTCCCCCTACAGACCATAGCAAGTATGATGTTTACCAAATTCAGCCCACGACTAGAATGTTGGAAAACAGACTTTACTGCTCTAATGCAGCAGAAACACCTCTGTAGGGAGCCCTCTCTGAGATTAGCTTCTGTTGTAATAACATGAATCCGTGTTTGTTTGTTTGGGGGTTGTCTCCATTCTCTTCATTAATGTACGTTGAGTAATGGGATTCATTCCTTTACCAGATCCTGCAGCTCCACCAAAGAAACCACCGCGTCCCGGAGCCTCTGGGCACCTGAGCAGCCTCGCCAGCCTCGGCAGCCCCGGGGACAATTACAACGAGGGTGTCAAGGTGAGCGCCCAAGCCTGTGCGCAGCCCAGGACCCCACGGAGCCTTTCACTCTGGGCGATGACCCTGCGATGTGCAGTGGGGTTGGGGCTCGGTGGGATTGGGGGGCTCCTTGGTCGGCTCCAGACTCCTCTGAGTCAGGACAGACTTTACTGGAAAATTCTCTTTTCTGTTTTTCTCTCATGTGATAGATTCTAGGGCCTCAGTCAGATCTTAACTTTCTGAAGACATTTTCCTCTTACCAGACAGAATGTTTCTTTGAGATAAAAGTGCTGGGGTGGCTTCTGGTTTTACAAATGAATCAAACCAGGACGCCTGGGGAAAGCAAGGCCTTCTGTAGGCTCACTGTCTCTGAGTGTGTCAGTGTGGCCTAGTGGGCGACTTCCATCCTTTGCCATCTGGGGCCAGCGTGTGTAAAGCAGCATGTGCTGGGGACCACAGCCTCCTCTTCTGTGTGCCCTTTGAAGGAGAGGGATACCCTCTACTCTCCATTAGGTCAGTTATCTCTCAAAATATGTCCTACTTCTCAATTCTGATACACTTTGTCTTCACATTTTATTTTATTTATTTATTTATTTATTTATTTATCTTTGGCTGCATTGGGTCTTCGATGCTGCGCGCGGGCTTTCTCTAGTTTCGGCGAGCAGGGGCTACTCTTCATTGCTGTGTGCAGGCTTCGCATTGCGGTGGCTTCTCTTGTTGCGGAGCATGGGCTCTAGGCGCGTGGGCTTCAGTAATTGTGGCACGCAGGTTCAGTAGTTGTGGCTCACGGGCTCTAGAGTGCAGGCTTAGTAGTTGTGGCTCACAGGCTTAGTTGCTCCGTGGCATGTGGGATCTTCCCAGACCAGGGATGGAACCCGTGTCCCCTGCATTGGCAGGCAGATTCTTAACCACTGCGCGACCAGGGAAGTCCCTGTCTTCACATTTTAATATCTCTAAAATCAAGAGGGTGTGTTGATTTAACTGGCATTTTTTTCCCTTCTTCGTGGTGCATAGAAAAAGGTACATCTTAGAATTCAATAGCTATGGGATCAGTTAAGATAAACTTTGCTTCACTAATAACCACCATTCATTGAGTGCCACCTGCTGTGGCAGAACCTGCCCCATGTATTTCAAATCCTCACATCAGCCTCGCGGAATTGGTGGGCTTATTATTGTTCCCACCTGTCACATGAGGCCGCTACAGTTCCCAGAGGTTAAAGGGCGTGTTTGAGGTTACGGCCTCCCCATAGCTGAACCAGCATTTAGTGGCAGACTTGGCTTTCCACACACACATATGTGCTGCTGCTCCAGGCTTACCCCCAAAGCCAAGCGGCTGATTCCTGGATAGAAGCAGATGTATTGCCACCTTAGCGAATCAGAGAGGTTGTCCCCAGGCAGAGAAAATGTCATCTCCAGTTGCGAGCCAGCCTACAGCTGGAGGGCGGTGACCAGTAGTGAAGCAGCTGGCACCGTCTGGGTCCAGCCTGCTCCCTGCGGAGCCTAACACAGGAACCACGGTGCCAGAGGCGCCCCTGCACCAAGGGTCAGGCAGTCAGCTCCTGGAAACCAGGGTGCTGGTCCTGGGGGCTGCCTGGGGCTTGGCTCCCCCAGCTTCTGGGCCTCCAGGCCCAAGAAGCCTCCTTGCAGCTCCAGTAGCACCACAGAGGAGCAACGGAGGACACACCCTTTCCCAGTGTGGTTTCTTGACATAAATTTTAAAAGGAAAGAGAAATTGGGTTAATGAACTTTTTTTCATTTTTCATAAGCAAAAGAAGAACCTTTGAAAAGGGCTTGTATTGCAGTGAAAAGCCAACTTTAAAAGCGGATCAGATACCGGCTTAGAATTCTGACCTATATTCATTTTTTACATTTGAATAAATATAATTGGGAAATACCCTTATTGTAGGGTATTGAGCAAGTAGAAATCTTTATGGAAAGGAATCTTTTAAGTGTGCTTACTTAAAGTACACTCAGGAGGGGACTTCCCTGGCAGTCCAGTGGTTAAGAATCTGCCTTCCAATGCAGGGACGCGGGTTCGATCCCTGGTAGGGGAACTAAGATCCCACATGCTGCAGGGCAACTAAGCCCATGCTCTAGAGCCCGCGCACCGCAACTGGTGAGCCTGTGCACCACAACTAGAGAGAAGCCCGTGCGCTGCAACAAAGAGCCTGTGCACCGCAATTAAGACCCCACGCAGCCAAATAAATAAATAAATATTTTTTAAAAATACACTCAGGGGACTTCCCAGGTGGCACAGTGGTTAAGAATCCACCTGCCAATGCAGGGGACACGGGTTCGATCCCTGGTCCGGGAAGATCCCACATGCCGCAGAGCAGCTAAGCCCGTGCGCCACAACTACTGAGCTGCACTCTAGAGCCCGTGAGCCACAACTGCTGAGCCTGCATGCTGCAACTACTGAAGCCCGTATGCCTAGAGCCTGTGCTCCACAACAAGAGAAGCCACCACAGTGAGAACCCGCACACTGCAACGAAAAGTAGCCCCCACTCGCTGCAACTAGAGAAAAGCCTGCGCACAGCAATGAAGACCCAACACGGCCAAAAAAAAAAAAAAAAAAAAATACAATCAGTAAACATTTTTGAATAATTAGTAAGTGTGAAGTATATGTCTCTGCTTCTTCGTGACATGTCTGTTTGGTAGAGGTTATCAAATCCAGCCTGAAAGAACAGTACTCTTTTAATACAGAAATGCTTACCTTTACCTGGGTGTAACTGAAGTAATTCGTCCAGCTCATAGCCAGAGATCAGTCTCAGTTTCTCTGGTGGCTTTATGTTTCGGCTCTGAATTATCGGAGTTTTTGAGGAACCCCCCCACCCCAAGTGGTTGGGATTGGCTGTATCTCTGCGGGCAGTGGTGTGTCTAACTGCCTGCCAAGGGGCCTCCAAGTGGTCAAGCTCCAGAAAGTAGGAAACCAGTGACAGCTGTCTCTGCACACCAGGCTGGTGCTTTGGGAGGGTCCCTGTGAATGGCCCCTGGAAGCTTTGTGCCAGCGTTTCTGTGACAGTTGGGTGAAGGGTGAACACAAAAGAGCAGAAGCTTTGAACAGGTTAGAACAAACACCCTCACCTCCTGGAGTCAAGAACTGTAGTTCTTCCTGATGGAGCCCCAGCTGGCACGCCTCCTGAGGAAATGCGGCCTTTTACGTTGATCCCCTTTGAACTGGCCCTCCTGCCCCATTCAGCATCTCAGTGCAGAAGATAAAATGCTGACACGGCTTCTCTTGGAAGTGATGCTGCTATGAATAACCTCCCTTTTTCTAGTGCACAGAAAATACACAGTGTGGAGGGTTGGACCTCAGAACTTAGGGCTCTGCTAAACTTCTATACCAAAGGGTATACTTTTTTCAGACAATTCTAAGGAAAGGTCAAGAAATCCATATTTCTCTCAGTTAACTTTGCCTATTATGTTACAGTAGAATAGGCTTGGTTTAAACTGTAGAGAAAAAAAAAAAAACATTAAAGTTTCTAAGTTTAAAGTAAGGGAACCCAACCATAAGAACTGGTTCAAGTGAAGGGTTTTATGTTTTCGTTTTGTTTTTGTTTTTAGAGTAAGCTCCTGATACCTTTAAACACAGCCTCAAGCCAGGCATCTGCATTACAGCAGGCTGGCTAGGTCGAAGGCCATTTCCAGGGATGCTGGATGTTGGGGCCAGGCCCAGGGAGTGAGGGTGTGCAGTTTCTCCAGAATCACTCAGATGTCCAGTGGGCAGCTTTCTGTGAATACAAGCATAGATACGCTTTCTTTCTTTTTAAAGACCCTTAATTCTTTGGATTCTTGCACGGCTGCCAGATTGTCATTCTCGGGCTTTGCATGTTGTTTTCCTCATTTATTTGTGAAAACGAGCATGGTGCATGGCAGACCCCTACTGAGTATGCGGGTGCCCTGAACAGACGGCCCAGCGGCTGCACTTTGATGGCCGCTGACGGAGCCGACAGGCGGAAGCTCACTCCTCTTGTTCTGCTCGTGTGTTTTTACGGGGGTTTTGTCTGCTGCCTTTATTAATATTGTTTTTCTTTTTTCCCTTTCTCTGATAAATTCCTTTAACTTGTCCTCACCTTCCGTTCGACAATAGCCGTGGAGGGTAAGCACATGGTATCTGTGTGTCTGTCCAGCTCTCTATCACACCCCGCTCCGCGTGCGACTCTGGACCAGGAATCGGGAAGCCTGGGGAGGGCGCTTTTGCTTGGTTTGTCACCAAAAGCAGCATTTATATTTGCCCAAGAGTGAGACGTGAGCATCTGTGCAGTGATGGGACGTTCTCGTCCCTTGTGTCTCATGGCTTAGGGATGGGCACCCAGAGTTAGACACTGAGCACTGGCAGTCTCAGTGGGTGCCGGCATTCAGTCTTCTCAGAGTGGCCATACGCAGTCCTTTTTGTGCCTGGGGTGGCCAGTTCGACTTTTTAAATACGCTGAAGGTTCCCTAGAGGCCCTTGTGCAGCCTTCAGGGCTCACGTGTTGTCTTGGATAACATCTGTTGAAGTCTCTCTGTGCCCAGGCCCTGAGACGGGCCGTTTTACATATGTTCCTTCATTTCACCCCCATCACAGCTGCAGGTGAGGGGGCAGTGCCCGCCCCCCACCAACAGAGCTGCACCCGCACAGCTCCCACCTCAGCAGCATTCTGGAAGCAGGTGGTGTCCATGTAAAGAAGACTTGCATTTGCCCACTTTTTATAACCATAAAAGGAACACACGTTTCCATTAGGTGGTTTGAAGGCAACTAAGCTGAGCCATACAGGTTTTACTGCAAAATTCAAACTAAGTGGCAATTCTTACAGTCTCAGTGTAGAACACTGGACCCCTTAGCCAGCTGTCTCTAAATCCTCAGAGAGGTGTAAAATATCTGGATTCTTCTCTTTTGGTGAATGATTCTGGGGGGACGATGAATCACTTCTCTGAATGAATCCTGGGCTTTTAGTATAATATGTGTGATTCCATCTCATTTCCTTTAACTGAGCTCAAAGTTAGAAAAAAAGGTGCCTTATTTATTTGTCACTTGGATGAATTGCTTTGCGGTCATCCTCAAGCTGAACTATGTCCCCTAAGACAAGATCAGTTATGTGATCTGCTTTGATCTCTTTTAAAGACCCTTTCTAACCTAGTTGCAGTGATATGACGCCATCTGCTGGAGGATAGAAAGATAACCGGCTTCTGTGTTGGCAGCTTCAGCCCCAGGAAATCAGCCCCCCTCCCACTGCCAACCTGGACCGGTCCAATGACAGGGTGTACGAGAACGTGACGGGCCTGGTGAGAGCGGTCATCGAGATGTCCAGCAAGATCCAGCCAGCCCCGCCAGAGGAGTATGTCCCCATGGTGAAGGTGAGCTCAGCCCCCTCACGTGAAGCAGGAGACATTCCCTGTGCCCTTCGGGTCCAGCCTGACTCTTCAGAAGGTCTGCATCGCATGGGGATCACTGCCATTCCCGACCTTGACCCTGGAATGTCCTGAGCAACAGAGTCTGTCAACAACTACTGCTCATACATATGATCTTGAGTGAGAAAAGGTGCAGAAGAGTACTTACAGTCTGATGCCATTGTGACTTAGGGGAGGTAATTACAGTGTTAAAGTGCCAAGACAGATGATACTTGGAGACCCTGCTTTCAGTCTTTTGGGCATTAACTCAGAAGTGGAATTGCTGGATCGTATGCTAGTTCTAGTCCTAATTTTTTGAGGACACACCATGCTGTTTCCCACAATGGCTGCAGCAATTTACATTCCCACCAGCAGTGCACAAGGGTTCTATCTAGTTTTTCTCCATCCTCACTAACACTTTTTATTTTCGGTTTTGTTTTTTCTCGATAGTAGCCATCCTTATATGTGTGAAGTGGTATCTCACTGGGCTTTTGATTTGCATTTCCCTGATGAGTAGTGAGGTTGAACATCTCTTCGTGTGCTTTTTTGTGTTGGCCATTTGTGTGTCGTCTTTGGAGAAATGTCTGTTCAAGTCGCTTGCCCACTTTTTAATAGGGTTGTTTGGCTTTTTGTCGTTGGGTTGCAGCATTGAGCCCCATTTTTAGTACCAATGAGCAGTCTCTGGGACAGCTTCTTTCAAACCATCAGTGTGGGGCAGCTGCTTGGAAGCTGTGATGTTTTATGGGCAGCACAGTTAATCCATTCTGGTTCCGTCTTTAGGCTGTGCTCCCATAACACTTACAACCAAAGCTCTTAAGGGTGAACTTGCATGAACCACAGACGGGTTTTTAAAAAATACTAATAAACTCAACAATATACAAAAGCAACCAGAATTTTGTACATGATAAGACTTTTTATGGTGGTTTTCTAGAAGCTGCTTTTTTAACCGTATTACTTTGGCAAAACGACACTCTTTTTGTTGATCCAGTGTCAATAACTAGCATGTCCTTACTGGTCTTATACCTACTGCATGTATAACTTGGCATCTGAGTCATTACGTAGTTGACCCTCATAAGAATGACAGCGACAGACATTTTAACTCTAACGTCATATCGTTTTTAACCACAGCTGGTCCCTTTAAGCTCCGAGTGGCAGGGGGAGGGCTGTTGTGCTCCGTGTACATAGTGGACGAAGCTCCGGGGTCAGAATGGCCTCCGTAGCAGACTGCCACCTGTCGTTCCCACATGTGGTAGCAGTAACATCCTTTTTGGTGGCCCACGAGGCTTTGGAAAGCACTGGGGAGGGAAGAGAGTCACGGAGCACACGCAGCCCCAGCGCCGCCTTCCCTGGGCGTCCGGGCGGCTTTTCATACATGAGCCTCCATTCCCCTGTTCCCCAGACAGTAGAGCATGAGTAGATCAGAGAGATCTGAATCTGGGGGAAATTGCCTCATAACTTAATGAGATCAGGCTCAGCACTGTGGAAAAGAAATACAGAAATTTTCCTAAAAAAAGAAAGAAAAAGAAATTTTCCCGAAAGTGGTGAAAAGGAAATGAAAAACCATGTAACTGGAAGGAAACACTGTCATTGCTGGCATGAAACTCCTTGACGTGCGTCCTAACACTGGGTGTGTTCCTGTCTGTCAGGAAGTCGGCTTGGCCCTGAGGACGCTGTTGGCCACCGTGGATGAGACCATTCCCGTCCTGCCCGCCAGCACCCACCGAGAGGTAGGGCCTCATCCAGAGGGCAGCGTGGCGGGGGGAGCACAGCGCGTGCTCTGCAGGCGTGACCTCCTGGCCGGGCCCCAGGTCGGGACGCCGGCGACTGGCCGTCCATCTTCAGAGCTGTGTGGAGCCACCGCACCGCGTGTGGGGTCCCGACCTGAAGGACGGGGCGTCCGTGAGGACAGGTGGGGAGCGCAGGATTGGGGCTGCTGCTGCTTGGAACCCTCCAGAGCGAGGACGGAGGCTGTGGCATCCTGCCCTCCTTCCTCGAATGCCTCTGGAAAATTTCGAGTTTGCAAGTGACCTTGATTTTCCACTTAAAGCAGCGATATAAACATTCCTTGTAGCCAGTAAATAGGCTTAGCGTTGGGGTCTGCACCCAGCCCAGCTCACTTCCCACGCCTCGCCCTTCCAGCTCCAGCGTCCACTTTCCTGCTTTCTCTCACAGGGTGCGTGATCTGTCCTTCCCCCAGCAGGCAATCTGTTTGTTTTCGTTTTCTTAGTTTTTACTGTGAAATGATTTCAAACTTGAGGAAAAGCTCTGAGAACAGCACCAAGAACTTGCAAGCACCCTCGCCCTGATTGCGCCGCCTTCCCCGTCTGAGCCCTTTGCGTCCTCTCTCTGCACGCGCAAGCTTTACTTCTCCAGAGCCACCTGGGGGCTGGTTGTGCGCATCTCGCCCTCTTACCTTTAGCATTTGCGTTTGTGTTTTCGAATAACGGGCCATACTCTTACCCTGCACGGTCACCGCATCCTGGAATTTAACACTGGCCAGTGTGCTCATCTCTCAGCAGGTGGTGGTCTGGGTTCACCAGTCACCCCAGTAATGCTTCTCCCTCTGGCTGGAGACAGCCTGGGGCTCACGTGGCCCCTGACACCGCTCAGCGTGTCTGTGTGCCTCTCTCCTGGGACAGCTCCTCAGCCCCGCGCTGTCTTCTGCGACAGGGTATAGGCCCCTGTGTTCCAGAGCCTCCGTGACGTGGAGCTGAGGGGTGTTCTCTAAAGGCTGATGTTTCCTCCTGGTCAGGCTGAGGTTTCACGTCTGCGGTGAGGCTGCGTCCTCCTCGGAGGCCGAGTCCGAGGGCGGCACGTCCAGCAGGGCGTCTGGACCCGCGGGGCGGTCGGGCTCAGCTCCTGCGGCTGGTCCTGTGAGTGGCACCACTTAAATCCTTCTGGAAAATGCCTCTGACTGGTGTCACCGTGTAACTGAATATTTCCCTCCAGTTCAGAGGTTAGCTAGTTTATCTGCTTTATTAGAAATTTAATTGGTTTTCCACAGTGAGCAAGGATTTTGCCCCAAATGGAGACGCTCCAGGCGCCAGAGGCAAAGCAAGTGGCACCCTAACGGCTGGATGTTTTGGCGGGACCATTTCTAACTTCCTGCTTTAGCTGGTAACGGCTGAGACGATCTCTCTGTGTACCTGGCTCTTCTGCACACCGTGTGCGCCTTCCTGTGCCCCTGCTCCCCTCCCGCCCTCTGGACCCAGCTGTCCCTGACCCCGCCCAGCGGTCACCGGGGGCCATGCCCCCACTGCCCTGACCCCTTGGCGAGACCCCTGGAGTTACAGAGCCTTGCCGGCCCCACCCGCAGCCTGTCTTTGCCGTCCCGATGGTGGCCGCCCCCAGGGTGCTCCCCGGACTTGCGTTGTACAGATGCCTTTTCTCCTTGGCAGGGCTCCCTACGCCCACAGGTCCAGATGTTTGAGGCCCTCGCCCTCTGTGCTGTGAGCGGGCCCGCCCCGTGCGCCCCAGGCACTAGCTGCCTGCGGGACGTCTGCCCCGTAGCACATTCTGCTTGCAGGGTCAGTGGGACCAGCATGCACTCACCACCGTGCCCAGCACGAACCACACGCGCGTGCACGCACACGCACACACGTGCAGACAGCCTGTGTCACTCACAAGTCTCAGGTCGGGCCTTGCTTCGCCATCCTCACGGCCACATCCCCCCTTCCCTGAGGTATCACAGCAGCCTCTCAGCTGCTTACTCCACCTCTGGGCTCTCCCTGCCCTTCCGTTTACGTTGCACACTGCCACCAGAGCCCTCTCTAGATTATGTTATTCCCCTTCCTAAAGTTCCTTAGGCCTCCCCGTTGCTAGGTTGAGCAGGACCAAGGTGAACGTGGGTGGCTGACGAGGCCCTTCACGGTGGAGACCGGCCAGCTTGTGCAGTCTTGGCTGGATGCAGGCGAGTTCTCCTCTGTGGAGTCTCTCCACCCCTCTCAGAAGGAGTGAACTGCTCCTCTCCGGGTCCATTTCTGTGGCGTGATTTTCCCGTGTGTGATGGGCAGCTCTGTGCGTGCTTCTCCCACACTGGGCTGTGAACACAGACACATTGGGTCACTCTTGCGTCCACAACTCCAAGGGCCTTGTGTACAGTAAGTGCTCGCTGATTGTAGAAAGAGCACGTGGCTAGATCGCCGCTCGTTAAGTACACAGGTTGGAGGGATCGCGAGACACCCCAAGCAAAGCTCTCCAGCTCTATGGCTCCTTCCACCAGCCCTGACCCCACTTCCCACCTCTGATCCGTTTGGAAGGGTCTAGAGTACACGTCGGGGTGGAGCAAGTGTCTGGCGACACCCTTGAACCGTCTCCTGCATAGCAGAGGAAGGTCTTGAAGCAGGTGCAGTAGAAAGCGCGTGGGCCTGGAGGTGGAGACCAGGGTCTGCCTTGTTTAAGGGGAAGGAAGGAAGTTTCTCCCCCTGGAGGCGCCTGCGGAAAGCGCCCAGGAGCGCCCGAGTGTTGGCGGCAGGAGGCGCTCCTGACCCCCGTGTCCTTGCAGATTGAGATGGCCCAGAAGCTGCTGAACTCCGACCTGGGGGAGCTCATCAGCAAGATGAAGCTGGCCCAGCAGTATGTCATGACCAGCCTGCAGCAGGAGTACAAGAAGCAGATGCTGACGGCCGCACACGCCCTGGCTGTGGACGCCAAGAACCTGCTCGATGTCATCGACCAGGCCAGACTGAAGGCCCTGGGGCAGACGAGGCCGCACTGAGCGCCGGGGCCTGCTCCCGCTCCGCCGCCACCAGCAGCGAGGCTCCGGCCGGCCGCGGGCGCCAGCACTCACAGCGCCAACGCTCTGGCCGAGGCTGGTTGAAAATCTCATATAAGTTTAACCGCATTTTGATGTGGGTTGTTTTGGTTTTGGTTCTTTAATCATGGTGTTCAGAAAAGTCCGGGATCCAAAATGTGGCATTTTTCTGAGAATAAAAATTGTACATGAGAAGCTTTTAAAGAATCGTGAAGAACAGATTTTGTTCACAACAGGATATGCTTTCGTGGAAGCGGCCAGGGCAGTGATGCACTGGTTCCTGAACTGGCCGGACTGGTCCTTGGAAGAAGACAGGAGGAAGTGGAGGATTCCAGGAAACCCAAGGGGCTGAGAATCCCTTTGCCAACCGCAGACTTACTACCCAGGCTGGAATTTTTGTCGTTAGAACACTGTTCAGTTGCAATATGCTAATACCACTTTACAAAGAAAGAATATAAAAGCTATATTTTGAAGACTTGAGTAATTTCAGAAAAAAACTACAACCCTCTTGTCTTTCCTGCCTTTTACTTTCATGTGAGTATGTGAAGCATTTGGTTGGAAACTAGCTGTAGAACACACTAAAAACTTTTGTCTTTTTCCACCAGAATAATGTGCCGGTTTTTTGTAGCGCTGTTATTTCTCTTGGAAGCAGAAATGCTTTGTACCGGAGCACCTCCGAACCGCATTGAGAAGAAGTTCTGGAACCATCCCTGTTTTCCATTTTTATATAATTTATAAAGAAAGATTAAAGCCATGTTGACTATTTCACAGCCACTGGAGTTAACTAACCCTTCATTGCGTCTGTCTTCCCAGGAAGGAATTGGGCGAAACAGAGATTTGGTTTCCTTTTGGTGTCCAGTTTTACCATCCATTCTGTTAAATAATTTTGAAAAATATGCCCTCTCTTTAGTTTGTTGGGGGAAATAAATTATTCTCAGGAAGAATATAATGAACTGTACAGTTACTTTGACCTATTAAAAAGGTGTTACCAGTAAAGTGCTTGGTGTAATATCCTTTCTGTTGGTTCTGTTCCTTCAGATCAATTGAAATTTCTCAGGTGACTTGTCAGATAAAGTAACATACAGGAAAGCTCTCGATAATGATTAGTTTCTTTTATTCTTTGTCTTGTCGACAAGTCGAGAACACTCCTCATAAGTTAACCTTTTTGTTGCATCTTCACGGTTAAATGCAGAAACCGAGCTAGGGTGATGTTGTCCCTGAAGGACTTCCCTCCACAGGCTTGGTGTCACCGCCACCTGTCCAGCCTCGGGGAACCTGTTCTCTTAAGGGAACCGGCAGCAGGACAGACCCCAGACCCCCCCTCATCTCGCTAAGCCTCTGGTGTGCAGGATGGGGGTCTGCAGCACTGGGAACCTGGAGGGAGAAGAGCCGGGGCGCAGCCCCCAGTGGAGGGACTCGAGCATGTCCTGCAGGAAGACGCACGTCCCCGTGTGCGGCTGAGTCACTCCCCTCTGGGCTGCCTGGCGTCCTCTTCGTCTGAAGAGAAGCTCGGGGACGTCGCCCTTCTGGGTTTCTCTCGGGCTCTCCAGCCTCCGCTTCGTCGTCTTTAGGATGGTGACCGTGAGGTTAAATAAGACGAGCGGTGTGGATGATGCAGCGCTTCACACGCTCCCAGGGGGTCGGCTGCGGGGCTGTGGGCCACGGCCGCAGCGCATGTCCTCTGCCTCCTGCTCTGACTTTCCCTCCAGTACCAAGAACTGCAGGTAAGTCTGGAAACGTCCTGTAAGTCAGAGGGAAGGGCATTTTGGTTGTGAGAACGGGTGGAGACAGATAGCAGATGGTGTTGGCTGGCCGGCTTGGTGGCCCCGGGGCCGTCAGAAGGGCCATCCGTGGCCCCGCCACATCGTTCTGCAGACGACAGCTACCCACTGAGGCGTTCGACCCTGTCCACGTTGGCCAGGAGAAGCCGTAAAGAAGGTGAATACGAGCCTGCTCACAACCTCACCTTCTGTCTTTCTCCAGCTCCATATATTTTAACAGTATTTTAATTAAAGAGTAATTTAAGTAGAGAAAAGGGCACACGAACGTTGAGCTTTCTGAATTTTTCACAAAGGAGCACACTCATGTCACTGGCACCCAGCCTCAGGGCCAGGACAGCACCAGCACCCCAAAAGTCTGCCTGGGGCCCCTCCTAGCCACTGCTTCCCCAGAAGGGTTACAGCCACCCTGCTTGCCTTTTATCAACTTTACTGAGATGTAATTCACACAGAGTAAGGACCTGCTGAGTGAACGGCTGGATGACTTTCTTCAGACGTGTGCGTCCAGTTCCCCATCAGTCCCCACACCTGCCGAGGCAGCCGCTGGCCTGGTCTCCTGCGCCGTAGGTCTGGTCTCACACGCCAGGTTGCTTCTGGAACTGCTGCATGCGCTCTTCTGTTTCTGGCTTCTTTGACTCGGTGATGTTTTGGAATATCCGTGTTGTTGCGTCACCAGGATTTGTTCTTTATTTCTGATGATACTCCGTGGTCTCACAGCCAGTTCACCTGTCACCTGTTGGTGGATGGGACATTTGAGCTGTTTTCAATCTGGTTATTATGAATGAAGCCGCCGTGGACATTTGTGTACAAGTACACGTGTTTCCGTTTCTCGTGGGCGAACAACTATGAGCACACTTTCTGGAACTTACGGTAAGTGTCCAACTTTATCAAGAGCTGCCCAGCCGCTTTCCGATGTAGGCGTGCCATTTTACCCTCCAGCCAACAGCACATAAGCCTTCCTGCTGCTCCACATTCTCACCAGTATTCGGCACTGTCAGTCTTTTATAATTTTAGACTTTCTAGTGAATATGTGTTCCATCTCATTTTGTGTTTCTTAATGTACAGTGATATTGAGTGTCTTTTCCTATACTTACTGGCCATTTATGTATCTTTCCTGGGAAGTCTCTGCTCACATGTTTTGCCCTGTTTAAAATTGGGCTGTTTGGGAATTCCCTGGCGGTCCAGTGGTTAAGACTCGGCGCTTCCATTGCCGAGGGCACAGGTTCGATCCCTGGTCAGGGAACTAAGATCCCTCAAGCCATGTGGCATGGCCAAAATAAATTAATTGGTTAATTAATTAAATAAAATAAAATTGGGCTGTTTATCCCTGTGTTGGGTAGATAGGAATTCCCTCTGTGTCCCAGATGCTAGTCTTTGTAGATACTTGTTTCCCACACATTTTCTCCCAGCCTGGGGCATGGCTGCTCATTTTCTTAACTGCACCTCAGTGTAATTTTATCTGAAAAATTGGCGGAGGGATTGTTGTGATTGGAACTTCATTGGCTTTATAGGTCAGTTTGGGGAGAACAAATATCTTCAGAATGTTGAGTCTTAAAAACATGAACTTAATATACCTCTGTTTCTTTATATCTTTAATTTTAGTAATGCCATGCTGTTTTCAGTGTAAATAAAGGTCTTAAACAACTTTTGTTAGCTGTATTCCTGTTCTGTGTTTTTGATGCCATTATGTTTTAAATTTTTCTTTTTTAATTTTATTTATTTATTTTTTGCTTAACCTAGGTGTGACATATACTATTTTCTATTCTATTTTTTTAATTGAATTGTAGTTGATTTACATTGTTTCAGGGGTACAGCAAAGTGATTCAGTTATATATATGTAAATATATATATTCTTTTTTTACATTCTCTTCCATTATAGGTTATTACAAGATAACGAGTACAGTTCTGTGTGCTCTACAGTAGGTCCTTGTTGTTTATCTATTTTATATATAGCAGTGTGTGTATCTGTTCATCCTAATCTCCTGATTTATCCCCACACACACACACTTTCCCCTTTGGTAACCGTAAATTTGTTTTCTAAGTCTTCATTTTTTTGGATTCCACATGTAAGTGATATCATGTGATACTTTTCTTTATCTGACTTACTTCACTTAGTACGATAACCTCTAGGTCCATTCATTGCTGCAGATGAAATTGTTCAATTGTTGGTGGCTCCGTATATAGAAATGCAGTCATTTACACTGTGTCCTTGGTGGGTCCAGCCCTTTTCTGTCTCTGTTCACCTGCCCCATCCTGGAGTGATGCACCCCAAACTCCGGCCCCACCCAGCCCCTCGTGCTGTCCGTTCATGCAGCAGAGGGCAGGACACAGCAGCCGAAACCGAGTGCAGGTGCCGGACACTGTCAGCCACCCTCAGGCCAGTCGGGCTCAGTCTCTCCATTTGGGGCTCCCCTTGCTGGGTGGGGCTGACTGCCATCCTCTCAGCCCAGGTCTGACCAGGTTTGTGTACCACCAATGAGGGCTGCACATCTTTTAAAACTTTTAAATCATACTTGACTTTAGTTTGTTATCTTGATGAATTTGACAACAAAAACAGTCTTTCTAGTTATTTTCCCCTCTGGGGGAAGAATGCGCTTTCAATTTACCCAGACATTTTTAGGCATTGACTTCTTTTTAAAAATTCGTCTTTTTTTATTGCACAAGTGTGCAAGTGGTGCACATACACTGAAGAACATTAGAAAATACAGCCAAGTCAAAAAAATTTTTAATTGCCCCAAGATTAGGAACAAGACAAAGATGCCAGATTCACCACTTAACATTCAACGTAGGACTGGAAGTTCCTGCCAGAGCAGTTAGGCAAGAAAGTAAATAAAGGGTCTCCACCTTGGAAAGAGAGAAGTAAAGCTACTTCTGTTCACAGGTGATGTGATCTTATACATGGACAATCCTGAAAACTCCAGAAAAACTGTTAAAGATAATTAGGAAATTCAGCAAGTGAATAAACAGAATGTGGAATATTATTCAGCCATAAAAAGAAATGAAGTACCGACGCACGCTACAACACGGATGGCCCTTGAAAACATTAGGTTGTGAAACAAGCCAGACACAAAAGGCCACAGATTGTGTGATTCCATGTGGTTTTGTGATTTATAATAAGAAACAGAAATCTGGTGTTCCTCCCATTCCTGGTACAGAGCTCTCAAAAACCTTGGAATTTCCTAGGAGATGAGAGAGACACCGGTGTCCTTTGGAATTAATTCTTAACAAGCTCCTTTCAATGGCACCTGATTTTATGTTAATGAGGAGAGTTTGGGGACTGGGGCTGGTTGCTAGAGGAACTGCCCGTGACTACAGGGTTGGGACTTTGATCAGTCGTGCCTACGCAGTGGTACCTCCATAAAACCCCACACAGACAGGGTCCGAGCTTCCGGGTTGGTGGGCGCGCGTAGGTGCTGGGGCACGCCCGGGGCATGGCCGCTCCACACCCCCTCCCACACACCTTGCCCTGCACATCTCTTCCTTCTGGATGTCCCTGAGTTCTGTTCTTGTAATAAACTGTTCTTTTAATAATAATGAAATCTAATAAGTTAAATGTTTTCCTGAGTTCTGTGAGCTGCGCTAGCAAATTCATGGGACCTGAGGGGAGGGTCAGTCTATGGCAGCGGTAGCACAGGTGATGGTGCCATTGGCACTGGAGAACAGGACAGCCTGTGGCTGAGCCCTTCGCCTGGGGGGTCTGATGCTGTCTCCTGGTAGATGGGGTCAGGACGGCGTTACATTGCAGGGTACCAGCTGGTGTTGCAGAATTGCTTGGTGTGGGGAAAACACCCACACGTTGAGGGACCAGAAGTGTCAGAAGGGAAATATTGTGAGTAAAGTGTTGTAAGCAATGTAAAGTAAAACCAAAGTTTTTTCCTTTGCATTCTATTTATAGGAAGTGTCCAGAATAGGCACATCCCTAAAGACAGAAAGCAGGTCAGTGGTTGCCAGGGGCTGAGGAGGAAGAGGGAGCGACTGCTTAATGGATGCAGCGTTTCCACCTGGGGTGACGGAAGATTCTGGAACTAGGTAATGATGATGGCTGTACAACATGGTGAATGTACTTAATGCCACTGAACTGTACACTTAAAAAATGGTTGATTTTGTGTTGTGTGTATTTTACCACGATAATAAAAAGTATCAAATGTCTTATTAAAAAACATTAGGTACCTACTTATGTAGGGGGATGAATGGCCACCCACGGTGTCTGCAGGAGTCCAGGGGACATGTAAGTGGGGACAGGTGACGGCAGGTCCTGGGTGGTCTGCACCGCGCAGCTTCATTCCGGCTCTCGGTACCCCTCCTTCTAGGCCCAATCACAAAACTACCCCCTCCCAACAGCATCTCATCCAGGGCAAAGCCTCACTCTCAATCCCTCCCCCAGATCCTTCTTTCACCCAAGAAAGAACTGACGGCTCCGCCCTTGGTTTTCTCTGAAGACATGCGAAGGTCAGCAAACTTTTTCGACAAAAAGCCAGACAGTATTTCAGGCTTTGCAGGTTGGATATGATCCCCGTCGCATTATCTTTTTTTTTCTGTTTTGACAACCCTTTAAAAATGTAAAAACATTCTTAGCTCACTGGCCAGTAGAGTGTGTTTATCTTTTTAAATTATAATCAGACTGTGTCTCTCTCACACACACACACACCACCCCTACCCCGCTCATAACCTCCAAAGGCTTCCTGGCACTTAAAATAAAATATTAGAATTCAGACTCCTCCAGGGCCTGGCATGGCCAGACCTGCCAGCTCCCTACCATGGCTCTCTGTCCCCCTCCACCTCAGCCACACGGGCCTAGAACATTCCGGATCATCTGAACCTGCCAGCCTTTGCCCTGTGGCCAGCCATCACCACAGTCAACTTCAGAACACTTCATTGCTTCCGAAAGAAACCCTGCACCCCTTACCCATCCCCCTCCACCCCCAGCCCCTGGCAATCACGACTCCACTTTCTGGCTCCAGGGATTTGCCTCTTCTGGATCTTACCATACAAATGGAATCACACAATGTGTGGTCCTCAGTGTCATAATGTTGTCAGGGGTCGTCCGTGTTGTAGTATGTTTCAGTACTTCTTTCCTTTTTAATTTTTTTTTTTTTAATTTATGGCTGTGTTGGGTCTTCGTTTCTGTGCGAGGGCTTTCTCTAGTTGCGGCGAGTGGGGGCCACTCTTCATCGCGGTGCACGGGCCTCTCACTATCGCAGCCTCTCTTGTTGCGGAGCACAGGCTCCAGATGCGCAGGCTCAGCGGCCATGGCTCACGGGCCTAGTTGCTCCACAGCATGTGGGATCCTCCCAAACCAGGGCTCGAACCCGTGTCCCCTGCATTAGCAGGCAGACTCTCAACCACTGCGCCACCAGGGAAGCCCCCTACTTCTTTCCTTTTTAAATCACTAAGTGATATTCCATCGTAGAGATAGACCACAAAGTCTCATCAGTTGATGGACATTTGGGTTGTTGCTGCTGTTCGGTTCTATGTATGAATAACGCTCCTATGGAAGTTTGTGTGTGAGTTTTTGTGCAGACTTATATTTTTATTTATCTTGGGTATATACCTAGGAATGGAGTTTCTGGGTCATATGCTAATTCCATGTTTAACCATTTGAGAAACTGCCAGAGTACTTTCTGAAGTGGCTGCACTATTTTACATTTTCATTAGCAACGTATAAGAATTCCAGTTTCTCCACAGCCTTGCCAACACTTGCCGTCTTCCCTTTTCCTAGCCCTGTCCTAAGCCCTGGGGGCCCAGGAGTGAGCAAAGCAGGTAAGAAAATAGTACATCTGTGGCCCCTCTGGTCTGCTGTTGGAAAGTCCAGCCAGACCAGAATGACATAAGCCCAGTTCATTCCAGTTGATAATCAAAACCCAAACTCTTATCCGGTTTGAAATGTTTCTCCTCCCCCAGCTTAGACTGGATGTGGAAGCCTGGAGCAGGGCAGCCCCTGACATCTGGGAGCTGGCATGGCCCTCACAGCACGGCCTGTGTTCTGCTGAACCCCAGCAATTTCACAGGATGTGGACATCACACAGGTCAGTCTGTGACTGTGATGGACCAAGACAAAAACGATGAGTTGTCCAAACAGCAAAAGTGACTGACCATTCCCCCCACCTGCCCCCTGCTGACCAGAGCGATTTACCACCCACGGCTGCCCCTCCCTCCCGACAAGACCGATAAGATGCCCAGTCACAAAGCTACCCCCGCTTTCCAAGAGCGTCTAATGCGGAGCAGACCCCACTTGCTCAGCCCTCCCCCAAATGACCTCAGCCCATCCCAGGTTCTGTTGTGCTGGGCTGAGTGACGGCCCCAAAGATGTTCACGTCCCGATCCCTAGAACCTGTGAGTGCTCCCTTTTATGGCAAATGGGACTTTTCGTGTGATCAAGTTAAGGATATTGAGATGGGGCTGTTACCCTGGACTGTCGGGATGGGCCTGGTGTAACTCAGGGGGGCCCTTACAAGAGGGAACGTTTGTCTGCAGAAGGGGAGAGCAGTGTGACAATGAAGGCAGACATTGGAGTGATGCACCCACAAGCCAAGTAATGTGGGCCGACTCCAAAAGCTGAAAGAGTCGAGGAGTGAATTCTCTCCTAGAGCCTCCAGAAGGGGCCGGCCCTGCCAGCCTCACCTTTAGTCCAGCAAGACTAAGTTCAGACTTCCGGCTTCAGCTGTAGGAGGAAGCATGTGTGTTGTTCTCAGCCAGTGGGGCCAGGACTCTAATGCACACGTTAAGTCTTTTCTAAAGACGCCCCCTTGGTTCCTCAGGATGTGTGTTCTCCCTCGTTGCAGCGAGCAACAGCCCGACACGTTCAGCTGCTGCTGTATTCTTGGTCGTGGGCTGGAGGGCGGCGTTGTGGGCGTGCCCAGGCGGCGTGGGGGGTGGGGGGTGGGGCAAGGTGTACTGGTGTCACAGTGTGACCCGGCATTAGTTCTCCCGCACCCGCAGCCCGGCTCCCAGGTGCAGCACAGGTCGAAAGCTAACTCTACTTGGGGGTGACTTTGCAAATTCCAAAGAGCCCCACCTAGCAGGGTCTGGGAGTCCAACTCCCCCGACACAGACCCCTTTCCTCTTCCTCCTCCAGCCGCCTTGTCCCACCTGTGCCATGAGCCCCTCCCCTGGGCTCCTCTGACCCTCGAGTTGCCCTTGGACCAGCCCTCGCCCTTGGTGAGGGAGAGCGCGGCCCAGCCCTTCCCTCTGTCCCGCCTCCTCCAGGCCCTGCCCCAGAGGGACCAAACCTCTCCTCCCCCAAACCCTCAAGGTCCCCAGTGCTCCTGGGACACTGTATCTGGGACACTCTCAGATACTCTCAAAAGGGACCCCATCTCTGTGCTTCATCTTCCCGTCTCGCCCTCACCTGGCCTCACAGCCCTCCGACAACGTGCCCCGATCCATCAGGGAGGGGCACTGGGCAAGCGGGCCCTCCCTCGGGGGCGTCTGCAGACCCCAGCCTCCCCGGGTCTCTCAGCCGGAACACCTCTAACTCCCGGTTTCTCTCTTGGACACTGGCTAGTTGGTTGCCCGACTGTGGAAAGTAATCTGGAGAAATCAGCTAATGAGTAACTTCCCAGGAAATTATTACAAATCTGCTGCCACTGAGTGAGTCACAGGAAACGGGGTGGGGGGGATCACCCCCAAACACACACGTGCTTAGTTACTGCAAGCCCAGTGCCAGTGGTAAGGCACCAGCAACTCACCGTCTGTATCTAAGTGGTGCTGTGTTGTACTTGTTGTGTTTTGTTTCTTTTGCACCTTCTCTGCTCCTGATGGAACATTTTATTGGAATTCAAAGTCCCACACGTTTTCTTTTAAGTTCTTTAAGGTCAAAAACAGCATTGATTTTTCTGTTTCCTTATTCTTCCATTACTTTTACGATATTCCTCAGCTTCAGAACTCCTACTTGGGATCTTAATTTTTTAAACTCAGTGTGTCAGGTCTTTCCTGGTCTCACTGTGAGCATCTTCGCAGAACCCTTCCCTTCCGGTGGTCCTGAGATGCCGTCTCCTGGAGGCTGTGGAGGCTGCTGCCGTGCCTCTCCCCATGCTGGCCCTGCTCCCAGAGGTCTTTCTCTAGGACCCCCCTAAGTGGCGGGCATCTCGGGGCAGGGGAAGGGGCCCTCCTGGGGCCTGTGGGGCACACATTCTCCCCCTCCCCTTCCTCTACTGCTCACAGCTCGTCGTTTCATGTATGGGGCTCCATCCCTGCCTGGCTTCTGGGGTCCCGCGGGGTCAGGGTCGCGTCTGGAGAGGTGAGTGTCATATGCAGCGCGCACTGCTCGAAGATGGGGGGCGTAGCCACCTGGAGACTCCAGTGCACTGGGCAGATGGGACCAGACTGGGGTCCCGGCTCCTCCGGGCGAGACCAGGCCAGGCCTAGCCTCACCATGACTGTGGACACAGAGCAGGCCACCCCGCTCTCACTGGGCCCGGGTTCCACTCTCAGAGACGGAAACCTGCTTTGTAACTTTTTGAGCCACGTCAAAGCAGCAACGTCCCTGACGCCTAGCACACCAGGTCTTGTTAGTAACCGACACCTTAATAAGAAATGATGGGAATCCCGGCTCCTTGGGCTGAAAGAGACCCAAGCACTCAGCCTGGATTGTTCGCCAATGTTTACCCTCAAGGAGGCCAGAGAGAGAGACCGCAGAGCTGGGGCCCAGCAGGTCCCAGCCCCAGGATGGTGCCCTCGGCCTTGCTGGAGGGGAGAGCCGGAGAGCTGGGTTCCTGGGCTTGTGACAGGGTGATGGGCTTCAGGTGCTGGGACCCACCTTCACTTCTGCCACAGTTGCACCTGGAAGCCAGCAATGGGCATGTTACCCTAGATAAAGGGAACCTCAAAATGCAGGGGATCAAAATTATGCTCAGTGCAAGGAGCCAGACACACAAGGCCACACACTGCATGACTCCACGTGCACGAGCTGTGCCGAGTAGCAAAGCCACAGGCACAGAGCGCAGAGCGGTGGTGGCCGGGGCTGGTGCGGGGAGCTGCCGAGTACAGGCTTTCTGTCTGGGGTGATGACACGTCAAGTCTGGGACTAGAGCAGACGTGATGATGGCACAACTTTATGAATGTACTGGGATGGCCAAGAAGTTCCTTCGGTTTTAAAGTAAAAGTGAAAGGCACATTTTTCATTTTCACCAAGAACTTTATTGAACAACGTATTCACCATTTTGTTCCACTACCTTCTGCCATTTTCCAGGCAACTTCATAATTCCATCTTCCCCAAACTTTATCTTTTTCAGCAAAGAACTGTTCCAGGTGCCTTTTACAGTCTCCCAGGGAACTGACATTTTTTCCATTAAGAGAATTTTGTAAAGACGTAAATAAATGGATATCCGAAGATGCAATGTCTGGTGAATACGGCAGATGAAGCAGAACTTCCCAGCCAATCTAACAGTTTTTGCCTGGTCATCAAAGAAACAAGCGATCTTGTGTTATCCTGATGGAAGATTATTGTTTTCTGCTGACTAATTCTGGATGCTTTTTGTCAAGTGCTGCTTTCAGTTGGTCTAATTGGGAGCAGTACTTGTTGGAATTAATTGTTTGGTTTTCCAGAAGGAGCTCATAGTAGAGGACTCCATTCCGATCCCACCGTATACACAACATCACCTTCTCTGGATGAAGACGAGCCTTTGATGTGGGTGGTGGTGGTTCATTTCGCTTTGCCCCACAAGCTCTTCCGTTCCACGTTATTGTACAGTATCCACTTTTCATCGCCCGTCACAACTTGTTTTATTTTATTTTGTATTTATTTATGGCGGCGTTGGGTCTTCGTTGCTGCTCGTGGGCTTTCTCTAGTTTCGACGAGCTGGGGCTACTCTTCATTTCGGTGCGTGGGCTTCTCATTGTCGTGGCTTCTCTTGTTGCGGAGCACGGGCTCTAGGCACACGGGCTTCAGTAGCTGTGGCACGTGGGCTCAGTAGTTGTGGCTCACGGGCTCTAGAGCGCAGGTTCAGTAGTTGTGCCTCATGGGCTCTAGAGTGCAGGCTCAGTAGTTGTGGCACATGGGCTTAGTTGCTCCGCGGCATGTGGGATCTTCCCGGATCAGGGCTCGAACCCGTGTCCCCTACATCGGCAGGCAGAGTCTTAACCACTGTGCCACCAGGGAAATCCCCACAATTTGTTTTAAAAAACAAATGTTTTCGTTACATTTAAGTAGAGAATCGCATGGGGAAATACGGTCAAGGAGTTTTTTTTGCCACTTATGTGGAACCCAAACATCAAAGCGATTGACATAACCAAGCTGGTACAAATGATTTTCAGCACTTGATTTGCATATTTTGAGTATGTCGGCTACCTCCCTCGTGGTATAATGTTGACTGTTCTCAATTAATGTCTCTATTTGATTGCTATCAAGTTCAACTGGTCTACCCGACCGTGGCGCATCGTCCAGTGAGAAGTCTCCAGCACGAAACTTCACTTTTGACACATTCGATCCGTCACAGCACCTCCTCTATTCACTGCACAAATCTTTTTTTGTGTTTTGGTTGCGTTTTTACCTTTCTTGAAATAATAAAGCATAATATGCCAAAAATGTTGCTTTTTTCTTCCACGTTCAGTTACACAAAAATTCATCAATTTTGATAAGGTTTTTTAAAATGCACGCTGCTATGACAGCTGTCACATACAATCTAACAAAATTGTTTCGAATAAAGTTAAAGACAACTAAGTGCTGGTGGAGCCATCTTTCAGGAAAAAACGGACAAAGTTTTGGCCAACCAAATGCTTAATGCCCCTGAACCACATACTTTAAAATGGTAGCTTTTATGTTATGTGCGTTGTGTGTTATGTGCATTTTACCACAATAAAAAAGGAAAACAAATGTAGGGGACGGCTGCTAACAATCCTTAGCGTCCCATAGGAACTCATTAGGGAACTGACCCATCTAAGCGGCCCCGACCAGGCCCCTCATCTGTCCTGCACCATCTTGGAACCACTCGGCGTAGCTGTCCCAGCCCTTGCCTATCCTGTGCATAAAGTTGTAGGCCGAAACTTACCGGTTAAATTTCCCGAGGTGCCAGTCGTTGTAACACACAAGTGCCCTTTCTATGTCTTATGTGGAGGACACGGACCACGTTCCCTTCCAGCAGCGATGCAGGAATGGATCAGAAGCCTGCATCTCGCATGCGTGGCTCCGGCGTTTCCTGACTCGGAGCCCCGTCCAGCGTCTCCAGGTCGGTCGGTCTGAGTCCCAGAGCGCGGATGAACCTTGGTCTCCAAGCTGGGGAGGAGCCCCTGGGTCCCCAAATCACCAGGGAGCATGAAGAGCCCCGAGGGTCCCTTTCCAGAGGCCCCACTTCTCCAGATGCTTCTCCCTGTGAGGAAGGAAGGCCCCTCACCTGTCCGAAGTCCACCTCAGGCCTGGACCTGAGCTTGGGAGCTCCATGGCCAGGCCAGGACCATGTGCCCTGGGGCCCAGGCTCTGGGTGTGTTGGCTGTTGGGATGTTCTGAATTTGGGGAGTGGGGCTGGGGGCGGGGTGACCTAGACTGTTCCCCTTGTGTCCCCAATATGCATCAAAGACAAGAGCGGCCATGGAGTCTCATGAGAGCAAAGCAAAGACATTGATAAGAAATAGTAAATGCCAAAAATACATTTTTAGATATATGCAGCAATTCTCTTTTTTTGCTAACCTCAGGACTCATCCTGGATGGCCTGTCATTAAGTGGAGAGAGAAAGACCCTTCACAGAGCTGAAACAGTGACGGTGACCATGACAGTTCTGTGAAATCGAACTGGAGTGTTTTCTGGAACTATCCCAGTTTCCAAGATACATTGGATAAAACCCAGATGAAACTTCTGCACAGTCTCTTTCACCACGGATGAGCATTAATCAGTGAGGTAGTTAAAACCCATTTTATTAAATCATTTCAAGAACTCTAATTTTGATCAATCCTCATCTTACTTCATCTTCTCAAATGCTTAGTATTTCCCACTCCCAACAACAAAAAGTAAATATGACACGTGAGCTGTCAGAGTGATTGTTTTTAAGCAGTATATGCCTTTCTCTTTAAATTCATTAAGAAAATCCAATTGTGATGTTTAACAAAAATGAGTGGAATTATTTCTGATTTTTATACTTGATTCTCGTTTAATTAATCTCAAAAGCCAAAAAACACACATCAGTGCACACATTCACACATATTTACCAAAGGAATACCGTGCTTCCTATCAAGCCCCTTGCTCCATAAGTGCCTTATCATGCTGGGTACATGCTAAACTGTATTATTATAAATTAAGTAATGTTAAAGAGCATATCTATTTATTTTCTTGCTCTTGAAACACATTGTAAAATAGATGCATTAATTACTTTAGACCTTTAGTTTAATTTTGACTGCTTTTAATAATCTGTCTTACAAAATGCATTCCTTGATTTAGTTCTAAGTAGATTCTATAAAATTCCTGGAAACACGTATTCACATTTGAATTGTAAAACGAAGTCACCTTCTGACAGGAGCGTCTCTGGCTGAGAGGTTTGACAAGGAGGAGAGGCTCTACAAATCAGATTCTATGCCATATTTTTGCATAAATTGAATAAACTAAGTCTGTGGCTCTAAGAGTTTGACAAAAAAATTTATTTAAAGAAGTGATAAAAACTTTCATTTTAAAAACATTTTATTGGCAGAGGTATAAATGAATGAACAATATTTTATACCCCTTAAACCTTGAGTTAAACTTGGTGCCTCTAAGTGAAAGAATATTAGACATCAATCTCAGGGAAGTACTTTTCTGCCCAGACCACACCACCTTGATGACTGTCACTTTATAATCAGTCTTGAAGTTGCCGGTGTGAGTCATCTAACTTTGTTCTTTTTTCAAGATATTTTCTTTTTGGCTCTTCTAACTCATTTGCAGTTATACATAAATTTTGAGGGAATTCCAGTGGTTAGGACTCTCCGCTTTCACTGCCGAGGGTGCCAGTTCAGTTCCTGGTTGGGGAACTAAGATCCCGCAAGCCACACGGCCAAGAAAAAACATAAGTGAAATCAGTTTGTCAATTTCCCTTTTTAAAAAAAGCCCCTTGGGGTTTTGAATCAGCTTTCGCGGTGTAACATCGCTTACTCATTTCACTGTGCTTCTGTGCACCAGCTGGCAGCCGGCTGACCCAGCTACGCTTGGACTGGAGGCTCCCCGGTCACCCAGGGTCCAGGACGAGGAAGGTTCCTCTCGGTGACATGTGTGGGCCTTGGGGAGGGGGCCAGGTCCCGGGCCCAGCCCCACAACGGCACCTAAGGCCTCTTGGGGCAGCTCTGCTGACATCCTCGTGGCCTACACAAGTCACATGGTTGAGCCCAGCGGGCTTCTTCCAGTGGGAGAAGAGGCAGGAGCCATGACTTTTGGGCAGCGATCGGATCCACCACGCCTTTCTTGCAGACTCTATTGGGGTCATAAAAGATCCTTGTGAAAGCCAGGTGATTTCCAGCATGGGACTTTCCTCACCCTGAAGGCAGAGCTCGTTGAAGGGTCAGCCTTCAGCCTTCGGTCGTCACACGTGATTGTCAGGGGAGGTCACTATGCGACTTCGGCACGTCACTAGGAAGGGTCAGAGCTGCCGTGCTGCAGTGACACAGCCCCTTCCATTCCCACCACCACTGATGTGAACACGGCCCTCGGCACTGACATCTCCAGAAACGAGCCTTGTCTCAATCCGGCCAGCAGTCCTTCCCGGGCCCCCATTCCTTACTTTAAAAGACGCATTTCTGGGCTTTCCTGGTGGCGCAGTGGTTAAGAATCCGCCTGCCAATGCAGGGGACACGGGTTCGAGCCCTGGTCCGGGAAGATCCCACGTGACGCGGAGCAACTGAGCCCATGCGCTGCAACTGCTGAGCCTGCGCTCTAGAGCCTGCGAGCCACAACTACTGAAGCCCGCGTGCCACAACTACTGAAGCCCGCGCACCTAGAGCCCGTGCTCCGCAAGGAGAAGCCACCGCAATGAGAAGCCCGTGCACCGCAACAAAGAGTAGCCCCCTGATCGCCGCAACTAGAGAAAGCCCGCGCGCAGCGAGGAAGCCCCAACGCAGCCAAAACTAAATAAATAAATTTATTTTAAAAAAGAATGAATATTAAAAGATGCATTTCCAACAGAAGTGTACTTTTCATGGCTGAGAATTATTCCTCCAAATGTGTCATATATTTGTGTTTTGCTCAATTGTGAACTGATAATCATAGTGATAAATAAATCCTGAAGGATTATTTTTAACACTTAGAGCATTGCAGGAAATAAAACAGATTTTCAAAATTGCAATTTATTTACACATTTTTGTTGTAGGGAAGTATGTTGTAGAGTGATCCATAAAACTTTCAAATGTAAAAATACTATTTTAGGATAAATACCTGGCAGCAATCAAAGGAAAAGATGATTTCTGTGGGTAACAGAAAGATGTGTCTAAGCATTAGAGGTTCATCCTGTGCTGCTTGTCATGGATCGCGTTGGATATCCAATCGATATGGTATTTATACTCCATCTGGTTACATTTTAAAGTGATATGACAGTTTTATTTTTAAGTGTCAATATTTACAGTATGCCAGAAATTGTATTCTTTGTAGCTATTTAAACTTATGAAATATTTTAGGTGTCAACTTAATGTGTGAGGGAGATAAAACATATTTTAAATTACTTTAGGGAGTATGTGAACAAAACTGGGGACCAGCAATGCCAAGTGCATCAGTGAACTTCACAGTCAGAAGAAACCAAGAGATCAGCTGTGGAACCCTTGGTGTGACAGCCCCCCTGCGCCTGTTGGGAGGTGGCTGGTGTCGAGGTTGGGACCAGGCTGCGCGGGTTCAAAGCCGGGCTCTGTGCTCACGGGCTGTGTGGTCCCCTGCCTGTTTCCCATCTGTAGCCTGAGGAATGAATGAGGAAATACACGTGCAGTGCTGAGAACAGGCACTTGGGCCGGAGGAAGCTCACGATGCCAGTGTTCACGGTCCGCACGATCCTGGGGGGGCAGGAGGTTATTCCTCTCCCGGAGCCACTCTCAGCTCTGCCTTTGGAAGAAACATAGCACGAGACTCTTCGCTTCTCAACTTGAGAGCCCAGTAAGAGGATGGAAGCGGCAGCCCCCTCCGCCCCAGATGGATTCACGTCGTTCTCTGCTGTGACTGCACTGGATCCGGATGTGTCCCAGCTCTGATCGCCCTCTGTATGCTCGGCCATGGGGAAAGGACAGGATCTTGAAACAGAGGACCTCGGATGGGTGTTGGGGCACCATTACAGAGCACCCGCTGGAGTACCACACCCCCTAGTAGGAATGAGACATGTGTACCCTCACGTCTGACCACACCCAGCCCGGGTTGTCCCAGTGGGGACGGCACGCTAACCCCAGCAGGTGCGGGGGACACAGGACCCATCCCAGAGCAGCGAGGCTCCACCCCCTGCCTCTTCAGAGAAGTGAGGCCATCTAGCTTCACCAGGATGGTGTTTATGGGACAGAAACCCAAGCGCAGCATAAGTGCTAGCTGCCCTTCCTGTCTTCCTCAACGCCCCTCGCGTGATGCCATTCAGAAGGGCAGGTGATGTTCTGGGTGTGGGCAGAAGACAAGCATGTTGGTCTCTGACTCCCTCCAGTGTGGACACCTGGGTTTACCTGTGGGTTTGCTCTCCTAACAGCCCTCAGCCCTAGGCTCAGCAGGGACGGAAGGGCAGGGCTGTTCCCAAGGACGCAGGCCACACCAGGCTGTGTCTCTACCCCACGAGCAACAGGATGGCGGGGACGTTTTTCAAGAAGTGACAGCACCTAACGTGCTTTGAAAAGAGAGGCGAGTAGACTAGAGTGGGCCAAGGGGAGCCAGCTGCGGCAGGAAGGGCGGGGCCTGGGGGAGCTGGACGCTCCAAGGCGCTGGAGAGGCAGTATCCACGGTCATGGGGAAGGGTTGGTAGGTGACGGAGAGGGACTTACACAAAATATTAGGGGAACTTCCTGGAGGTCTGGTGGTTAGGACTTGGTACTTTCACTGCCGCAGCCCGGGTTCGATCCCCGGTTGGGGAACTAAGATCCCGTGAGCCGTGCCGTGTGGCCAAAAAAACAAAAGAAGAAAGAAAAAAGATAAGGCCTCCTTTTTTATTGACATAATCGAAACACGATTATCACAGCTTTAAAATTTTAATAATTATCCCTTAATATCATCAAATATCCAGCAGAATTCAAATTTTCCTAATAATCTCATGATTTTTTTCTAGTTTTTAAAAAATCAGTTCCAAATAAGGGGCACGCTTATGGTGTCTTCTGATGAAAAGAAGTGCTTAATTTAATGAAGTTCAATATTTCATCATTTTTCTTCATGGTAGTGTTCTTTTGCCTTATTTAAGAAATCTTTCCCTACCTCAAGGTCATGAAAACAGTCTCCTATATCGTCTCTTTCGTCTTTTTTTTTTTTTTTTTTTTGGCTGCGTTGGGTGTTTGTTGCTGCACGCAGGCTTTCTCTACTTGTGGCGAGCGGGGGCTACTCTTCGTTGCAGTGTGCAGGCTTCTCATTGTGGTGGCTTCTCGTTGTGAAGCACAGGCTCTAGGCACACGGGCTCAGTAGTTGTGGCACGTGGGCTCAATAGTTGTGGCTTGCGGCTCTAGAGCCCTAGACTCAGTAGTTGCGGCACAGGGGCTTAGTTGCTCTGCGGCATGTGGGATCTTCCCGGACCAGGGCTCAAACCCGCGTCCCCTGCATTGGCAGGTAGATTCTTAACCACTGCGCCACCAGGGGAGCCCTCCTGTATTGTCTTATAAAGTTGTTATTGTTTGACCTTTCACGTTTAGTCTAGAATCCCCCTGGAATTGAGTTTTGAGGTATTTTTTCCCATATGGATACCTCATTGTCCCAGCACTACTGAGGAGGAAGCCCATCCTTTGCCCACTGCTCTGAGGTCCTTCTTCATAAGTCAAGTGCCTGCGTACGTGGGGTCACGTTCTGGCCTCTCTCTCCTCTTCCATGGGTCTCTGTCTACGGACAGGCAGTGCCATTCTGTCTTAATTACTGTGGCTTCATAGTAAGTCCTGATCAGGCAGAGCAAGCTGTGCCACCTGGTTCTGCTTCTCAAGAGCGTCTCGGCTACTTTTGCCCTTTGCATTTCCATACAGATTGTAAAGTAAGCTTGTCGAATCCCATCCCCTGCAACCAGCCCACAAAAACAAACAAATGTATTGGGATTGCGTTGAATCTATGGATCAGTTTGGGGACAAGTGACATCTTTACACTAGTGAGTCTCTTCCTCCATTTATTTAGGCCTTATTAAATTTCTTGGTAATGCCTTACAGATTTCTGATGTGTTTCACACATCTTTTATTACATGAATTCTTAGATTTTTGATGTTTTACTCTTTACATTTAATTTTTAATTGTCACTAGTATATAGAATTATGGTTAATTTAAAAATATTGACCTTATAGACAAAAACCTTGCTGAATGATAGTTCATCGGTAAATTATTTCAAAGGAACATCATGCTCGATGATAAAAATGACAGGAGAAAGGAATCATTGTGGAGAGTTAAAAATGAATACTTGTTTACACTTTATACGCTTCATTCCTTTCATAAATAGTATAATGTTTACTTAATGGTTTCTGCCTATGTGAAAAATAGCCTTTATTTCTTTTGACTCCAGGAAATGCTACAGGTTGCATACACCACATCCACATTCACCCCCAAGAACTATGAGGAACATATATTTGGATGAGTTTGTAACTCTTGACCTTACAACATAAACAAGTTCTTTGTGGCGTTGGCACGTGCTTGGTGGGGGAGGGATGGTCCTCACCCTGTGCTCCAGAGACCTGGGCTGTCCCCAGGCTGGGAACAGGGGAGGCAAGGCCACCCACACCTTGCAGGTAGGACCCCAGTTCCTTCAAGGAGGAAACGGATCTTGAGTTAAGTTTAAGGGTCATCAAGTAAGTGTGCCAGCCTGAAAGGTGGAGATCAATGCCTGTGTGGAAAATGCAGCAGTTTGAGGAGAAACAGTTAATAAAACCGAAAAGGACTTATCCTTGTCTGGAAAAGCAGAAGGTGTAGCCAGTATTCAGACGAGCTCACAGAGGACAGAATGTGACGTGCAGGCCCCTCTACCCCATCCTGCTAGGGGCCAGGCCATCAGGCCGGTAGAGGATGGTGGTGGCAGATCTGAAAGACGTGGCTGTCACCATGTCACCACAACACCACGTGGTCACCTCCATGGCCTTTCTGATGGCTCACCTCCAGGCTCTGTGGGGTGGATGGAGCTGGGGGCTGGGGGGTGGACAGGAGTCTGGATGGCTCCCGTCACTGCCAACCTTCGCTCCTCTGGTCGGATGAGGAGGATGTCTTTTGGCTGCTTCTGTGGCCCCCTAATAAAGGCAGCAGTCGTGAGAATACAGCCTGCACAGGATACTAACACCGCATAACACCTTGGGATGCTATGTGTAAAGGCACGTGCCAAATGTCACCTGAGTCACCGAGCAACTCAGCTGCTAACTTAGTTCTTCCAGGAGAACACGGCATCCCGGGGTGTTTCAGCTCTTATTTTCAGATTACCAGCAGTTCGCTTTTGATGGGTAATCCCATGAGATATCCAAAGTGTACATTTACTGTTTCAATGACAGATGAAGGAGACAAACAAACAAACAGGTGGCACGTTCCCAGTGCACATCTGTTCCTAATATTTTTTTCTGACGGTCCCTGATGGTGGCAATGGAACTGTCTACTGGAGCGGTGGACGGGGGTGGGATTCACAGAGAACATGGCAAGTACAGGGGTCGCTGGTTGAGCTACAGCCCTCGTGCATGAACCTGAGGGCGACCACACAGGTGAGTGTCCTCACTCACGTAGCTTCAGAGGTAAGTGGCCTGGTTGGGAGGTAGGATTGTGTTGTAACTCCCTGGAAAGCACTTTTGAATGTCCTAGGAACTGTTTTTTAGAGTTTTAAGCCTGGGACCTGACTTCTCCAGGCAGTAAAGAGACATTTCTTGCAAGGTACATTGGCATTAATCTAATAATTCTGTCCTAGGGTGTGTGTGTCTGTTTGGGGGGTGTGGTTCAAAACACACGAGAGTGTTTTGGTTTGTTTTTTTTTTAGTATTATTAACCTGTTTGTTTTGAGATAATTGTAGATTCATATGCAGTTAAGTAAGAAATAAAATGGAGGGATCCCAGGTACCCTTTATCCAGTCTCCCCAATGGCAATATATTGGAAAACTACCATACAATATCACAACCAGGATATTAACATTGGTAAGGTCGGGACTTCCCTGGTGGTGCAGTGGTTAAGAATCCGCCTGCCAATGCAAGGGACACGGGTTCGACCCCTGGTCCGGGAAGATCCCACATGCCGCGGAGCAGCTAAGCCCGTGTGCCACAAATACCGAGCCTGCGCTCTAGAGCCCGTGAGCCACAACTACTGAGCCCACGTGCTGCAACTACTGAAGCCCGCGCGCCTAGAGCCCATGCTCTGCAACGCGAAGCCACCGCAATGAGAAGCCCATGCACCACAACGAAGAGTAGCCCCTGCTTGCCGCAAGTAGAGAAAGCCCGCGCACAGCAACGAAGACCCAGTGCAGCCCCAAATCAATCAATCAATCAATAAAAATTGAAAAAAAAAACCAACAACATTGATAAGGTCAAGATACAGAACTTTTCTACCACCAGGAGGGCCCTTCGTGGCATCTTTTCATAGCCCACCGTCTTCCCTCCCATCCACCCCCTTTCAGCCTCTGGCAACCGCTAATCTGTTCTTCACTTCTATTACTTTGTCATTTCAGGGGTGGTATATAAATGCAATCACACAATATGTAACCTTTAGGAATTGGCTGCTTCTCCCTCTGCACAATCCTTGAGATTCATCCAAGTGGTTGCGTATCTCAATAGTTTGCTCCTTTTTACTACTGAGGAGTATTCCACGGTGTGGACCAACCCCCGTTGGTTTAACCGTTCACCCACTGAAGGACATTTGGGTTGTTTCCAGTTTGGGGTTATACAAATAAAGCTGCTATAAATATTCATGTACAGATTTATGTGTAAACACGAGTCGTCACTTCTCTGGGAGAGATGCCCAGGAGTACGATTGCTGGGTCATGTGGTAGCTATATGTTTGGTGTTTTGAGAAACTCCCAAACTGTTTTCCCTAAAGGCTGTACCATTGGACGTGCCCACCAGCAAAGCAAGAGTGATCTAGTTCCTCCACATTCTCCTTAGCTTTGTTGCTGCCACTGTTTTTTATTTGAGCCATTCTTATAGGTGTGTGTTGTTATCTTATTGTGGTTTGAATTTGCGTTTCTCTAACGATCGGTGATGTTGAACATCTTTTCATGTGCCTGTTTGCCATCGGCCTCTTCTCTATAGTGAAACGTCTCTCCGTGTCTATTGCCCATGTTCTGAACAGATTTTTTGCTCTTTTACAGTTGAATTTTGAGAGTTCTTTTTATATTCTAGATACTAGTCCTTTGTCAGATATGCGGTATGCAAATATTTTCTCCTACTCTATAGCTTGTCTTTTTATGCATTTCACGGAGGCTTTCCCAGAGCAAAAGCTTTAATTTTGATGAAGTCCAGGGTATCCACTTTTATTTTTATGGATTGTCCCTTAGAACTGTTTGCCTAGTAGCCCTAGAACCCAGAGATTTTCTCCTATTATTATTATTATTATTATTTTGTGTTACGCGGGCCTCTCACTGTTGTGGCCTCTCCCGTTGCGGAGCACAGGCTCCGGACGCGCAGGCTCAGGGGCCATGGCTCACGGGCCCAGCCGCTCCGCGGCATGTGGGATCTTCCCGGACCGGGGCACGAACCCGCGTCCCCTGCATCGGCAGGTGGACTCTCAACCACTGAGCCACCAGGGAAGCCCATCTCCTATTATTTTTAAAGTTTTACAGCTTTATGTTTACATTTAAATCCTTCATACATTTTGAGTTAATTTTTCAGTGTCAGTGGCATATTGGCTATTCTTTCCTTATTATACGGAGGAAGGAACACACCCTAGAGTAAACTATGTCTCCTGGACATACGTTAGATGCCCCCTCCCCTGCACTTCCCTGTTCCAGTGGATGACAGCCTCTGTGCACAGTGGTGTCAACACCTCCAGGGTGGTGCAAGGAGGTGGCCCTGGTTGCTTGCATCTTCAGGATTCTCCACTTAGCCTCTGTTGGGTGCACAAATGACAAAGTTATTTATGTATTCAAACTAAGTGGTTTGCATTTATGTTGGGTTCAGTGTGAAGAAGTTGCTTAGGAGTGTCGTTTGTTCCTGATATGAGAGAACGTATCAGGAACATATGGGCTTTTGTCAACTCACAACCATGCTCTTGAGTTTTTAATTCAGGAAAACAGCCAATATTTTTATTCAGAGAATCTTAGAGCTGGAAGGCATCATAGAAGAGCTCTACCGCAGTGTTTCCCAAAGTGTGCTCCACGGAACCTGGAACCTGGAGATACCCTGTGATAAAAGGGTTCTGTGGTCAAGTGGGCTGGGACACAACCAGTCTGTTTCCCTCCTTCCTCTTTGTAGAATCACAACTCTTTTTTTTTTTTTTTTTTAAAGTTTTTGGCTGCCCACGCAGGTATGGAACCTGAGCCCCCTGCAGTGGAAGCACAGAGTCCTAACCACGGGACCACCAGGGAAGTCACTAGCATCATAACTGTTAATACTGTGTTAAAGGTTCTGAGAAGGTCTGCAGCCAAAAACTGTTCACTGTCGTTTAACTCAATGCTTCCCAGCTTATTTGACCTCCTAACCCCTCGTTTATCACATGCAGAACATGTTTTTGGAAACTTTTATTTCAGTGCCCACATTTTAGTCTTGAAGAGACAAAGGGCCCCCAACATTGAGCGCTTTGTGGGCCCGATGACCACAGCAGCGAGCTGTGTGTTTTCCCGAGTGTCCTTTGCCTTTCCTGCAGGGTTACTGCTCTGGATCCGGTGCGCCCGACATGCAAACCTGTGGGGTCCCTGGCTGTGCTTACAGCCCTGCGGGCTTAGCAGAGCAGAGGGACCTGTATGGGATCCAAATACAGAGCAATGAATTGTATCCGAGAGAAAGACTGGGCCCCAGAAGACCCAGCAGTCCTCCGCATGTGGTCAACACCCAAGTGTTGGATGAAGGCCTGGAGAAGCAGAGCAGTGAAGGGCTGGAGAAGGTTCTAGAGGCATTTCCCAGAGAACTGAGTGGACTGGATTAAGTGGGTTAAGTGAACTCACTCCTTGGGGAAGAGGCACAGGGCAGAGGGGCCTGGGCTTTTCTTCGGTGGATGGTGAATGTGGGCAGTGCTTGGGACACCGGTGAAAGAGCGGGTTGGGAGGAGGGGAGAGGAGACGTACGTGGCTTGACGTGGAGGGCCTGGAGCTCGTGGGGGACAAGGCGGGGCGCGCAGAAAGGGGGCGGGATTCCTCGACACTAGCGGTGGAGGGTGATGCCTGGGAGACGCGGGCGAAGGAGGATCCCTGGTGAGGGAGGGCGGGGAGGCGGGGCTTAGGCTAGAGCTGTCTCTGCAGAGAAGCAACGCAAGGAAGCGCTGTGTAGACTGTATCTGGCCAGACTTGCAAAGGAGCCCTTGCAACAAAGTTACCCAACGCGAGCATCAAAGAAGCAGAAGGCGAGCTGAAGGGAGGCGGCAATTAGAGCGCCTTCAGGGCGCTCTCTGAGGCTCGAGATTACAGGAGCACGCAGCAGAGCCGTGAGGCCTCCGAGTGATTCAGTGATTTGGGGCGGAAAATAGCGCGGTGGCTGTGTGAGGGAGGGGGCCGGGCGGACGCAGAGCAGCCCTCGGGCGTGGAGGGTCCTAAACAGAGGGATACCATTTATGATTATGATTTTAAAATGTCTTTATGGTGAAATGTAGCAAAGGTAAAGAAAAGTATATTTTTAAAAAATGTGCAGCTTAAGAGACTTGCAGAAGGAACAGCTCTGTCATGGGAAGGAGGCTCGTGCCCCAAAACCCCAGGCCTCTCCGTGGTCACACAGCACCCCTATACCCAGCAGTACCCACCCACCATTCTGACTGTTAGGTAGCCACCTTTTTTCCTCTTCAGCTTTTTACTACTAAATGATGTCTCCCTAAAAAATGTAGTTCAGTTTTGCCTGTTTTAGAAATTTTATACATGGACTCATGCAGTATGGCTTCCGGCTTCTTTCACTCAACCTTGTAGAGATTCCACGTTGTTGTACTTTGATGAAGGGTGTTCCTTTTCATCGCTAGATTCCACTTTATGGGTATATGTGGCTCTCACCACCTATTCTAAGACTGATGGACATCTGGGTGGTACCCAGTCCCACCCTGGTGTGCCTTCTTCCCGGACTTCCTGGGTTCCTAAACACACATTACGGCTGAGTAGCCGCCTAGGATCAAGTGCGGATTTGTGTTCCCACAGCATGAGTGTAAGGTGGAGAGGTGGTCCAGCCCCCGGTGAGGGTGGAGGTGGGGGGCAGAGAATTGGAGAGGGATGGATGGGCGTCTCTGAGGCTGATGCCATGAGACCAACTCCTGTTCATATCAGTGACTTGGTGAAGATCGAAGTCCTTTTAAGCTTCTCTCTGGAGGACAGGCTGGTTCTCCTGCATTTATTTAAGAATGTCCTTGAGGACTGCAGAGACTAGAAATAAACCTATTGGATGCTTGCAAGCAAGACTCCCGTTCATCCTCCTACCATCCTAGGCCGGAGGAACACAGAGTTACTCGCACCCAGTGTGCAGATAAATACCTGCTTATAGGATGAAGGAATGAGCAGGCAAATATGTTTAAAAGACAATGAGCAATTTTGGATTGTATTTCACCTTCTGGTTGCTAATCGCCCACCAATTAGGGGAGAAAGGAGTTGGCCTCTGGCTCGCCTCCCTGGAAAAGGCTCCAGAAAACAGCTGGATCCCAGGGGACTTGATCCATGGAGGAGGATTTGGGCTGGAGGGAGACGTTTCCGCACAAGTGGGGCAAATACCGAGAGTCACGGAGGAGCATGAGGGGGTTGGATAAGGACCCAACGTCAAGAAACTGGGGAGGCCCCGAGGACTGGAATGGGGCGTGTTATTTTGATCTGATCACTGACAGCAGCTAAAATTGACCAAAAACTAAAGTTCTTTAGGTGGATTATCTGGGTTCTCGGCCGGGAGGTGGCGGTGTGGTAGTGAGCGAGGACCGGGGCGCGTTCAAGTTCAAGCTCCGGGTCGGGAGGAACCTTCGCGACATTCCTGTTTCGTTAATAACTTAAAAAAGCCTGGCGGAGATGCCGGGGCGCCAGGACGCGACACGACCACGTCAACACGGTGCCCAAGTTCACCCGGTCCGGCGGGGGCTAAGGGTGGGGAAGGGTCCGGCCCTCGAGCAGCCAGAACGGGCTCGGCGGCGGGGAAACAAGGGGTGTGTTTTCTTTTCTTTCTTCCCGGCCTCCGGTGGCAGCGCCGCGCGGCCCGCTCCGCCCAGTCGGAGGAGACGTCGCTCTTCTGAGTGGCTGCGAGGGCCGCCCCCAAGGCCCCCCCAACCCCGCGCCCGCACCCGCGCCCCGATCCCCTGCCCGCCCCCCCCCCCCCCCCGCCGCCGCCGCCGCCGCCGCCGCCGCCGCCGCCGCCGCGCGGACCCGCCCCGCCTCCCCTCCCCCGGCCCCTCCCTCCTCCCCCGGCCCCTCCCTCCTCCCCCGCCCTCCTCCCGGCCTCCCTCCCCCCTCCCCCGCCCGCTCTCCCTCGCCCCTCCCCCGCCCGCCCGCCCGCCCGCCCGCCGCCTCCGCCCGCCGCCCCGGCCGCGTCGGGTAAACCTGTTTGGCGGCCGCGCCGGGGCGGATCGTGCGGCCGGCGGCTCCCTCGCGGCTCGCGGCGTCGGGGCCCGTGGCGCGCGCGCGGCCGCCCCTCGGCCCCGGAGCCCCTCGGCGGCACCACCATGTACTCGGGAGCCGGCCCCGGTGAGTCCTCGCGCTCGGGGCGCCGGCCCGGCCGCTCGCGCGCTCCTCCCCGCGGCGCCGGCGGCGGTTGGCGGGCTGGGCGCGAGCGCGGCGCGGGCAGCGGGCGGGCGCCGGGGGATCGGGGCTGGCGGGCCGGGAGGCCGGGGATCGGGGCCGCCGGCCGTTTCCTCGGCCCCGCGGCGGACACGCAGCCCTGGCCTCCTCGGGCCCGAGTCGTCGGGGCGCCCCGCGCGGCCTGGGCCCTCCCCGCGCTGCGTTCCCGCCGCGGTCCGGTGGGCTGGGACCGGGCCGGAGCGGGAACTGGGCCGGGCGGCCCGCGTGTAGGCCCGAGGCCCGGGCGCCCGCCTGGCCCGGCCTCCTGCGCCAGGCGCCTGGGCCCTTGCGCCGCGCGGGGCTGGCGGGGCCGACGGGGCTGGCGGGGCCGGGGGCCGAGGCCCGGGTCGGGCTCTAAGCGCCAGAGGGCGTTGAGGCCCGGGCCGGGGGCGCCGAGCTCGGGGCGCGGGCGGCACGGGGAGGAGCGCTGCTGCTCGGCGCAGATCGAGCCGCGGCGAGCCTGGAGCGCTCTCAGTTTCGTTTTTCTTTTTGCCAGTACTTCTGCGGCCCCTTCTCTGAAGGAAAGTCTGGAAATGCTGAATTTTGGCCAATTCGTGCTGGTAGTTAGGGCCGTAGACTGAGAGGGATAGGAAGCGGCACCCTAAAACTGCGTGCGTCTCATTTTCATTCCAGACACACCGGCTCCTTATTCAAGTACTAATTTGCCTTTTGCAGTTTACTAGAGGAAGGTAAGGAGATGTGCTGATTTCCTTAGCATCCCTTCTTACTAGTCAGCCTCTCTTTCTTTAGAAAAGTTCTAAAAGACTTAAAGCAGTAACACGTTTTTTTTTTTAACTTTTTTTTTTTTGATGTAGAGTGGAAGGGCGTTTAACTTGCTGGGCCAAGAAAATGGTGAAGTGTTGTGAAGCTCTCTCCGTTTCCCGCCAGGCACGTGGCTCCTAAATTTCCCGCTGGCCCTGCCACTTGGACAGGGCATTTCCCGTCCCCTTTGTCCACCAGGTTCCAGCGGGCTGCAGGCCCTGCCGGCTCGGCATACTGTTGCCTTCTCCCAGGGGCCCTAAGCCCTCCCTGGCCTCCTGCTGATGGGGCCCTGGCCCGACCTGTTCCGGGCTCTCCTGATCCATTTGGGTCCCTTAACGTTTTCCCCCACTGCTGTGTCTGTTCACAAACAGCTCTCTGCCTTGTGAATACTTTTTTTTGATGTCACTTAGTTAGAAAGGTTCTCCAAGGCTGAGCCTGACCAACTTTTAAATCCTTACGGGCCCTCAGCAGTTTGATGGAAGAATGGTTTTAGGCGGAATGGTTTTAACCGTAATCTGGAAGGTGACTAAGCCCCGGTGGGGAAGGGCCGGGGGCTCTGTAGTCAGGGTCCTGGGAGCAGACTTGGCTCCGGGAAGCCCCGGATGGGCAGCGCCCACCCGTGACATGGCAGGGTCGGCCCTCACCTCCGTGAGTGAGAATCTCCCCGCTGATCCCTGTAGAGGAGCCCAGCAAGTGTTAGCCACTACACTCTACATTTTTTTCACATTTTCAGTTTAAAAGTTGAAGGCCCAGAAAAAGCGAAGAACCTTGAGGAAGGTCAAACCTTTGTGTTGTGTCTGACGTTAACTAATCCATCGGACAGCTTGCTAAGTTGGTGGTGGTCATTTTGAAGATGGACAACAGAGGCTCAGAGAGGTTAAGAGCCTTGCGAAGGTCATATGGCCAGCGAGCATTAGGACGATCTGTCTGATCTCCGCTGACTCTCCATACATTCTCCTTAAAGAAGTGGCTCTCAGTGCTTTTGACCTTGACCCCCAATAAGAAACACCTGTTACATGTAGACTGGCCCCATGTCCTCGCGTGTTCGGGTGTAATTGAAACTCGAGCTCAGGAAGCACAGCTAACCCATGCTGTGTGCTCTGCACTGGGATATTTTCTGGTCTATTTCATTTTCAAAAAAGCTTTAGTTCTCTGGATCTCCAGGCTCATTTCAGGTCCTTAACGGCTCTTGGAAAAATCATGCTCTGATGTGGGCCTCTGCATTGTGGCCTGGTGGGGAGAGGGCCCCTTGTTCTCGGTTCACAGATAAACCTGCCCTGAAATCGGACAGCTTTGGTTGAAAAAATAAATGGGTAGTTCTTAACCAATGGCAGGATGGGAATGAAACCAAATTTCAGGCTATGCACGCGTGCTGTCATTATAAGGCTGTGGTGCTGTTTAATTTTATTCTACACACTAAGGTTTTTAATTTTTAAGAGGAATTTTTGGAGTAGAGTCTCTTCAATGAAACTCTTTTTAATGTATTTCCTAATTTAGAATAATAAAAAGACATTTGATCTGGATTGTAGAAAAAATTACAAATAGTTTTGCTACTTCCATTTTAATACAATTATTAAGTGACTTACTAAGTAAGTTAATATAAAAAATAGAGTCCACAGTCAGCCTGCGTTATGCCCGTTCCAAATGCTATTACATATGTGACTTGGTATGTGGACTCTAGAGTTAGGTATGTTGCTATTTCTTAGGTTTTTTTTAACTGTTCCAAAGAGTTAGTGGTTTAGAATGGGTGGACTCCCCAGTGACCCTGAACCTTCACAGATGATCAGTCAATTTTTTTTTGTAACCACTTAAAGACCTTAAATGGAGTCTCAATGTCGCATGCTCCAAGGGGGTTGTTTCTGTCGGTTTCACGTGCTCAGACTCCTGTGGGTTCCATTCCTCACAGCTTTGCTACAAAGTAACTTCAGCGACATCTAAGGATTACAACTCTGAGAATGACCAACTTTCACTGTGGTTTCTAGTGTCAGTTAACTCCTCCTGCACCCCGCTTCTTCTCCCTCAGTTATCTCAGTGAAGATATGGCCGCTCTTCCAGTAACGGTGCGCTGTTGCCAAGCAGCAGCCGGCCCTTTGCCCGGGTGAAGCTGTGTCAGGCCGGGGGGCGTGGCCGGGCAGTCTGCTGCCCTCTTTTGTGAACACTCAGAATGTATCGCTTGACCTTTAAGATAGTTTCTATTGTGAATTAATTTAAAGTACACGTGTAGACTGAGTGGTATAATACGGCTCCCATTTCTCCATCACCAGCCTCAACAACTATCAAGATTTTCCACATTTGCTTCAAATCTGCCCCTTTCTCCTTCTTCGCGGAAATACTCTTGAGTGAGTTCCAGATCTGTCGTTTCACCCTGAATACTTAAGTACCATGTCTGAAGGATGGGGACATTTACAACTCAGTGCCATTGTCACACTTAACAGTCCGTAATCAATTTTTCTCATCGCAGAAGTGTGTTTACTTCCCGGTTGTTTTGGATCCTGAATTTTATTAAAAGTTCACACACGGATTTGGTTTTATGCTTTTGAGGCTCTTTAATCTCGACTCTACAGCTAGCCCCCCACCCCCACCCCGTAAGACAATGAGGTCCTTAAGATCTCTTCTTCAGGGGATGCATATCTTTCCCCCCAGTTTTCTTTAATTGTTCAGGTCCCTGTGTTTCTATGGGGAAGGCTGATGAGATCCAGTTGCTCGTAAGTTTAATTCAGACGCACTTATCTTCAGCGATGTTTTGGGACAGGTAGCTTTGCATCTTTAACTTTCAGTGCAGTGGAATCCACTTTTTACGTGGGGCTCTGTCAGCAGAAGGACCACGGTGTGACGTGGAAAACGAGCCTGGTGCTCGTGCCTCTCGTGCAGCTTCTCTCCTCATCCGACTCGGTGGACCCCTCCTTCCCCAGTGTGTGGTAGGGAGACGGCTCTCAGCGCCCTTCTGTTTGCTCCCAGTCATTTCTCTCGACTTTGTGACTCACCCCCAGCTTAGCCGCCTCTGTCGATGGCCCGCTGCCAGCGCCCTTGCCTCCCAGGCCGGGGTTTGGTGCTGGGGTTACAGGCCTGTCCTTTTTCACTCTAGGCAGTGAAAAGGTCATTAAGTATTTACGATTCTAATTTTTTGTCTGCATTTTTTTCCCTCAAAATATAAAACCCTGAAACGTCCTCGCTCTTTGTGACCAGGCAGCTGTGCCCTCCTGATTTATCTTTGGACAGAGCTGTACCCTTGGCGACGCTACAGTTTATCCTCTAAACTGGGAACTTGTGTAAGTGAAACAGGGCACTCTTAATAACTTCCCTGGGACGACAGGTGTGCACGGACGGTGGCCAATCAGGGTGGATGTCTCCCTAACAACATTCCTTGAATCTTAGCCTCGTAGACAGGCTCAGAAACAAAGGGCTTCAGCATTGCTCACTTGTCTGACACCTCAGTGCTTCCCACTTACTACTAAAATCCTCATACAACCTGAAGGTCACAGACGCCATCTCAGAGGGCTGCTGCTTTGTGCCGCCGGGGTGCGCTGCATCCCCCTCCTGTGGTTCACTGCAGGTGGAGGAGACGGCCCAGCCCTGCCTGCTGAGAACTTGAAACCCCACCTTTCTCGCCTTTCTCTCACTTTTCTCAAGGTCATGGCTCGAGCAGTGGACAGGCAGGGAGCCTGGTCATGGGCTCCAGCCCTGTCCCCGTCCTGGGCCTCAGGTTCCTTGTCTGGGCCCGGCTGCCTTAGGTTTCCACGTCTTCGTCCTGTGGTGCATTTGTTCCTCTGTGGACCTCTGATGTGACTGGAGCTGAGGAAGGAGCTAGTGGGCCCTGGGAACAGAGGGTGTGAAGGCCCAGCGGCCGGTGGGCAGGTGGCAGGGGAGGTGGCACGTCCCCCCAGGAAAGGCGCCATCTGCTTTGGTGGCGTGTGGAGTGTCATGTGATCGCACGGGTCCCGGGAAGGTAATTCCAGCAGCCCTGCAGGCGGGAGAGGCGGCCCTGGCAGAGCAGCGTGGGGGCAGGTGTGACCGAAGGGTGGGCAGTCAGGGCCTAAGACAGTGACCCCGTCTGGGTGGGATGGCCGTGGGTACAGAGGTGGGTACCCCGTCAGTATGAGCAGCCAGCGGCCGGCACTCTGGCCCTGGCCAGGCTTTGCATCTCGGTGTCTGCACTTACCAGGTAGACTCCACTTAGCGGCGGCATCCAGTAGTATCTGGACTCCAGACCACGCCTCACCAGCTCCGTGACTTTGGCGGTTGTATATCTTTTCTAAGCCTCGGCCTTTGCACTTCAAAAATGGGGGGCGGGGGAGGGGACGGCACCAACCTCAGGGTTGTTGTGAGCATGAAATGAGATGTGCTGGACCTTCGTCTCGGCCGAGGGTGGGCGCGAGTCTGCACAGTGGTCTGGTCCTGCCTCCTCGTGGGGAGAATTAGGGGCCTGCCCAGAGCAAGAGCCCACGAGGGGGGAGTGGGGAGCTGGCCGCGTCCTCGCCTTCCTGACCCCACTTGTTGAATGTTTGAACAAGGAGGTGCCGTCGCATCTAGCTTTGTTACCACAGAAGGACCAGCAGGCTCCAGGGAGGGGAATCGTGCTTGGCACGTGGACACGTGGAGTTTGAGGTTCTGGAAGGCTGAGGCGTGCGCTGGAGGTGGAGGACAGGGTCTTGGGCTCAGGGGGACATGGGTTCACGGGCCTGCCCACAGCTGGGGCCCTGGGAGAATGCAGCCTGGCGCCCACCCCCGCAGCTGGTCGCAGAATCACCTGAAGCCTTTTCCACATCTCTGCCCCTGAAGACCCAGGAAATTACATTTTGCAAATGTCCCAGGTGCTTGCTTTTTAGGAGGAGCTTGAGACCCATTGGTGTTGGGAGAGAGGGCGGGGGGAGGAAGCAGAAAAGAGCGAGTGCAGCCCCAGGGAGCAGCTTATGCTGGAAACACACCTTGGAGGGCAGCCCCCGAGAGAGTGGGGCCGCCGGTGGAGGGGGAGGGGTTCTGGGTGGGAGTGTGGGTGTTCTGAAGAGGCCCTTGCGATGCACTGTAAGAAGTTAACTTTAGTTTACCTCTGGTTCCCTTCCTGAGCGAGCTTAGAGGTCTGATTGAATGAAGACCACTCCTTTTCAGTGGCTGTAGTTACGGTTCCATGTTGCTTTGAATACAACTTGTCTGCAGCTTCACTTAGAATTGGGTCAGAAGGGGACTCCTGGGGACTTAAGTGAATTCTCAGTGAAAATTGTTCTGCATCCGTCTTTAAGAACCCACAGCACCAAACGAACAGAGCTGTAGCCGGGCTGACGCCAGCCAGCTCATCACCTGAGTCTGTCTCGTTGCGGCTGAAGCCCATCTTGACGCTCCCTACTGCTTCCTGGGCAGTCACTCGAGGGGCACTATTTTTGTGGTTTTCCACGTTATTTCTGGGTGTCTCAGCTCTGAGCTGTAGTACTTAGAGAGTTGCACATAAAAGGTCAAAATGCCGAGGTTCGTAGGTCTGAGTCATTTGAGATGTTTCGTCAGCTTTGACTCCAAGTTAAATAATACAGCCATTGAGAGTAGATTCTTACGACGCCACATGGATGCCGGTGGAGGAGCTTGAACCCGGCGGGCCCGTTCTCGTGGCCCAGGGGTCGGTGGGTGTGCGTTGTGCCGTTCGTGTGTGAACCTGGAGAGTGGGAGGCCCCTGTGCTGGGCACTTGCTCACCAGTTTCTCAAACCCCTGCTTTAACCGAGCTCATGCAAGACGCGACCGTGGCAGGGTGTTTGGCGTGACTGGGGTGCTCTGTAGCTGGTGCTGCCTCTGAGTCTCAGGGACCGTGACCGAGGCTCCTGTCCCAGCGGCACTTGTGTTCTCAGAGTCCTTGCCGCTACTCTTGTGGAGCATGGTCCCATCCATGCGGCGGGCTGAGCAGAGCGAGAGAAAACCGAGGACTTCTCCTGGCCTTACGGGTAGCAGGAGGTGGCATCATTTGTTTTTTGTAGGAACAAAGGAACTAACAGAGAAGTACAAGTGAAAAGTGGAGAGAAGGCAAAGGAAGATGCAGAGCGATAAAAAGGATAACATTGGACAAAAACTGGGGTGTCAGAGAGTCTGGAGCTCGCAGGAGCTAGGTGTCGCGGTGACTTGCCAGCAGACCTCCTCTCACTGTGGTGCAAACCCAGACCACGGGCTCCAGGTGAGGCCGACCTCACTTGGATCCTGGCTGTGTGGCTGGGCATTCACTCAGCCTCTCTGAACCTCAGGCTCCTTCTCGTACAGAGAATGAACACCTGACGGCGGAGGTGCTCTGATCAGATGATAGAACGCGGGCAGATTGCTGTCGCTTCCCTCTGTGCGTGGCCCCAGGAAGTGCCTATGAGTTATCGTGTCCCTCGGTCACTTTATCTTCGCTGTTTACTCCACGCACAGTGGCTTCTCTCCGTCAGATGAGCGCCCCCCTCCTTGACCTCCTGGCTGACCCCTGGCTCTTCACTGTAAGCCGTGAGGGATAGAATACATTTCACAGACCACACCCCTGATAAATACCATTTACCAGGTGCTTTGTATCCACGGCTGCCCTGTACGGCTCAGTACCAGGGAAGTGAAAGGTTGGCCTTGATGCTCGGAGCTCACGTTCCTGGCAGAGGCGTTCAGAACAGACCCAGCTGTGCTGTGCAGTGGGGACCCACCTTGGGTGTCACGTGGTGGGAGTGGTGCCGGGGGAGCACCAGATTCTGTCTCCAGGTGATGAGCTGGCACAGCTGGGTGAACCAGGAGACACTTTTCTACCTGCGATTCTACAGGTGCCTGCGGGCGGGGGACATCGCCGGGGACCTTTTGTTCCCGCTGTGGGCTGCTGTTTTAACAAGTGTGCGGTGTGTTCAGTGTGAACACACGTGCCTCACCACAAGAACATCATGTTAGACTTGGAGGGCGTCTCAGTGCCAAGACTGGGAATTACAACTTAACCTTGAGCTGGAGGCATGGAAAGCTTTTGGGGGTGAACAGTCAGAGCATATGCGAGGGGAGATGGAGAATCGAAACAAGTCGTGTACAAGTCACGTGGTTGTAAAGTGCGCCTGGGCACCTGTGATGGAGAAGCCAGGTGAGCGGGATCGCGGCCCTGCCGCGTGGTGGTCAGTGCAGGCGCATTGAGAAGGCACCTTGGAGCAACTTGGACCAGAAGAAGGGGAGGGAGGGAGGTCTTGCTGAGCTTGGAGCCTTTGGCGGGACTCTGAGCCCAGGAGGGGCTTGGCAGAGGAGGGCGTCAGCCGGCAGAGTTTTTACGGCGGAGGGAAGAGCCTGTGTCCTGCCCCCGCCGGTCCCCACAGACAGCCGTGTTTCATTGGGAGCCCCAGGCACAGCCCTGCCCCTCGCGCTTGTCTTTTTTTACGTTTGGCCGCACTGCGCGGCATGAGGAATCTTTTCCCCAACCAGGGGTCGGACCTGCGCCCCTGCCGTGGAAGCGCGGAGTCTTAGCTGCTGGACCGCCAGGGCAGTCCCTGCAGCTCGTCTTTTTTTTTTTTTTTTTAATATTAACTTACTTATTTTGGCTGCGTCAGGCCTTAGTCGAGGCACATGGGATCTTCGGCACGCGGGATCTTTAGTTGCGACATGCGAACTCTTAGTTGCGGCGTTCATGCGGGATCTAGTTCCCCGACCAGGGATCGAACCTGGGCCCCCTGCGTGGGAGCTTGGGGTCTTACCCACTGGACCACCAGGGAAGTCCCCCCTGCTCCTTGTCTTGATGCAGACCCCAGTCATCTCATTTAATTTACAGTGTGTCTGAAGATACCTCTGTGAGAGAAGGATGTCTCTTTTCCTCCCCCTCCCCCCTCACATAGTTACCAGTGTCCTGGACCACACAGTTAGTCCAGATCTGCTCAGTTTCTCACGTGTCATGGACTGTTAACAACTCATTGAGTCGGGATCCAGGTAAGGCCCACATTGTGATTGGCTGATGTGAGTCTTCAGTATCGTCTTAAAATAAGAGCTTTATTGAGATGTAGCTCACGTACCACACAATTCACCATTTAAAGCGTCAAGCTCCGCGTGCTTTAGTGCCTTCACAGACTTGTGCAGCCATCCCCACAACCTAATTTGGGACATTTTTGTCCCCTCCCCCCAAAGAAAGGCTGTACCCCTTAGCTGTGACTCTTCATCCCTGCCCCCCCCACCAGACCTAAACAACCACTCTTTTTTTTTCTAGCATCTTTATTGGAGTATAATTGCTTTACAATGGTGTGTTAGTTTCTGCTTTATAACAAAGTGAATCAGCTATACATATGTCCCCATCTCTCCTCCCGCTTGCGTCTCCCTCCCACCCTCCCTATCCCACCCCTCTAGGTGGTCACAGAGCACCGGGCTGGTCTCCCCTAAACAACCACTCTCTTAGTCTCTAGTTTTCACCGTCTTCTTTCCCACTGCTAACTGTTGGTGGGTTGAAGAAGCTGGCTTGTGTGTGCTGTCTCGTTTCCCCACCAGCTAGATTTCACTGATTGCATCTTCTTGGTGTAATTCAGCATGTTTGTCTGTCCTGTGTGGATTTCCTGCAAATTAGTGGTCAGACCCAAAGGCTTGATCTGATGCAGGTTCTACTTTTCTGGGCTTTGTTGCTTTTTTTTGGTGTGAATACTAGTTGCTGTCGAGCGGTAATCATTAGGTTCCACTAATTCATTAGGGTTTGTACAGCGCTGATGCTCTGTATCCACAAGAAAAACTTCCCCTGGGCAGCTGTTGGGTCTGGATCTGTCGTGAAGGCAGAGGAATGTCGGTGAACAGCAAGAAGGCAGGACCACCTGTTGAGAAGAGAGGCCGGTCCGGGTAGGCAGGCGCTGAGCGTGATGTCGGGGGTTTGGAGGTGATGCTGTGGGTACCCGGAAGGTGAGCTGAGGGTGGGGCTTTTTTCTCTTCTGCAGGTAACGGGGACCCTCTGAGTATTTGGCAGGTGTGTGACAGGCCGGGGTGGTCTGGCCGGTGACAGGAGTCTTCACCTATGTGTGGTGGGGACGTGGTAGGGTTCCCTGTTGGTGTCAGTGCTGAGGGGAGGAGAGTGGAGAGAGCAGGGAGGACTGTGTCTGGGGCGGGAGGTGAAAACCACTCCCCCCAGCTGACCTGCTGGCGTCAGCGAGGCGGACCCCAGGTGGGGAAGGAGCTGCAGGGGTAAGCTTTCTTTTGTAGATATGCTAAATTTCAGGCGATCCTAAGAAATCCGGGGGGAAAAAATCCATGGCATTCACTTTGCATCTTTATAGCACCCAGTGCATTTTGCCTGGTGGGGGCCTGTTTCCTTCATTCTGTTGTAAACCCCATTTGCTCGCCGCCCAGGACCATCTTGGTTATCTTTTGTCTTTCCAGTGTCTACCGTAGTGTTTGCTTTTTACTCGATAAATCCTTATTACGTTCAATTCTTTATTGTTTAAAAGCTAAATCAATTGAGTTGAAACTTGTGTGCGCGTCTGGAAAGCCCTGCCCCCAGCCCGGCGTGGCGCCTCTTCTCGCTTGGCCCTCCCTTACCCCTGGCGCCCTGTGGTTCTCTCCAGCTCCGCCTGGAGTCCAGGGTGCTGACTGTCGGGCAGTGTGGAGGGAAGTGGACCACGAGGCCACTTGCCAACTGACCTACTTAGATAGGTAGTGGATGTCCGTGGGAAGGTAAACGCGTGACCTCTCAAAGGGCCTGCAGTGAAGTCTTCCGCAGCACCCTGCAACCTCTCCACCGCCCTCCTGTGAGTGAATTGGCCCTCAGTGTGGGTAGGTTCAGCGCGGGCAACCCTGAGCCGCACTGCTGCTCTGGCCGTTAGGGGCCAGCTGCCTCCCTCTTGGCTTCCTTAGACCTTGTCCAAAGCTGTGCCCCCAGGAGGCAGGCCTGGAAGGAGGCTCCAGCTAGAAGCTGCCTGGGCACGCGGAGTGGGGAGCCCGAGAGCACCTGCGCCTGTTTGTAGCCAGTGTCTTCACCTGTAAAGTGGGGATAGGTGCCTCCCTTCCTGTGAGGATAAAGCACATTAATGCACGCAAGTGCACAGGGCAGGGCTGGGCAGGTGTGGTGCTGCGATGGGACTCGGGACCGAGCTGAGAGTTGTGGCCTCACCAGGTGCTGGGGTCCTGTGATACAGGGCTGGCGAGCCACTTTCTCTCAATGATGGCATTCTAGGGGTGAGTTAAGGGAAAAATGCATGTCTTGGGTGAAAATTCTCTGAAAAATAAATGCTGTGGGCTTCCCTGGTGGTGCAGTGGTTAGACTCCACCTGCCAATGCAGGAGACATGGGTTCGATCCCTGGTCTGAGAAGATCCCACATGCCGTGCGGCAGCTAAGCCCGTGCGCCACAACTACTGAGCCCTCATGCCACAACTACCGAAGCCCGCGCGCCTAGAGCCCGTGCTCCATAACAAGAGAAGCCACCGCAATGAGAAGCCCGCGCACCGCAACAAAGAGTAGCCCCTGCTCGCCGCAACTAGAGAAAGCCTGGGCGCAGCAACAAAGACCCAACGCAGCCAAAAGTAAATAAGTAAAATAAATACATTTAAATAAATAAATAAATAAATAAATGCTGTGACGTAAATAGAAAAGATGGTGAGAAATTTGGTTATAAAACTGTAGGAACTCTGGGTGGTAATTTTTTTTTCTTTTGTCTTTAGAAGAGAAACAAAGAACTAGGTTGACTTTTTGAGGGATTTGGATCTCATTCCACCAGGGAAGCATCTCACCGGAGATGGTGGGCGTCCTGGGTGCCTGGAGCATCGTGTTGAGAAAAAGGCTGAGCCCCAGTCTGGGCTTATCGGAGGAGGGGGAGGGCGCCCAGATGGGTTTATCAGTGTCTGCCACGGGGGCAGCGGGCGCGGGTGGTGCCCTTCTGGCTGGCCGGCGAGTTGCCATCCCAGCACAACGTACTTTAAGGATGAGACACACCCTACTAAGCTATCCGATGGTACCTGGTGTCGTTCCCACAAACATCTATTTGAAGAGCGGTTTATATTTTATTTTTGCATGTTTTTATCAAAATAGGTGTTTTTAAGTCCGTGTCGTAGAATGATGGTTGTTAAAGAATCTTGCAGAGTCATCTTTCAGGTAGGGCATGCTCAGGCTGCTGCTGTGAGGTGGGGTTTTATTCCCCTGGTTCAGGTCCCTGGCCTCCTTTGAGGCAAACCTACAGCGCTTTCCCCTGCTTCTGTTACTTGTGTGGTCTATTCCAAGTGTGTCTGCACGTCAACAAAGGGAGAGAAAAAAGATCGGTGTTTCAGAGAGGCGGTGTTTTCAAAATGTCACAGCCTCTTTTTTCTTTTTTAATTGAGACGAAATTCACATAACATAAACCATTTTAAAGTGAACAATTCAGTGGCATTTAGTACATTCAGCATCAGGCGACCATCACCTCTATCTAGTGCCAAAACATTTTCATCACCCCAAAAGAAAATCCTGTACCCATTAAGGAGTCACTCCCCGTTCCCCACTCCCTCCCTCCCTCCCTGGCAGCCACCAGTCTGCATTCTGTCTGTGGATTGGCTTCATCTGGATATTTCATGTAAATAGAATCATAAAATATATGACCTTTTACGTCTGGCTTTTTTCACTGAGCATAATGTTTTCAAGATTTGTGTCCTAGTGTGTGTCAGCACTTCATTTTTCTTTATGGTTGAATAACCCATTATGTGGCTATATCGCAGTTTGTTTATCCATTCATTCTGTTGTTGATGGGCATTTGAGTGGTTTCTACCTTTTGGCTGTTGTGAATAGCGCTGCTGTGGACATTCGTATACACCGTGTTCGTATATGGTATGTGGCATATGTCTTCATTTCTCTTGGGCACATACCTAGGAGTGGAATTGCTGGGTTTTACTCTGTCACTTTGTGAAGAGCTGCTGAACTGTTTCCATGGTGGCTGCACCACTTTACGTTTCTACCAGCAGCGGCTTGTCTCTCCACGCCCTCACCCACACTGATTATTGTCATCACAGCCTTTTAGAAAGTGAAGTTCTTAATGTAATATATCATATCTGGCATATTCTGTTACCAAAGTGGAAAAAGATATTAGATTTAAGCGTGTTTTGCCAAGATCTACCTAATAGCTATAAGGCATATCCATTTCTTTGTACTAGAGTTTAGAGTATGTTTGGAACCTGGACAATTAGATAAACACAGTAAAGCTAAACAGACTTTAACAGGGTGGGAAAGAATAGGAGAGTCCAATACCCAGATCAGGCCTGTGTGTCTAATGTCAAAAATGCTCACTCTGGGGCTTCCCTGGTGGTGCAGTGGTTGAGAGTCCGCCTGCCGATGCAGGAGACACGGGTTCGTGTCCCGGTCTGGGAAGATCCCACATGCCACGGAGCGGCTGGGCCCGTGAGCCGTGGCCGCTGAGCCTGCGCGTCCGGAGCCTGTGCTCCGCAACGGGAGAGGCCGCAGCAGTGAGAGGCCCGCGTACCGCCAAAAAAAATGCTCACTCTGAGTAAATACTGAGGGCCCACTGTGTGCTAGGCGTCTGCTCAGTGCTCGGGGAACGATGATGGGTGCAGACCCAGGTCGCTCCTGCCCCCTGAGCTCACTGACCGAGTCGTGAACACGGACGTGCAATGCATGGTCACCACAAATCCATGCGAGATGGCGGGTGTTTTAGTGCAGGCGGGAGGGGGCAAATTCCAGAGCGAATGTGGAATGTGGCGGCAGGGACCCTGTCCTGTTGGGGGCCTGGGATCGGGCTGCACCTGGGATGGGGCTGCATGGGCCCGGGGGCAGAGGCCTCCCTGAGCACAGCGCTTTTAATCCGGTACCCTGGGGAGCAGGTGTGAGAGATGCACGCGTGCCTCATATGTTTCTGAGGAGCCCCTGGCTGCCGGGTGGAGAAGAGATGGGAAGCGGCTTGGAAATGTGCAGAAGTGTCCCGCTGGAGAGGTCCTGCCGGCGGAGGATGGGGCAGGTGTGGTCTAGGGAGAGCAGAGGGTCCGGAAGGTGTCTTATTTATTAGGGGCTTGGATGGGTGGTGATGCAGCGTACTAGTAGAAGTGGGCAGATTTAAGTTGAGTTTTGCAGACTTTGAAAAAAATTTTAAGGGACTTTTTAGTGAAGAAAATCTCAAATGCACATGAAAGCAGAGGGAGCAGTACAGGGAGCCCACGTGCGGCCGTCACTCCGCGCGGCCGTCACTCCGCCCGGCCGTTCCGGGCGCCTCGCTCACCTGTCTCTCCTGCTCCCCCACCCTCCGGTACTTGAAGTATCGTGTCATTGCACTCGTAAGGATTCATTTATTTTGAAATAATTTTAGACTTAGAGGAAAGTAGCCAAAAGAGTACTACAAGCGTTCCCGTACCAGCTCCCCTCAGTGTTATCATCTTATATAATTAGAGGACGGTTACGCAAACCAGGAGGTTGACATTGGCTTAGTACTGTTACATCACCTAAAGATCTTACGCAGATTTGGCTGTTAGTCTGACTAATGTCTGTCTCCCGGACACCCCCTGTCCAGTTCTGGGCCTCTGTCCAGCCTCGGGGGCCTACCGTGCACGTCCCCTCACTTTCTCCAGTCTGTGACACTTCCTCGTTCTTTCCTTGTCTTTTGTGACCTGGACGTGGAGCTCTTTCAGGCTGGTACTTCCACCTTTTCAACACACCCCACCATTTTCTAATTATTTCCCTTCTGGACCTACAGGATACTGCAGTCTCTTCTTGTATTTTTCCTGCCCCAATTCATTGCGTCGAGGAGCCCTGGTTCTTTTTCTTGGAGAAATGGTGTGAGAAGCTGAGACCTGCTTGCTGAGTGTGCTCCTAGCCCCCTGGGGTGCCCTCGCTTCTGGTTCTCTCAGCGTACACAAGATAATACATGTATTTGTACTCACGTGCGTGTACATACACATCTGTATTTATCTCTCTGTGTATGTATTAGAAGCCATGAGTTCACACTTGCATTTCTGATTCCAATCCAATATCACATGGTTTATTCTTGCTTTCTTCTTTCCTTATTTATAACTTCTTCATCAGGTAGTGAGAAGTCTGGGTCTCATTATCCACAATGGATTTGCTTATTTGTTCAGACCTAGCATACACAGAAAGTAGTTTTAGAATGACTACCCGGCCCCTGGGAGAAACAAGCCTGCTCACTGGAGAACTGATCTGTGCATGGCCCCCAGCATTTGGCCATGGAGTACTCAGTCAGGATGTTAGCTTCCGAAGTTCCTCCCTCGCTTCTCGTCCACCGCCTTGGGTGGGGTTAGCACGCAGTCTTAGGGCGCCTGCTCTGCTCTGTCCTCCCTTCTCTAACAGTTACTGAGAGAGCTGTGCAGCATATGCTACATTGCATTAGTGGGTTTTTTAATTTTTTATTTATTTATTTTTTTTGCAGTACGCGGGCCTCTCACTGCTGTGGCCTCTGCCGTTGCGGAGCACAGGCTCCAGACGCGCAGGCTCAGCGGCCATGGCTCACGGGCCCAGCCGCTCCGCGGCATGTGGGATCTTCCCGGACCGGGTCACGAACCCGCGTCCCCTGCATCGGCAGGTGGACTCTCAACCACTGCGCCACCAGGGAAGCCCTATGTTGTTTCTTTTCACCAATATCTTGAGCATTTCTGAGTGCTATTTATTTGTTGGGGGGGTATGTTTACAACAGTGTTTAAAGTAAATAATGATGGCAGCACGCTTGTGTCAGGTGGTGGTCTCCCACGGGACACAGTTAATGAGCACGGGCAGCTGTGGCCTGATTCCTGGTTAGGTGCCACCCAGCTGTGTGACAGTTCTCATGCCCGTCATACCAAACGGGCATGAGACCGAGGTGCGAGACAGAGAGGACGATGACGTGCCAGTAATTCCCTCAGAGAGTCATTGTGAAGGTTCGGTGGCTTAACTGGCTCGAGCACCCCTGTAGCTGCTGGTTTCACTATCATCCTTACGTGTACTCAGAGCTCACACTCTTCCTTCAGAGCACTTTTTTACTGTCCCCAGTAAAGTGTTGAGGGATGGCTTGGTGTCCTCTCACTGACCGTAAGCTGCCAGAGGGCAGGACCACATCTCGTGACCGCATGCGCAACACTGTTGCTAGTGGAGATTAGCTTGTCCATTTGGTGGAGGGTGTGTGTGTGTGTGTGTGTGTGTCTGTGTGTGTGTGTAGGGTGGGGGAGGAGACAGGCTGCTTACTAAAAACACACAGGCACTTAGATAGAAACGGTTAGTGCCAAGGCATGTCTATTCCTTAGGTGTTAATTACACATGCCCTGTGCTAATAAGTCAACTTCATGCATAAGGTGGGCTCTGGGACACCTGCTGAGCACACTCTGGGTGGATGCCGTATCCCAAGGCTGAGAACAGAAAAGAATGGAGCTGCTCCACCCCCTGGGGAGCTCCCCTTCTGGGGGAGCGCAAGGGAACTGGACAGGGGCTCTGCAGCTGCGTCCTGGGTTCACAGCATCACCTCACTCGCCACGTTACTGCTGGTGCCTGTAAAATGGGGGTGGTGATAGTACCAATTTTTATTATAACTAATAACAATGTCAAATTATGTGTCAGAGGTATCAGGACATTTGTCAGCATGATGTATTTTATATATAATATAGAGATATAATAAATGCTGATTTTACTTATTCATTGTAATTATCAATGTTTTGTGATTGTTAATTACATAATAATTAATATAACTTGTTGTTACAATGATCATATTAACAGTCATTTTATTGTGAAGGTAAGAAATGAGTTAACATGGAAAGTGCCTGCTGATGCCCAGGGTGTGCTCAGTGCATGTTATTATTACAGCCATGATTTTAGCGGGTGGAAGAAATGTTGTGGCTTCTTTAAGGAGTATGCCCTTCTTAGGGGAATCTGAAAATTACACTTCGAGGGACGTTTGTGCCAGTGCTGTGTGGGGCTGGCGAGGGCTGCGTGAGGCAGGTGCGGGCTTGGGGACGTCTTGGGGAGGCTCCTCTCTGGCCTGGGCCACGGGGCAGAGAAGTTGTGCAGGGCTTGGTCACAGGGGTGCCTGTGCAAGGACGTGGACCTCCCGGTGCAAACCCTCTGTAGTGCCCCCAGTACTCCACTGAGCGTGCCCTGCGTGGCAGCACGTCTGTCAGTCCACAGGATCTTCCATTATATTCCAGAAAGGTGCGTCCACTGGGGGTGAGCTTTGGCTTAGCAATTAGAGGCTACAAATTGATATAGATGAGTGATGTAGCATATGTTTCTCATGACAAACCCTTCTTCGAATGGGAACAGCTTTTTCTTTTTCTTCTAAGTGACCGTCTGGTCTTTGGTCCAAGTTGTTTGCTTGGACATTGTCAAAGTTATTTCTAAACAAAGCCCCAGAAGAAACAAAGCAGACCTGTTAGTGCTGTAACTCAATAGTGTGTTTTAATTTGAAACAGGCAACTGCGCGGATGGGATGTGTGGTGCCCGGAAGGGGAACATCTCTGCGTGTAACAAAGCTGTGTGGAGAGCTGGAAAACCGACACTTCCAAGAAGCTCGTCCAGCTTTTTAAACTAGCAAAACCACTCTGAGCGTGTTAAAATTTCATTTAACTTGTGTTTATCTCCCCAAACCATGCCACAGTCCACAGAAACTACTATTTCTGACCTGATGTGTGGCGCCCTTTTATTCTGTCCCTAAAGTGTCAGCTGTTGGCCACTAGTGGAGAGGCCCCCTCTTCATTTTGGCTCTGCCACCGCTCAGACGGCTGTGTCAGCTGGTGAAAGCTGGGCCGTGCGCTCGGCAGACTCCCTGGGGCCAGGGCAGCAGCGAAGGGCCACCTGTGGGCCCTGGAGCCTAGGAGCAGGTGTAGACATCTGGTGGCGGCTGACCCCTGGCTGGCTGCTCCTGGGCCAGTAGGACCTGAGTCCTGCGTGGTGCCCTGTCTCCATCCACTTTATTACATTTTGGCTTATTTTGTTTCATTTGTAAACATTTATTTATTTATTTTGGCTGCTCTGGGTCTTTGTTGTGGCACGCGGACTTCTTAGTTGTGGCGTGCTGCGTGATCTAACCTGGGTTGTTCCCTGACCCGGGATCGAACGCGGGCCCCCTGCATTGAGAACGCGGAGTCCTACCCACTGGACCGCCAGGGAAGTCCCATTTTTTGCTTACTTTAAAAGTGGTTTGTTTTAAATGTTTGCATTTAGCCAATCAATACCTGTGTCCTTACAGCTAAAAGTGCTGTTTACAGCATGATTACAGGACTTAGGAAGCAGTTAATTGTGGACTGTGCTGAAAGCAATGAATGAGTGAATGGCAGTGACCTGCAGGGAGTGGCCACAGGTCCGTGTGTGAGGAGGGCATTAATGAGAATCACACACGTGAAGTTTGAGACTTGGGAAGTGGCTTCAGCTGGCAGGTGTATGAAGACTGCAGGGTGCAGGAGGTCAGTTCAGTGATGGCAGTAGCAGCTCAGCGGGCGTCCTGCTGGCTGCGTGCCACTCTGAGGGTGCTTTTTTTTTTTAACATCTTTATTGGAGTATAATTACTTTACAATGTTGTGTTAGTTTCTGCTGTATAACAAAGTGAATCAGTTATACATATACATGCATCCCCATATCTCCTCCCTCTTGCGTCTCCCTCCCTCCCTCCCTCCCTATCCCACCCCTCTAGGTGGTCACAAAGCACCGAGCTGGTCTCCCTCCCTGTGCTATGCGGCTGCTTCCCACTAGCTATCTATTTTACATTTGGTAGTGTGTATATGTCCATGCCACTCTCTCACTTCATCCCAGCTTACCCTTCCCCCTCCCCGTGTCCTCAAGTCCATTCTTTACGTCTGCGTCTTTGTTCCGGTCCTGCAATGGTTCTTCATAACCATTTTTTTTTTTTTTTTTAGATACCATCTATACGTGTTAGCATACGGTATTTGTTTTTCTCTTTCTGACTTACTTCACTCTGTATGACAGACTCTAGGTCCATCCACCTCACTACAAATAACTCAATTTCATTTCTTTTTATGGCTGAGTAATATCCCATTGTATATATGTGCCACATCTTCTTTATCCATTCATCTGTTGATGGACACTTAGGTTGCTTCCATGTCCTGGCTATTGTAAATAGAGCTGCAATGAGCATTGTGGTACATGACTCTTTTTTTTTTTTTTTTTTTTGTGGTATGCGGGCCTCTCACTGTTGTGGCCTCTCCCATTGCGGAGCACAGGCTCTGGACACGCAGGCTCAGCAGCCATGGCTCACGGGCCCAGCTGCTCCGCGGCATGTGGGATCCTCCCGGACCGGTGCACGAACCCGCGTCCCCTGCATCGGCAGGCGGACTCTCAACAACTGCGCCACCAGGGAAGCCCACATGACTCTTTTTGAATTATGGTTTTCTCAGGGTATATGTCCAGGAGAGGGATTGCTGGGTCGTATGGTAGTTCTATTTGTAGTTTTTTAAGGAACCTCCATACTGTTCTCCATAGTGGCTGCATCAACTTACATTCCCACCAACAATGCAAGAGGGTTCCCTTTTCTCCACACCCTCTCCAGCATTTATTGTCTGTGGATTTTTGGATGATGGCCATTCTGACTGGTGTGAGGTGCTACCTCATTGTAGTTTTGATTTGCATTTCTCTAATGGTTAGTGATGTTGAGCATCCTTTCATGTGTTTGTTGGCAATCTGTATATCTTCTTTGGAGAAATGTCTATTTAGGTCTTCTGCCCATGTTTGGATTGGGTTTTTGTTTTTTTGATATTGAGTTGCATGAGCTGCTTGTAAATTTTGGAGATTAATCCTTTGTCAGTTGCTTCATTTGCAAATATTTTCTCCCATTCTGAGGGTTGTCTTTTCGTCTTGTTTATGTTTTCCTTTGCTGTGCAAAAGCTTTTAAGTTTTCAGAGGGTGCTTTTCGTATTCGGGCTTGACCTTAGCGGGACCTGTCACACCCCCCATTATGGAAGTGAGGAAACTGAGGCACAGAGTGCAGGGCACACAGCGGGAAGTACTGGATCCCCGATTTGGACCTGGGCAGCCACCTGCGGTCCTAGAACCTGGACCCCCAGTGCCCAGACAAGTGGGTGAAACTTGCTGGGGTTGATGAACGCATGGGAGGGTAGCTGACTGGCTTTGCCATTATTATGCAAATGTGCAGGACTTTGTAAGGGAATTCTTTGTAGTAGCACAAACTTCGTTAGGAAATAAAAGGGAAAAATTGACTTAGCTTAAGTGGGTTTGGATTTTCCAGTGTTTTGATTAAAGAACATTCAGTTAATTTTGGTGGGGGGAGGGATGCTGTTTTGAATTAGTGAATACTGACTGAGTTTTACCTTTGCTTTCTTTAAAACCATGGATTTCTGAGTGTTTCGGGCCATGGTGCCCTCCAGTTTGCCCCAGGAGGGATTTCCATTAACCGTCCTTTGCTGACATCCCAGGCATTTTCTTACCACTCACTGACGTCTGATCATTTTCACATGCTTTTGTGAAGGATGATGACCAGAATGGGGCGATAGGATGAAGGGCCTTGTTAAAGCCCAGCTCCTGGATCCCTGTACCATTTCCCCCCTTTTTACATGAGAATGAAACGGGCTTCACTTGGGGAGGTGGCCCGGGGAGCCACGGCTGTGTGGGTGCTCCCCTTGGCTTGTGAGACGGCCGTCACCCCTTAGTCTGTGTGATCGTAGCGTGTCGCCACCTTGAGAGCCGGTTCCATCGTGTGGCGTGTTAGTGCAGCAGTGGGGGAGATGGGGGAGGAGGTGTGGGTTGTTGTTGCTTTTTTTTTTTTTTAAGATTAAACTGGAAAATAGGCAAAGGAAAGCATGTTGTGGACTTGGAGAGCCCTCAGGTGATTTCCCCTCTCCTCTGCAGTTTCGTAGCCTATGGAGATCCCAGGGCTGGTGAGGAGTGAGTACCAGTCCGTGACCCTCCAGCATGGTGGCCGTTGATGATGCTGTTTGCTCACTGAAAGTGACGGTGAAGAGCACCTGTTTGCTCACATCTTGTCCCTGGTGAAATTTTATGTATTTTGAAGTGAATGGTGTTTGCTGTCTCTGACTTGAGCACTTGACAAGTAGTTGTTTAAACTGAAGTAACTGGATGCACTTGGAGGTGAAGTGAGGATTTGCCACACCTGCACAGAAGGTGCACGGTACACTCGTCCTTGTATTACAGGGTCCTGAGAGCTCAGTATTTACGCAGACTTTGCGTGCCCACCTTCCTCCCCATCCCTGGTTGTGGGTATCAGGAGAAAACTGTGTTAACGCAAAGACAGTTGGAAATCACTTAACCATTGAGGTCTGCTGTGGATCCTTTCAGTTCCTTTGGAATGAGTGCGGGCTACTGCCATGTTTACTAGGGACTGACTTTGTGTTTATTCTGGTGACATTTTCTGTATGTGTCCGTTTCCCGTTTTGGTGGGTAGTTTCCTAGAGAGAGTGGCTGTGGAGTGCAGTCTTGCATTGCTCACCTCTCATACCAGCAGGACACAGCACTGGTGGTGAAGCCGTCTCTGGTCGACTGGTCAGGCGAGCCACCAGATGGTGGCAAGAGAGCACGGTCACCGGGGATGGTCAGACCACCCAGCTCCTCTTGTTGCTGTTCTTACCTGTTGGGAACCAGATCAGAAATGTCTGCAATACCTCCTTTACTAGTCAGAGTTTCCTTTGGGTCACTGGCATTTGCCACCCTTGCCCTTATTCCTGGAGAAATGCAAGGCGGAACCACTCTGGATGGCCAGCCACACCCATAAAGTGATAAATCAGGCAGCGGTTCTGGAAGCTTTTTGTGTCAGGACCTCTTTATATTCTCAAATTACCAAGGTCCCCACAGACCCTTTGTTTATGTGGGTTATACACTGTATAAGATCTTAAAATTGAGGGGGTTAAAAAATACTTAATGTGCTGTAATGACGAATATTTAATGTACTGACAAGAAATCTGATGTCTATTAATATATCATATTCTTATGAAAGAATTGTTTAGAACTAAAAACGCTGTAATGAGAAGAGTGGGTTTCACATTTTTGTGACTCTCCTTTAGGTTTGGCTTAGTAAAAGCAGCAGTTGGTTTCTGCATTCAGTCTGCTGGGATATGGTGCTTTGGTTGAAGTATACGAAGAAACTGGCCTACGCTGATCTGTGGCTGAAAGGGAGGAGTGTTAGAGGCCTTTGCAGGTTGTGGGTGTTCTTCTTTGCCACCACACCAGAACGCAACAAGTCGTAGTTTCTTACAAGCTAGCTGCCGTGCAGGGTCCGGAACCGCACCCGTTGCGGCGTGAATCGATCTGTAGCCAGGTGACTTTGTGACGTCCCGCGTCGTCATTGGAGGACATTGGTTTGCAGAGTTTTCAGGTCTTTCAAACACAGGGAAGAGTCACACCAGGGGACATCGCATCACTGCTGCTCTCGCCACACGTCTAGGTATTTGGAGGCTTTAAGCTCGTGGCGGCGAGCACAAGTTCTCCACAATTCTGATTGTCACGTTAAAGCTTGAATTTTATCAGCGCCACAAATACTGGCAGCCGTGTTCTTGGAGGGGCAAGCCCACTTGGTTCAGTTTTGAGACGGTGTCTGCCCAACTCCCAGCTCCAGTCTCCAGTTGGAAAAGGAGGTCAGCTCACAGCTCACACTGACACAATCGCTGTTCCTCGGCATTCCATCGTACCTTGGGATACGAACATTTCCTGCTTCTCACACAGGTAGTGAGAAGGCCTGAGAGTCAGTGTTTCATGAACACATTCTACTGCTTTGTTAAGGACATTTCCAGGTAAACTGGGTTTTCCGCATTCTGTGATGGGCCCGGGAAGAGCACAGGTCGGCGCCGCTGCCTTGCTCGGTGCTGAGGCACCTGGCGGTTTTACCTGCCGTTGAACCATCAGTGCAGTTGTCAGCACAGAAAGGGCGAATGACATCTCAGTATTAGATGGACGTAGTTTTGACCTTGGGAATCCCCTCAAAGGGTCTTAGGACCCCCCAGGAGTTCCCAGGACCGCTCGTGGAGAACTGCTGAATCAGGAGAATCCTGAGTTCTGTTCTGTTTCAATCTACCAAACGATCTGTGTGTGAATACTTAATGCCACCGTGTGTTAGAAAGATGTTCCACTTTAATTAAATTGTATCATGATTTACAAGCATGTTTTATTAAACTACCCAAGAAGACAGTCCGATTTGGAGTTTGAATTCTTGTTTGTGTGGCCCATCTGGGACTGCAGGAGGGGTTTCGGGCTGGAACAGACCTGGATGGCCTGTTTCTTGGAGCAGGTGTAGGTGGGAAGCCGTAGGATTGACTGTGGGACGGAAAAGGGACCCTCGTCTCTGCTGCGGAAGGAAATGGGGTCAGTGCTTTCTTTTGGGTTCTTGGTGAAGGAGTGTGGCTCTCCCTCAGGTCTCAGAGCTCTTTTTGAAAATAGGCAACTTAAGTGAGTGGCGTCTTTAGTTTGCTGAATTCTATTTGTGCTTTTTGTGAGGTGTTTATAAAAGTTGTCCTGTGAAGAAAGCCTCTGTCTTTGCCAGCAGATGCTGATGGAATTTTCCGATAATCTGAGCACACGTTGAGTTGGGATTTTCTTCTGAGGTTATCAGTCTGGAAGTGCTTCCATTCCTGGCTGGCATCCAGACGGAGTTTAAAACGTTTCTGTGGGCCTAGAGAAAGACCCTGCCCCCTTCCCTGCCACCTGTCCTGCTTGTTCTTTATCACCACTGTATTTAAAAATAAAGTGTGTCCCCCCTCCCTCCCCAGGAAACAGCCTGGGGCCCTCTTGGGGATTTGTTGCCAGGGGTGCTTGTGTGAAGCACCATCGCTTGGCTGCATCTTCGAGTGGTTTTTAGAGGCTTTTGCTCGTATCTTCTGACCTGCTCTAGAAAAAAATATGAGTGAATGGTGTGACCTACATAGAGGAAGGTATTCTAATTGATTCCTGACGAGCAGGCAGTCACTTCCCCGTGTGTGAAAAATTGTTGGTAAAGAGTTGTGCTGACTTCCCTGCTGTCTTGTCACAGCCCGGGCCCAGGGACAGGGACAGAAGCCCCATCTATTGTCGGGATCAGCGCCGTGTCCCCCGCTGCCCCCTGCGCTCCTGACCGCTGTCTCTGTACCTGCCTTCCTTCCGTGTGTGGAGTACTGCTCTGGTGCTGGGCCCTGTCCTAGATGCTAAAGAGAAAGTGGGCCAAAGCAGATGGTTCCTACTCTCAGGGAGCTTAGGATCTGGTTGGGGGAGATGGGCAGACAATCAGTGGGTAGCATGTATGCCGCGCTGGGTTAGGGCAGGACTCTGGACAGCGGGTTCCTGCCGGAGCGGGAGCGTGCAGCTGAGGAAGAACCTGCGTGCTGAGGCCTGAGCACGGCGCGGTCCTGCGGGGCTGCGGCCGGGGCCCTGCTGTGGCCACGCTGCCTACCTGGACACAATCAGAGGTTGCCAGCCATTTATAGAACGCGTTCTAAACCCTGGAGCGGGTCAGGACCGGGTCCTTGCCCGCCCCCCTGCCCTGCACTTCTGGCCGCGTGGGTCCCGGCTCCCTTTCCTGTGGGTGGAAACTCCTTCTTCCCAGGATCTGCTCAAAACGGCTTTCCTGTGAAACCCTGCCGAATAGCTAAGTCAGAATGCCTTGGTGTTCCCCCACGGCCCACAGGCACTCGGCTTGTTCCCCAGCGTCTGTCTCCTTCCCTTCGGGTGGTCCGTGACCAGCCAGCCCATCAGGGAGCTCACGGTCCCGTTGGCCGGCCCATGGTTAATAGGGTCTGGTGGGTGTCAGTCCCTGGAGGTGGTGTTGGTGGGACCCGCAGGGAGGTCCCGGTGCAGTGGGAGGTGCCGGGTGGGCAGGAGGGGCACTGGACACTGGATGGATGGACGGGCAGGTGGACGGACAGAGCTGGCAGTGGACAGGGCTCCCCTGCTGTGCTGATCCTGCATGGGGGGACGCTCCTTGAGGCCACTGCAGAGTGCCCGTTTAGGTGTTCAGACGTCAAGAGCCCTCTGTTCTGTGACCCAGCAGGTGACCCTGGTGTCACTCTCTGGAGCGATTGGAGAGCAAAATCCTGGCGGAGAAGCCCCTCCCTTACAGCTTCCATCTAACCCTCAGCATCCAGTGCTCCTGGTGTCTGTTGGGTCTGGCGGATCGCTGGCCCCAAAGCGCAGGAGCGCCACCGGCCGGGAGCGCAGGGCTTCGTGGTTTTCCTGGCACCCGTGCCCGCTTGGGCAGCTGCAAGCAGCTCTGCTCGGGTGAGGTTTCCAAATGGCACGCTGTATGCCACCGGCCATGACCTTCCCTCCACCTATGCTGTGCCCGCCCGGCCTGCGGGCGACCTGCCGGACCTGAGCAACGCCCAGGATGGGGGAGAGAGACCGTCTGTTGGGGTCTCCACTGACGATTGTGCAGCGGAGGACGAAAGGGGATACGGCCAGCGTGCCCAGGAGCTGGTGGTGTAGCGCTGGAGAGTGGCGGGGCCTTACCAGTGGGCGCGGCTGAGTGAGAACAGAGGTGGTGTATCAGTATTGTCAAAGGAACGTGTCAAAACCCGTGTTCTGATTGGTTGTCTCTGTCTTGTATGACACTAATGTTCAAAAAAACACAACAGCTTTATTTTCTCAGGATATAGCTCATGAAGCCTCAAATTACCACTGTATTTTTATTTTATTTTATTTTTTTACATCTCTATTGGAGTATAATTGCTTTACCATGGTGTGTTAGTTTCTGCTGTATCACAAAGTGAATCAGCTATACGTATACACATATCCCCATATCTCCTCCCTCTTGCGTCTCCCTCCCTCCCTCCCTCCCTATGCCACCCCTCTAGGTGGTCACAGCACCGGGCTGGTCTCCCTGTTCACCACAGTATTTTCGTGTGTTGTTGCTGAAGATCTGAAGAGTCTGCTGGTGCAGTTCATGCAGTGAGTGTGTTCTCCAGAGGAGGCCCCAGTTCCCCTCCATGGGGCTCGGGAGCCCAGTGCCGAGAAGATACATCCGTGAAGTGTGGCGTGTATGTGTATGTATGTATATATTTGTATATATGTAGGTAGGTGCATAAAATACATGTGACATCAAATTTACCATTTTAAAGTCTACTTTTCGGGGCATTAAGTACATTCACGGTGTTTGCAAACCACTACCTCTTACCTAGTTCCAGAACTTTTCATCACCTGAAGAGAACCCTTGTACCCATGGCTGTCCCTGTCCATTCTGCACTCTCCCAGCTGCTGGCAGCCTCCCCTCTTGCTGTCGCAGTGTAGCTGCCTGTTCTGGATGCTTCGTGTGAATGGAATTATACGCGAGGTGGGCTTTTGTATCTGGCCTCCTTCGGCTAACAGTGTTCTCAAGGTTCATCCAGGTTGTAGCGGGTGTCAGTACTGCATTCCTCTTTATGGCTGAATAATATTTCACTGTAGGGATAGACCACATTTCGTTTTATCCATTCATTTGTTGATGGAAACTTGGGGTTGTTTCCAAATATTAAAGTTTTAAATTATAAAATTCTTCATTTGCTGTGCCTTCGAGCCTCACCAGAATTGAAATGTGCGTGACTCTTTTATCAGGGGACACACAGGCCCACCTGGCTCATCTTCCACGCCGTGCTGAGAGCGTTGGCTTTTGGAGAACGTCGCCATTGATCCCCGTTTGCCTTGTGGGAAGGGAGGGCGGCAGTTGGGAGCTACAGGTGCCTGCTTGTGTGTCTCACTGAGCCCCTTCCTTAGGGATTAGAATCTACCTGCTTCCTTCGGGCGAATTAAAATGTAGTTGATGTTCTGAAGAACAGCGTTCTTCCTCTGTGTATATTATTATGGGGAAATCTTACCTAATTTTTAGTAAACCTTTCTGAGCTGTAAGGTTTTTGTTTGTTTTTGTTCTGTTCTTTTGGCCGCACTGTGAAGCATGTGGATCTTAGTTCCCCGACCAGGGATTGGACCTGTGCCCCCTGCAGTGGAAGTGCAGAGTCTTAACCACTGGACCGCCAGGGAAGTCCCAGATGTAAGGTTTTTTAAGTCAAACTCAGTGAGCATGACTGAGTTATAAGCATGAAACATATTTTGCATAATTTGTTTATAATATTGGTCATATTTAGTATATTTCACAACTTGAAGGCACGGAGTATTAGACAGAGTGGGGAAGACAGTTATTTTTGACACTCTGCTTCATTTTGCAGGAGTTGATTGACATGTCCCTTTGCTGGGGACTTCTGCAAGCCTGGCGGTTTTCCCTGCACGAGGGCTCTTAACTTGCCCATCCTCGCTTTGCTCCTGGGCTGACTCTGAGGCCTCCGAGCAGGCTTGTAGCTTTCCCCTCCTTTCTGGAAAGGTTCCCTTCACTTAGCTTCGTCAGCCTTGTTTGTGGTCATTCATCTCCCTGGTTGCGCCTGCAGTCAGGAGGAAGCTGCTGGAGGGCCTGTGAGCCTGGACCCGTGTGCAAGGCTGCCGTCAGCCGGTCGGCTGGCCCCGGGGTCACGGCTGACTCAGAGCCCACTGCCCTCACGCAGCAGCTCCGGCACCACCGACGAGCGCTCCTCACCCTTCCCGGGAGAACGCCCGTGTGCTCGCCCACACCATCGCGTGCGGTTCCAGGCACGTGTGCCCTCTGGTTCAGAGCGGTGGCCTGGCCCTCGTGCGTCCCCGCCTGGGAGGGGGTCTTCCCTGCCTGGAGTGCTGCTTCTGCAGCTGGCCTCAGCCCCACTCACTTCTTTCCTCTGGGAATCCCATCCACTGTGATCATCCCCGCATTTGCTGTAATGTCTTTCAAACTTTAAAGGTACTTTTAACTTCCTAACATGTATAAAAGGAAAGTCTAGTGGTCCCTGTGTGTTCATCACTCAGCCTCAAGAAGTACCAACATGTGGCCTGTCTTACTGGTACATTTTGAAAGAAATCCCACATCGCATCATTTATCCACACATCATTCAGTGTGTGTCTCTGAAAGATGGGGACTCCCTCTAGAAACAGGGTCACAACACTGACTCTTGAGGAATGGCCCCTCCTTCGTATCATGACGTATACAGTAAGCGCTCAGATTTCCCAAAGGCACGTTTACTGTTGGTGTGTGTGAATCAGTATTTGTGCACAGAATTAGCTGTTAATTCTACCGTACCTAAACATTTTTGCCTGTGTGATTTTCAGGTTCTTGAGAGTTAACTCCCAGCTACCTGCCCAGCAGAGGCCGAGTCTGCTTCGGACCTTTCCCACAGTGCAGGGCACGCGTTGGCCGCTCACGCTTTAGGGATGTTTTCCATTGTATCATTTGCCCAGCGCTTCCCCAAGCTCTGGCTTCAATTCAAACAGCATCTCCCCTTGGCCTGAGCCTCCAGGCCCGCTGGGTACGCCTGGGCCACCGCAGGCTGGCTGGACAGCTTTGCCACCTTGGCTGGTCCCCTCATGGGCCTGGACAGCTGGCACCTTCAGCGCTGCTCCCCGCTGCGTCTCATTTCCCCCACCCCACCCCGGAAGGCAGGGTCCTGGAAGAGTGAGTGGCAGAAACACACAAACTCCTTTGAAAGCCCATGTCGTTGTGGAAAGTTGATGGCGGGCCGTGCACCTGAGGTGGGAGGGACCCCAGATACTGGCCATCAGCCCTATCTGCAGAGCTCCTTGTGGAGACGAGCTGCGCCGGGGCTGCTGCGTCCATCTGTAAGAAATGCCCGGGGCAGGGGAAGGGACGGAGGCAGAGCGACCAGTGGTCGCGGGGGCTGAGGGTAGGAGGGAGCGGGGAGGGTTTCTTCTTGGGGTGATGAAAACGTTCTGGAAACACAGTGGCAAAGGTTGCTCAACATTGTGAATGTACTAAAAGCCACTGAATTGTACGCTTTAAAATGGTTAGGATGGTAAATTTTATGTTATGTGAATTTTAATAAGGTAAAAAAAACACAAAAAACTGGGCTTTTGATCATTTCATGCGTATTCATGATCCTAGATTTCCAAACTTGGCGTTGAGCTTGAAGGCGGCAGCAGACTTCACTCTGAGGGATGCCTTTTTGGTTGAATCATGACCAACCAGAAATGACATTTGTGGTTCTACCTTAAGCTCAGTGAGACCCACCAGGGTGCAGGAGGCCCCGACTCTTGTCTTCACCAGGCTGCAGAGGGCACTGGGCATGCATAGAGCTCTGGCTAATGGTGGGGCCTGGTGTGGATGGGAAAATGCCACGATTATGTCATTTCAAGACAACAGTCAGCGCTCTGCATCTGGCACCATCCACAATCCAAGATGTGGGCAAGTACCGTTAAATTTTTTTTCAGTCTTCTGAAAAACTCAGAAACACATTTCTATTTATTTTCAATTGTGGGCTTGTTTCTCTTATAGAAGAATTGACTGCAGAGGCCCAACAGTCCTGGGGTTTGAGCTGCTTGAGTTTCAGACAATGTGCTCCTAATTAATTATTCTGACTCAAAGAACATTGTACCTCTACGGGATGCCACTCTTTAGAAGTGACGTTTCAAATATCTGGACGTTGTTTGCCCTCCAGTTGTACAGATTTGGGGAATTTTCCGATTTCTGTCGTTTGGTAAATTTGCTTTTAAGTATCCCCTCGGGGAGTTGCTTTCATTCCAAGTGCGGGGATTACAGTCAAATTAATGCTCAGTTGAATTGGATTGAGCCTCGGGTATCGGCCACCGGAGCCTTGCTGAAGTGTGCAAGGAAATTTTACGTCTTAAAGCTAAAGCTTATTTTATTTAGTCTTTTCAGATGTTTGTCTTGGTATAAGGAACATTCTGGGATCTGTTTGTTTGGTAATAGCACCATGATATTTGCTATTCAATGTGTGCCTTGTTCTATTAACATTTAAAGTAACATTTCTTTTCGAAGTATCACGACTATAGTTAAAAATAAACATGGGAGTATTCCTATAACAAAATCTGAGTTGAAGCGCTTGGTTTCTAAATATATCACTGAGGAGAGGAAGTAGTTTTTTCCTTTACAATGGCAGTGTTGCAGACATGACCCTGTAGACATCCAGGCTGGGAATAGTTTGATGTGTAACAAGAAACCGTGTTTATCTCAAAAAAGATATCATAAAGAGAGGCTGAAGTGTTTCCTTTGTAATGTTTATTTTTAACCTCTATTTTATTCTATTAAAAATAGAAAGACTCGTGTTCATTGTAGAAAAACATAGTGACTACAGAAGGATGCGTTAGTTGGGGCACATGAAGCTCTTAAGTAGATCTAAACCTAACGGCTCCTGTAGGAATCCAAACTCATGGAGGTTTATTTTTCCTCTGTCTAAATTTCCAGGGGTGTGTGGGGTTCATGCCCTGTTCCGGGAGCATCCTGAGAGCAAGGCTGAGTGCATCTCCACCCTGAAGGCGAGGGGCCTGGAGGGGAGGTTTGTGGGGTCTCCAAGGGTCTGCCCGTAGCCTACCCCCTGCCTACACACACCTAACCCACCGTCGCCTGCACAAACCGTGTAGCTGGGCAGCACATGCCCACTTGCCATAGAGGAACAAGCAACCAGACCACGGCAGACAGCCAGCAGACTTTGCCATGGTGAGGGAGCGCAAAGAAAATTAGACTCTACCTGAGCTCGTTCATCACAGCCACTCACACCCGTCAGCGTGCTCTTTGCCGGGTGTTGCTCTAACTGCTGGGGTAGAGCAGTGCACGCTGCCCTCGTCGGGTTTGCCTGGTGCAGGGAGGACTCGATGCGGAACATACCAGGCAGCAGATGCTATGGAGCAGGAGGTGGCGGAAGGGCAGATGCCGTTTTTAACCAGGCGGTCGGCAGTGGTCTCTTCTAAGAAGGTGACACGTAAACAAAGGCCTGAAAGAGGGAAGCAGGCGAGCAAGCCACACGGATCTCTGAGGAAAGCGGGTTTTGAGCAGAAGAAGTGGCAGGTGCAAAGGCCCTGGGGTGGGAGCCTGTCGGGCAAAGAGGGGAGCAGTAGGAGATGCGAGAGAGGTCGGGGCAGTGGCAGGACTCCGCTGTTACTCTGACTGAGATAGCGGGGCCGCCGGGGGTTTGAACAGTGACGTCGTTTGCCCTCCAGTCTCTGGCTGCTGTGTGGACACAGAGGGGTCCCGTTAGGAATTGTGGGGTCACCCACCAGGAGATATGACGGCTTGGACCTGTGTGCCAACGGTGGAGGTGGTGGAGCTGAAGGAGTCTGCACGGTACAGGTATTGAAAGGCGGAGGGCAGTCGGATTCAGTCGCGGGCTAGGTGTGAGGTGTGAGGGACAGAGTCGGGTTACACCAGCACTTCGGCCTGAGCCGAGGACACCGGCGTGGGAGGCGTCAATGATGCAGGGCCTTGGTGGCCCTGTTACGCGGGTTCAGAGGAGCCAGTGCAGAGGGGCTCGGGGGTCAGCAGAGGGTCCTGGGGAGGGTGGGGCGGGCTGGGATGCGCCGGACCCGGGGTGTCTGTTGGGCGTCCCGGCGGAGGTGTTGAGGGGGCAGCAGGGGGCTCGCGGGACACGCGAGCCAGAGAAGAGCCCCGTGGAGGTCAGGGGGCTGGCAGTGCGCGGCCAGGCGTGATCACCGGGCTGTGCTGTGGCTGGACATGTGGGGCAGAGCTGGCGCGCAGGGCTGAGAGGGCAGGAGGGGAAGGTGGGTGGAACTGGCCGGGGACCGAGGAGGAACAGCTGGGGAGGAGGGAAGGGAAGCTGGAGGAAGCAGAGACGTGATGCGGGAGGAGCGATGGGCTGTCGGGGCAAGCGGGCTGCCTCGGGGCACAGGCCTGACTGGGGAGAATCAGGAGGAAGGAGCAGGTGCAACCGGCTGACGGGTAGCTGGAGGGGGTGGGCGGGAGCCCGAGATTGCTTTGTTCCTCAAGTCTGTTGAGGGCTTGCTGTCTGCGAACATCTTTGTTCTCATTCTTCAGGGAAAGTTTCTGAGTGCACGTTTACAGGTTGAGAGTTGCTCTCTTTTAGCCAGTCGATATGCTTTCTCTTTTTTGGCCATACATTGTTGCTGTCGAAGTCAGCTGTCTGTGGTTGCTTTATAGCTGATCTGTGTTTTTCTCTCCAGTGTCTTAGAAGATCTTTCCTCTCTCTGTCTTGTTTAAGACGGGAGTCATCGCAGCGTGCGTGTGTGCTGCTGGGAGTGAGCGGGCAGAGGGGGAATCGTGGCGCGGAGAGGAGGAGGGGTTGGGGGGGCGGTGGGCCTCGGGAGCTCCCTCCTGATGGCTGGTATTCCCTCTGCGAAGAGCGGGGAGCTGGGGGCAGGGGGGCAGGAAGGAGGTGGACAGGTGTGGGCGGGAGTGGGCCGTGGGAGTGCGCGGAGGGGTCCCGGGAGGCTGGCGTCACAGAGGGACCGTGGGCCCAATGAGAAGATTTTTTCTGTCCTCCACGGGGCTCCGGTCAGACCAGCGTTGCACAGTCCTGGATCCCAGGAGAACCCGCTTTCTCCGAGATGACCAACTTTGTGGTTTGCTCTGTGCCCTCAGAGACGTCCTTGCCCAGCTCTCAGTCATTGCAAGGCCTGCTGCCTCCAGCCCCTCCTAGTGTCGGGCTGACTGGGCTCTGGGCACCCGGAGCCCAGACTTGTGCCGTTGACCACCATCCCCGCTTCCTTGAACGGGAACATGACCGACAAAGGACCCCCCCACCGCCACCTCGGAACCTGCCTCAGCTCCACGTGTGTTTCTTTGAAGATGCTCGTGTTGCTTGCGTACCACGACAGGACTGAGGAGCGGGTGGCACTGTTCAGAAATTGGTGTTTGTGCCTGTTGCCTGTTGCTGCCCGTGGACTCGCTGGGTAGGGATCTGGACCGGGCATGGAGGCTGCAGTGTCTCTGCCCCACGAGGCCGTGGCTGGGAGGGAGCGCGGTGGCTCCGGGCTGGAACTGTCTGGGGACGTCTCCACTCTCGTCTGGCACCTGGGCTGGGGTGACTTGAAGGCCGGCCTCAGCTGGGCTGCCCGCGGGGGCCTCTCACGTGGCCCAGGCTGGGTTCCCCGAGGAAGTGTGTCAGGAGGACGTGTCTGGAGAGCAGACATTTCCAGAGAGGGGGTGGAAGTGCCTGGTCGTTGTGACCCAGCTCACAAGTCCCTGGTGTCATTTCCCCTTCGCACCCCACTGCTGGTCCAAGCCGTCACAAGCCTGTCCGGACTCAAGGGAAGGGGGCGTGGACCCCGTCTCTCAAAATGTTGAAGGATTTGGGCAGTTTCAAAACCACTAATGTGTTGTCCTTCCAAAAAACTTGAAACTCAAGCAGCATGGCAACAGTTGGCTGTGTTGTTGGAGGTGGCCATCAAATGCCAAGAATTCCCCAGTGACAGCGTGTGGGAACCACTGACCCCATGTGCTCAGCTACACATCAGCCCACGTTGTAGCAGCTAGTAACTCCTCACCCTTCCAGAAGCCCCCTGCCCGGTCCCCACTCAGCCGGGTTGGCTGGAGGAGTCCAGGGCCCGCCTGTGCTGCCGGCTGTGTGACCTCGGGCAGGTCACCGCACCTGTCAGTCTCGGCCTCTTCTGCACAGTGGTGATAACCCCTGCCTTGCAGAGGTGTCGTGAGTGTTCTGGAAAAGTGTGAGGTGCCAGTGGTCCAGGCCCTGGAAGGTATTCCTGGGAATAACCTTGTCGTGCTCAGCAGAATTATTCGTAGAGGGTTACACAGGGCACCTGTGTTCGAACGTGAGCCAGCCACCCGGAATCTGGTTTCCTTTTCCTCTGAGCGAGCGCACGCTTCCGGGATCTTAAGGCGGCTGTGGCGTGTGCCGCAGGGCTCTGAGTGGAGCGGGTACCTAACCCCGAGGCCCCTGGCGGAGGCTCTTGCCGAGGGCAGTGCTGCTTCGCCGAGCTGTCTTTCAAGTCCGTTTTATACCCGCGCCTCTTTCGTACCTTACAGTTTGATGTTGTTGTTTGTAAGTGGCGTCTTTGTGACCTAACTTTCCTAATTAGTAGTCGCTCACATACGGGGATGCAATGGATATCTGGAATCTTGTTTTCAGCAAGCCTGTCGAGTTCTTTTTAGTTCTGACAGCATGTGTGGATTCCGCCTTAACTTTATGTAGGTGGTCATGTCGTCTGTGCGTGGCAGTTTTGTGTCTTCATTTCCAGTCACGTTGCATGTTTTCTTTCTCTTTTGTTACCGCCCTCGCTCAGATCTGTTCAAGTGGTGATTCCAAGCCTCGCTGTTTGGTTCTGTCCTCAGAAGAAATGCTTTGCTGTGTGAGTGATGTTTTCAGGAGGTTTTTATTAGATGATCTTTATCAGGTCCAGGAAGTCCCTTATGCTAAGTTGGAAGGGGCTCTTGTCTGTTTTGTTTTTATTTTCTAAATCATGAGAGGATCTTGTTTTCAAACAAGTAAAAACTTACAAGCCATATAAAGAACGTCTGTATACATGCCACCTAGTTTAAAGAAATGGCTTCAAAATGGCTAGAAGCTCTAGGGCCTCTTCTATGTGTGTGTGAAGTGTCTTGGGTCGTGGACCTCCAGAGCCCTGGGCAGACGCAGCGCCCCCCGCTGGCTGCACAGCTGCGTCCCCTTTGCTCCTGGCTGGCTTTGGGGGCTGCACTGTCACTGAAGATGTGGAGCTCAGAATCCTGCAGGCTTTTGCTTCGAGGCCCAGCACACCTGCCTTCTAACTGCGGGACCCTAATCGTTAATTTCAGCCCACTCTGTCTACGAAATGGAGCCAGTGATAGACCACTTTACAGAATTCTTAGCACTGGTTGGGCAAATGAATGCAGTGCACTTGTTCAGATACAGGCTTGCCAGTGGTATTACGGGCATCGTTACAGATGCTGAACTACGGGCCAGTCTCAGTGAGCGCTCACCCAGCATTGACGACCTGCCAGGCCCAACAACGTGCTGGGGTGGTGACACGAGTCAGCCTCAGGGTTGTGGGAAGACAGATATCTTGGCCTGCGAACTGCCAAAGCACAAGGTAGAATGGACCCTGGCAGTGGGCGCATACACAGTGCGGTAGAAACATCACAAGCGGAGAGGTCAGTTGGGGAAAGTGTTGGGTTATTATCGCATTCCTCTAGTTGAGCAAACAGCAACAGCAGAGCCGTGGGGAGACGTTCAGTAAGGCGGGCTCGTGGGTCCAGGAGGTCTGTCTGCAGGATTTCCTGTTTTCAGGGAGGAAGTGAGGAACAGCTCACAGAGAGGGTGAGGAACGCTCAGAGCAAGGGAAGCGGAGCTGAGGCGGGGAATGAGGAAGGGCTGAGCCTCGTCTTGGGTAAAATGATTTTAAGATAGTAGGTTCAACAGGAGGAGATGTAAAGTCACTCCCGTGAAGATTTCAGCAGTTGATTAGAAGGAGCTGCTTTGGAATGTCACACCTCTGGGGACCAACCCACACTTCTGAATGGTTGAGTCCTGCTGCCTTGCTTGGTCCAAGATAGTTCTTTTCGTGCAGTGGCTTCAAAACATCTGGCCATCACCCCCCGAAGTCATCCTTCAGGCAGGGACAGGCGCTCTGTTCCCATAAGGGTCAGATGTGGAAAGCCTGGAATTCGTCCCTCTCCCGCTGGTGTTGCCGCATTGGGGGCTGAGCTGCGTTGTGGACACCTGGGCCGGTCCGTGCTGCCCCATCTTGTTCCTTCTTCCTCCCCTCGTCATCTTGTGCTGGACCACGTAGAATAATTCACTCAGTGGTGGACGGACGCCCTGCAGCCTGGGCCTCCAGGGTCACCTGTCAGTTCCCCAGACGGGCAGATGACATGGCACCTTGATTCTGAGTGACACGGGGTGTGTGTGTGTGTGTGTGTGTGTGTGTGTGTGTGTGTGTGTGTCAGCAGTAGCCCAACTGGTAGAAATAGACATTTACTCTTTTCAAGGCAGGCGAAAGGCTAAGACTTCCCTCAGCAGCCCTGTGGGACAGAACTAAAATGGTTGTTTCTCATTCTTGATGTCGTTTTTCTTCTTCCTGATTCTCTTTCTCTAAAAATTCATCAGGCCTCACAGGTAATACTGATAGGTCAGGTTTTAGCGGCTTTGCATTAGCTGGAGCTATGTGGATGCTAACTTACCCTTAGTCCGTTACCGAAATTCAACTTAAGGCTTGAAGTCAGCAGGTAGTTCCCAGGGAGAAGGTCCTGGCTCGGAAGCCCGTTAGCGGCCAAGCCTTTACCGCCTGAAAAGCTGTTGTGGGGGGGTGGGGGTGGGGCAAGGCCGCCAGCCCCGCTCCTCTGCTGCTCACCTGCGTGTGTGCAGATGGCGCTCAGGTAGTTAACGGAGTAGTACCTGCCCTGAATAGGTGAGGCGCGCCCTCTGTATTGGGTTTTCTTTTCCATTAAAAAAAAAGAAAGAAATGCCGTCCATATGTCCACGGGTGGCCCCCTGCCGCTTGGCGTCACTGCCCCAGTGAGTCGTGGGCTTCTCGCGGGGACCTCGCCCAGCATCAGTGCAGACTCGCTCCCCCAGAGTGGGCCCTCTGGTGTCGGGCTCCCCTAGTGCTTGCACGTACAAGGCGGTGGTTTCTTGCCACCTCAGAAGATGATTCAGTGTGTGTGGAGGGAGAAGGGGGACCCAGCCTGAGTCAGAGCTCTGGGTGGGAGCAGGCCCGCCCCGTGTGCCGAGGGCCACCTTCCGAAATGGGCAGAAACAGCGTCTGAGCTGCTTTTTTTCTCGTGTGCAGTTCCAGTATGGGTTCCCCTTATCTGGGCTGTAAAACCCAAACTGTGGCTTTAATCTTGTGTTTCATATAACACGTGTGCAGGCAACAGTGCAGAAGCGCGTGGTGAGCTTGGGGCGAGGACACCTAGGTTTACACCCTGCCCTGGCAGTGGGGTGCCCTTTGGCGGGTCCCCAGGCACTGCCCGGCACCTAGGGTCCTTCCAGCCCTCCTGGCTGCAGAGGGAGGCGGAGGCTGCCCTGTCTTCCAGGAGGTGGAGCTGGGTGCCTGCTGCCTGCCATGGGCGAGGGGCTTGACCTTCTCATCTCATTCTGTTCATCTGTAAAATGCAGACGGAAGTCTTAACAGGCCTGCCACAAATCCTGAATTAGGCAAGTTCTAAAATCAGTGTGGTTATCTATTAAATGGGGGTAATGACTATGCCTATATCTTGTAGGTTTTTAACAAATTGGCCTTATTATTATTTTTCCAATACTAGCTATCATATGCCCACTTGAAAAATACAGAGGCGGAAAGAGGACCAATCATAGCATGACCATTTGGGAATATTCACTGTTAATATTTTTTTAATCCTTCCTTGAGTTCACCCATTCATATACCAAGCGTGTGTGTGCTTGTGTACGCGCACGTGTGTAAATAGAGGACAAATGTGATTGCATCAAACGCTGTTTTGGAACTTTCTCCCACTTGGACATCTTCCATGTAACGATTGTAGATGTGTTGTGTCAGGAAATTACTGTAATGGTTTATTTAACCAGCTGTCTACTGATGGACGTTTTTGTCATTGTCAGTCTTTTATTATGATATACTACGACAAATGCCCTTAGGTATAGGTACCTGGGTATTTTAGGATAAACACCTAGACGTTGAGTTACTAGATCAAAAGGAACATGATTTTAAAAGATTTCTGAAACATACCTTCAAAACCACCTAGTTTGGATAAGAGTGATATTTTCCCCCAAGCTCTTATAAATACCAGATGGGCAAAAAATTACTTACAGTTTTTTTTGGGGGGGGTGGGGATTTCTTTGTGTAAAGGCTGGATGTATTTTCTACGTTTGTTGGCTACTGGGGTCTCCTACGCACACTCTCCATTCATAGATGTTGCCCATTTTCCAGTTGGAGTTTTTAACCCTCAGAAATTTAAACTCTGTATCCAGGTTTATATTTTTAGGTTTGTGAGTTTATTATGTCAAAATTTTCTGAGTTTATCCAGTGCTTAGAGAAGTCTTAAAAGATCTCATGTACTCAGGCTCGCCTCTTACGGCCTCTACTTTTGGCTCCCACCCCATAATTATAAAAGTTATTCAATTTTAATATATTTCTTTGGATGTTTTTGTTTCACTTAAAAATGTTTATTTACGGTTTGTATCCATTTGGAATTTTTTTTAAATAAATGTATTTGTTTATTTATTTCTGGCTGCGCTGGGTCTCTGTTGCTGCGCGTGGGCTTTCTCTAGTTGCGGTGAGCTGAGGTTACTCTTGGTTGCGGTGCATGGGCTTCTCGTTGCGGTGGCTTCTCTTGCTGTGGAGCGCGGGCTCTAGGCGCGCGGGCTTCAGTAGTTGTGGCTTGCGGGCTCTAGAGCGCAGGCTCAGTAGTTGTGGTGCGCGGGCTCAATTGCTCCGCGGCATGTGGGATCTTCCTGGACCAGGGCTCGAACCCGTGTCCCCTGCATTGGCAGGCAGGTTCTTAACCACTGCGCCACCAGGGAAGCCCTGGAATTTATTTTTAGTAAAATGTAAGGAAGCTCGCCTTAATTTTTTAATATTCAGAAAGCTGTTCTTGTCCTCCTGTCCCACTCATGGACATGCCACCTTCGCCCACCCTGACCTGTCATAGCGGCCTGCTTCCGGCCTCTCTCTGATGTTTCTGCCCGCCCCCTTCTGAAGGTGGGCACCCCGAGAACAGGGGAGTCGAGGGTACTCAGGTGATGCCCAGTGAGTGGAGTCGGAGCCGGTGTGTGGAGGTGCTCGGCGTGGGGCTGGCCATGCGGATCTCGGGGAGGGCACTGAGCGCTGTGCAGTTCGGCTTGCTAGCAAAGCTCTCGTGCCGTGAGGGCAGCAAGACCTGTGTCCGAGTCCCGGCTTTGCCTGTCACTCACCTTCTGGTCACCTCGGTTTCCCGTCTGTAAAGCGGGATCCTGTTTGCCTTACCCAGGGTGAGGACTAGACGAGATGATACACGTGATACACAGTGTACGTGCCTGGTGCACTAGTGGTGGCTGTTACTTCCTGAATTATTATGGGAGCTCAGAATAATAATATACGTATTACAAAGAGAAATCACCCATTTTCTGTAGGTACTGAGAGGTGTTCCAGGTACCTAGGATGAAGTAGTTAATGTAAAAGGGCACTAAACTGGGTTTTCTGAACTTTCCCAGCTGCTTTAGAGGGATGATAGGTTAGATTCCTGAATGTTTGGGGTGATGAAAAGGATCTGGGTTCTTTGGAGAAAAAGACTTTCCTAAAGTATGAGAGATGTCATGTGACCTCTCCGTAAGGGAGGCTGGAGGAGTCGAGGGATTGCTTTGGCGGAGGGCTCGGCGGGGATTGCTTTGGCGTCGGCACTGCGGTTGGCGGGCATGGTGCCCTCTCTGCCGCCCTGGTTCCTCACCTGTGGAGTGAAGACAGTGTCCGAGAGGGTGGACGTGAGAACGACGAGGAGGCACCTGAAATCTCGTGCCCGGAGCGTAGCAGGTGCTTGGTCAGTGCCGGCCTCTTGAGTTGGAAGGGGGCAAGGCTGCTCACCAAAGGCGGAATGGTAGTCCTCGCGTGAATGCCTCACGTTTTTGCCACAAAACACTTGGCATTGAGTTATAAATCAGTAAAGGCATTTCTCCCGACAGTGGGTGTGACACTGAGCTATTCTTTTTTCATCTGTGCACTCGTTTGTTCAGTCATTCATTAAACAGTTGCACCAAACCAGACCTAACCTCTGCCCTGGTGATGCTTATGTTGGTGGGAAAGGCAGTTACTAATCAGAAAGTCACAAGATAACTGTAAAATCAGAACTAGTAAGTGCTGCAGAGAAATGTGTGGGAGAAATGCACGTATGATAGCTTTCCTGTTTTCACGGGGCTTTTTTGTAAAGCGCTTCCAAACTTTCTGACAAACGCTTCAAAGAACCCCTAGTCCACAATAATGTCATATCAGCCATTTGGGGGACATTTCTGTAGGAGGTAATTTGTATTTTACAAGTATTTGTTTAATCCTTCCTCGTGTTAATTATAGTATTTCTGATATCGTTGAGTAAAGACAGATGGTGAATCAGAGGGGGCATTTTTAACTTAAGAGGGAAAGTTCATTAAAACATTTTCTATGAGAAAAAAAGTTTTCTGGGGCTTCCCTGGTGGCGCAGTGGTTGAGAATCCCCCTGCCGATGCAGGGGACACGGGTTCGTGCCCCAGTCCGGGAAGATCCCACATGCCGCGGAGCGGCTGGGCCCGTGAGCCATGGCCGCTGAGCCTGCACGTCCGGAGCCTGTGCTCCGCAATGGGAGAGGCCACAGCAGTGAGAGGCCCACGTACCGCAAGCAAAAAAAAAAAAAGTTTTCTTTTCACACATCACAGGGGTGGCTTTGGGGACTGTTCCTCAAAGAAGATTGTGTTTTTAATGCTGATGGGAGTTTCAGGTTAACCACAAAAGCCCACTTAAAAACCCATTGTAGGACTTCCCTGGTGGCGCAGCAGCTAGGAACCTACCTGCCAATGCAGGGGACACGGGTTCAAGCCCTGGTCTGGGAAGATCCCACATGCCGTGGAGCAACTAAGCCTGTGCGCCACAACTACTGAGCCCACGTGCCACAATTACCGAAGCCCGCGTGCCTAAAGCCCGTGCTCCGCACCCATGCCCCGCAACAAAAGAAGCCACCGCAATGAGAAGCCCGCGCACTGCAACGAAGAGCAGCCCCCGCTCGCCGCAACTAGAAAAAGCACGCGCGTAGCAACGAAGACCCAACGCAGCCAAAAATAAATAAATAAATAAGTAAATTTATTTAAAAAAAAAAAACAACCAAAAAAACCCCATCGTAGACAAAGTTCTTTGAATTTGCAACAAAAATAGAGACTAATATTAGTCACTGATACGAGGGTAGCTGGGTGCTTGTCTTGTAATGAATCCTCAGTGGTCCGTCTGGCTTGTGGCCTCTTCCCGTGCAAGCTGCATGCTCCCCGGGAGAAGGCTGAATATCTTCAGGGTTTTGGGGCCTTTGGGGCCGGCTCTCACCTGGGCGCATCTGCCCCTGGGGTCACAGCTCCCTGTTCAGGCCGCCTTCGGAGCCCTCTCTTTGCATGTTACCAAGAACCAGGTGGGAATTTCCACCGAGAGCGGAAGACGTGAAAGGCTTACAGGAACGGTGGCCCGCGCGAGGGTGACACATTTACAGAGAACAGGTCTGCAGACCACGGCTGGCTGCCTTCCTTGCAGGGCCTGTCCCTATCCCCGCCCCGGTCTGGGGAGGCTGCCACTGTGTCGCTGGGCTCCGCCCATCCCACCCTTCCTCTTCATCTAGAGGAGTTGCTGTGCAAGCCTGCCCGAGGGCACGAGGAGGAAGAAAGTCCTCTGGGCTGCTGTGGGCGTGGGGGATGGGGGCTCACGCCCCAGCTGGGACCTGCAGGCCTGGGGGCGTCAGCGGGCTTGATGGTCAGCCTCTGCTGTGGGGTGTCCCCAGAGCCCCTGCGCTCTGGGCTGACGTTGACTATCCCATCGGAACGCTGGTGGCACCAGATGCTGCTGAGAGCAAGTCCTCCTACAGTGACCGGGCCTGGGTCCTCCCTGCCCTGAGCTGACTCTGAGCTCGCGGGGCAGCAGGAGCGAGGCCCGGGCCAGGCGGAGGCGTCTGTGTCTCGGCCTGGGTTCCATCCCAGCTCCACCTGGCAGGGCACTCGGGCCGGACGTGCGTGTGGGCGAGCGTTCCTGGGTCTTTGTGTCTGGTCAGACGGTCCCTTTCTCCGGGAACTCAACTGGGTTTGGTTTGTTTCCCTGCTCACAGTTGGCTGTCGGTCGCCTGGGTCTAACGCTTCGGTCATGTTTGACTTGATCTCCAGCTGACAGCAGGCGTGCCTGTCTGCATTCTTAGTGCTTCGTCCTGACACTGCTTCCACTCACTTCAGCAAAGAGGCTGCTGGGATTGTTTAATGCAGTTCAGTCAGTTTCGGTGGCCACAAGCGAGCCCTGCCTGTGTAGGCAGCAGGTGGATTTGGTCCGTGGTAACCGTGTGTCCTGGTTTCAGCGGGAGAGTGCTGGTCTGTCGGCACCTGCTTTCTGGTCTGTGCCTGACGAGCTCTTCTAGCCTATGAGGAGACACACAGCCCCAGGCCTGGCCCGGGGAGCCTGACACGCCACCCATCCTCCACACAGCAAAGCATCAGGGAGCTGGTGTCCACACCGGCTTGGCCCCAGGCGTGGCGTGGAAGGGCTGGACAGCCCTGAGCTGTTTTTATCACTTTCTTTTGCCTTCATAGTTTCTGGCTGTGATACCCAATATAATGAAAACAGAATTCTAAAAGGAGAATAGGGGATGCATGGCTTTGAATACAGACGGTTACTTTGAGATTCTGGAAAGAGCTTTACAATGGCCTCCTGGTATCTGGGTGGCAAATCTTTGATCCCAGCCCCACTGAGACGTGGGTGCTGGTGTGCTGGGCTCACTTCCTGGAGGAGTGCCCCACCCTCCAGCCTCCCAGCAAGGCTGTGGCCCAAGTTCAAGCAGCACGGAACAGCCAGTGCGTGCAGACAGGAACGCCATTTGGGCTTTTCTTAAGGAACATTTCAGTCACCCAGGAGCGAACAGTCACGCAGATCTTTTTGTTTTTGAACGTCAGATAACTCATAGTGCGATGTGGTGGAAGGGGCGGGGCCGGGGCGGGGCCGGGGCCGGGGCCGGCCGCTCTGGGTAGTAAGATGTGGTGGAAGGGGCGGGGCCGGGCCGGGCCGTGGCCGGCAGCCCTGGGCCCCTTCTGGGCAGTCCTGGTACTTGCTGCTTGGTACCTTTGTGCTGCTTCCTGGGCCTCCCCGAGACCAGGCCCCCAGACCTGCCCAGATCCGGCTCACAGTTGATGGCTTAGAGCAGGTGGGGGTGAGTTGCTGTCTCCTCTGGGTCTCCAAGATTGTCCAAGGTGACTCCAGCCTTCAGGTTCTGTGATTTATTTCAAGTCGACCGTGGTCAGGAATGCTGTTCTCGGCCTGATGGTATAAGCTGGCACCCAGACCTTTGCGTTTGTGCTTGTAACAGCAGATGCGCCGTGAAAGCTGGAGTGAAGGGGCAGGGGCGGAGGCCAAGTGGATTCCAGATCCGGGTGCCTGACCTAATGTGGTTTGCAGTTTTTTGAAAGTTCAGTTCCATGTGCCTAAGTACTTAGAAAACAGCATCTGGAATGAAGAGCTTCTCTGAACAGCTATGCTTGTCCCCTTGCTCACCCTGGAACAGCTTCTTCCCAGGATCCGCTCCCATGGCCCTAGGTGCCCAGCGCGGGTAGAGCCGTGGGCCCTGGGGCACTGCTGTCAGGCCTTATCAGGATGTCTGATTTCTGATTCCCAACTCAGCAGCGTGGTAGGCGGGCCCGTGTGATGAGCAGAAGAAGCCTGGAGAGCCTGTTGTCATGGCAGCCGGTAAATCGTGAGCTCACATCACGTCAGGGATGGGTGATCTCAGGGCAGCCATGGAGACAGAGCCCCTGTGGGCCTGCAGGGCGTGGTGCTGTCTGCAGGGCTGTTCCTGGTGGAGGGACGTCAGACCTGCCCACCCTCCACACCGCCACAGAGACCACGGAGGTTTTGTGACGTTATCAGCAGCCGAAACACTCTCCTCTCTGCTTAGAGATGAGGCCACCCTGTGCCCCTAGAGCAGGTGGTTCCCAAAAGTGTGCAGTCATGAGCCTCTTTGTCAGTCTGGTGACGCTTGTGGATGGATCCCTTTCCAGAATAATGTTTTTTAAAGCAAAGAACAAAATACATAGGATGACAAAGAAAACTGGTTGTATTGAAATAGTTATCAAAATACCAAACCAAAAGGGTGACAGAGTAACAAATGGGTCCTTTACCACCTTTAATAACAAGGTCCAGCAGCAGGTCTAATGAACATCATGATTTTGAAGTAGCTTCAGGTTTTAAACGTACATTGTGGCGTCCGTGACCGCTGCCACGTGACAAGACAGCCCTGTGTTTTCTGCTTGTCTGGTACACAGACCTCAGTAAGTGGCAGCTATGATTATGCTCTGAAATGCTAATTGAATGAACTTGGTGAGGCTAGATTATTATGCACTGTTAGTGCATCTCTCTTATTAATTTTGTTTGTTTTTAAATATTTATTTATTTGGCTGCGTCGGGTCTTAGTTGCGGCACGTGGGATCTTTCGTTGTAGCGCACAGCTTCTCTAGTTGCGGCGCACGGGCTTCTCTCTAGTTGTGGCGCACGGGCTCCGGAGTGCACAGGCTCAGTAGTTGTGGCACGCGGGCTCAGTAGTTGTGGCGCACGGGCTTAGTTGCTCTGCGGCATGTGGGGATCTTCCCGGACCAGGGCTGGAACCCGTGTCTGCTGCATTGGCAGGTGGGTTCTTAACCACTGCACCATGAGGGAAGTCCCCCGAGTGTATTTTAAAATATATATTTATTTATTTATTTATTTGGCTGCGTGGGGTCTTAGTTGTGGCGCGCAGGCTCTTTGTCGCAGTGCGCGGGCTTCTCTCTAGCTGTGGTGCATGGGCTCAGTAGTTGCAGCGTGTGGGCTCTCTAGTTGAGGGGAGTGGGCCCTAGAGTGCATGGGCTTAGCTGCTCCGTGGCATGTGGGATCTTAGTTCCCCAACCAGGGATTGAACCTGCGTCCCCTGCATTGGAAAGTGGATTCTTAACCACTGGACCACCAGGGAAGTCCCTTGTTTGATTTAAACCTTGTCTACTCTCTCAGAAGGACTTGAGGCAGCTCCGCTTTGGTGGCAAACCTCACATGCTCTGATGACAACAGGACCTGTGTCTGAGTCCCAGCTTTGCCTGTTAGTCAACTTCTGGTGTAACAGATGATTTAAATTTTCTTTGTACTTTTCTACATCTTCTGTAATAAGGGTGATAATCAGAGAGAAGACTGCAGTGTAGGAAAGATTCACCCGGTCGCCCGCGTCTACCATCATGGGTAAGGAAACGAGACGGCTTCCTTGAGTGGAAGTTACCCACAGGTGCTGCTTTAGGGCGGGCCCCATGATCTAGTCGGTGAAGAATGGCCCCGCCGCGAGCTCTTGGGTACCTGGCACATTCGGAAGGAGGCCAAACTTCCTTCTCTTGGAGGGGGTCTTAGCTGCCGTGAGGTCGCCTCGTGTCTTGGGGCCCTGCCCGTGCTGGTGCATGTAGGCAGCGGTCTCAGGGGATCTCCTTGGCTCCTCGGGTGTGTGACCTGCGTCCCCAGTTCCGGGTGGGAGAGAGGAGGGGTGAGTGTGTGGGTTTGCGTCCGTGTGTCTCCATCCCTCGCTCGGTGGGGCGGGGGGGGGGCGCTGGGACGGGCGAGCAGCGCTGGCGAGGGGCTGCCAAGAGATGGTGAGGGCAGGTGTCCCACAGCCCTGCTCTGGGACCTTCCTCTTCCTCTGACAGGCCAGCGACAGTCCAGACCTTGGGCGTGGGTTTCTGCAGGACGCCCAGTGCAATGACAGGCTCGCCTCCCGTGGAATCTCTTGAAAGCTTTCTGGTTTCTATGAGCCGGTTACTCATACAGGAAGTCGATTACTCATTCACTACATGTTTCCCTTTCACTGATTGAGCTGTGGCTCTAACGATGGAAATTTTAAACACACCTCGGCAGCAACTCGGCAAACCCTCGTGCCTGCTTTGTCCCTGACGCTGTGCTGGGTTCTCAGGCTCGGGGACTCCTGCCCGCAGCACTCTGGTCAGGAACGGGGGCTGGTGGCCGAGTCACTGAAGCGCTGGGGCTGTGCTGGTAGTTGCTGTGGACGAGTCCTTGCCCGCCGTGACAGCCAGTGTTGCTGGATGAGAAAGAAGCGTTTGCCTTCCCGATCCCAAAGGTTTTGCCCCGTGCAGAGGCAAGCCTAACCGCGGGAAATCCATTCCAAACAAAACTGTTGGATGAGTCGCTGGATGGGAAATGTGCTGTGCGGGCTGCCTGGGGTTGGGAGCAGCGAGGCGGTGGGGCTGCCGGCCGTTCTCACAGGAAGGTCAGACCTGAATTTCTCCGTGAAGAGGGGAGGAGATGTGAGAGGGCTCGGAAGCTGGGGGGCGCTCGCTCGGCCTGCCAGCATGGCAGGAGCGGGGGAGATGAGGTGGCACCTGAAGGTGGGTAGGCACTTGGGGCTGGGTCCCCGCTGAGCAGGCGGCTGGCGCCACAGCCAGTTGGCTTAACGCCAGCTCCGTGAACTCCTCCCCAGACGCTGCCTCGTCTTGGGCTGGGCCTCGGGCTTCCATTTGCTTGTAGGTGTTGGTGGCACGTGCTCCTGGGAGCCCAGGGTAAGAAGGCCGAGCAGGGAGCTTGTGCTCTGGGCTCTCCCCACGTCCCCTCCTCACCCTTTCCCTCCGACACCCCGCCCGTCCGGTGCACCTGTGCGTGGCAGCCCCCATTCCTGCTGCATTGCGAGGGGCCGCGGGCCGTGTGAGGGGAGCCCCTGGAGAGCTCAACTCTAGGTGATGTGGGCTGGATTTTCGGTTCCCCTGTGTCACATGCGCGCGCATGTGCCCGTTCGTCCCTCCTTTTAGCCTCGGGGCCAAGAGCTGACACCTCCTCCCTCTCCCCTCCTGTCCCGCTTCCCTTCCCCAGCACGGGTGGAGCTCTGCGCTTCCACTGCTCCACTGCTTCCTCTCCGGAGCTTTGTGTGTGGATCTTCCTGCTTGTTCCGGCAGTTTACACTTGGGACTCCCTACGCGTCAGAAAAACAGATCCAAGGTGTCTCAGGACTGAGGCCTGGCGCAGTTTTCATGACCCTCGGTGGGAGAGTTTCCTTCCCAAAGGTATGAAACACAGGTCCTGGGCTTCCCTGGTGGCGCAGTGGTTAAGAATCCGCCTGCCAATGCAGGGGACACGGGTTCAAGCCCTGGTCCGAGAAGATCCCACATGCCGCGGAGCAACTAAGCCCGTGCGCCACAACTACCGACCCTGCGCTCTGGAACCCACGCGCCACAACTACTGAAGCCCGCATGCCTAGAGCCCGTGCTCTGCAACAAGAGAAGCCACTGCAATGAGAAGCCCGCTTGCCGCAACTAGAGAAAGCCCACACGCAGCAAGTAAGACCCAATGCAACCTAAATCAATCAATCAATAACTCTATATTAAAAGAAAAAAAAAAGCCACACAGGTCCTCACCCTGTTCCCTCTGCTTAGAGGGCTTTAACTTGTGACTCTATATTCCATACGCTCCCCACGAACTGTCGGTATTTTCATTATTAAAATCTAGAAGCAAGGAAGAAATATCTTATGAAATTATATATTTTATAAATAATTTACCATTGCATTTTCCCCATTGCTTTTATTAATACAGGTTAGTGACGCAAACTGGTGAACTGTTCTCCTTCTTTCCCGCGGCTTATTGTGTCCAAGTGGTGGGTGTTGGGGGTATAGGAGGCGTAGGCTCAGCCTGAGAGGTGGGCCCCAGGCCTGACCCTGCCTTGCTGAGAGGTAGGTAAGGCTGGGGACTGACAGCTGGCGGGCGGGGGCGGGGGCAGCCTGGGGAGTGGGATGGAGTGGGCACGCCAGCTGTGTTACTACTCCCTGGGCCTTGGACAGCTTCACAGTTCACAGGCGACCCCTTTGCTCCGTAGCTGTGAGGCGCAATTAGGAAACGTGAACCAGAAGGGACCTACTGTATAGCACAGGGAACTATACTCAGTATTATATAATAACCTATAAGGGAAAAGATTCTGAAAAAGAACATACATGTGTATAAATATATGTGTGGGTATAATGTATATATGTATGTATAAAACTGAATCACTGTGCTGTACACGTGAAGCTTACATGATACTGTAAATCAACGGCAAGAAAGGAAACTGTGAAAGCGCTTTGTAGCTGGGACTCCCTTCAGTGTGGATCGCGCTCCGGTTCCTGGGCCAGATTTCTGTGGCTCTGTGGCTGGACATTTCCTGGGACACGAAGGTTTAACCTTGACTCCACATTCACAAGATTCCTCTTGCCAGGTGGGAGTCCACCTGAGAACAGGGACCTCATGTCAGTGGGCACTCGGTGCTGAGTGCAGAGAGTCTGCATCTGTCCCCAGGGAGCAAGTGGTGTCCCCTCCTTGGCGTGGTCAGGACCCTCAGTGCGAGGACCCCGTGTGACCAGCTGACTGTGGAGAAGTAAACACGGTAATCCACTGGGTGTCCTGCACTCAGACACTCTCCTGGGAGGTGATGTGTGAGCGGCTTGAGAACTCTGTTTATTTTTGTATCTCTGGTCTCTGGCACGCTACCCAGCACGTAAGGGGCACCCAGGCGTGCTTGTTGAAGGGATGGGCTGTTGTGAAAGGCTGCGAATATGTCATCTATGAAGTCATAGTAGCTTAGTGGAGAGAGACCCAAAGGTCTCCAGATGGTTTAGCTCAATGAGATTAATAACCTTTAGAGCATGTTTGTTTTCTCATAGAAAGAAACCAAAGTATAAAACAAGTAATTCAAAGACTCCCTGAGTTTTACTATGTCAGAAATACAGTAAGAACAGCTGCTATTATTTTTTGTAGAGTAAGTACTTTTCTTTCCAGTGAATGTCAGTAGGGATTGCAGTACATGGAATTTTTTTTAAAATGAGAACTTTTTTGAAACAAAGATATTTGAGCGAAAATTAAAGGTATACTGTTAATCGGAAATTTTTTTTGTTGGTTCTTTTCCTAAAGCGACTTTGAATTTTATTAATGGAATTACTGAAAATTCGAGTTGGGACAAAGTGTTTTTTTGTTTTGTTTTGTTTTTGTTTTTTTTAACTGTTGGGGGTGGGGGGGAAGCACTCCTAGATTAAGTTAATGGATTTAAGAGTCATGGAGGGGGGACACTGTCATGACGGTCTGGGTCCCTTTAATTCCATATGAGTCTCACCCCTTTGGCTTTGTCTCATTTGCTAACAATTCACACTGCCCCATCTTTAATCTCTCACATGCAGAGAAAGAGAACAGAAGTGTACGTGGCAAGCATGGTAACCAAGGAGGTATATTATAAAGCACTTTTAAGTAACGAATTGGCTTTACTGCTGAGACTCCTTTGTGGAAAGGTTGGTCTGTTGCAGAGAAGGGGGTGTTGAGTCTTGGCTTCCAGGAGAGAGATGGCAGGGGTAGTTGACTACCATGTTGACGCAAGCACAGCTGTCGGAAGTCCCTGGAAGAGGGACTGTGGTGTAGGAAGTGGTACTCGGGGGCGCAGTGTCAAGGTCTGTGTGTGAGTGTTGGTGTTGGGAGGCTACGCGGGCTTCTCACTGCTGTGGCCCCTCCCATTGCGGAGCACAGGCTCCGGACGCGCAGGCTCAGCGGCCATGGCTCACCGGCCCAGCTGCTCCGCGGCACGTGGGATCCTCCCGGACTGGGGCACAAACCCGTGTCCCCTGCATCGGCAGGCGGACTTTCAACCACTGCGCCACCAGGGAAGCCCACGTTCTTGACTCTTGATGTTGCACACACCTTCCTGTGTGACTTCGGTGGTCCGCGGCAGAGGACACTTTGTGAGCGACTTTGGCAACCTTCCTTTGCCTGTCCGAGCTTGGGCTTTCCCAAGGCTGGATCCAGTGTTTCTGGGCTCGTGTGCGTCAGGTGCTCGCTTAGACCTTGATCCTCAGGCTGCTCGTGGTCCAGCCAGCCAGGCAGAGAGCCAAGTGTGATGACAGCACGGTGCGGCAGACTCGTCCTGGAAATGCCAATGAAGTGAGCTGGACACGCGAGGGCTACAGGAGTGAACGGATTCTTCGGGATTCTTGGGCAGGAGCTGGCATGTGCAGGGCTCTGAAGTGTGAAGCTGGTTCTTGGTGGGGAGGGTTCTTAGAGCTGCAGAAGATAAGGCCGAGACGTGAGTGCCTAAATGTCGGGGCCACGTGCTGGGGGGCCACGAAGGTATCTGGCCAGGGTGAGATCAGAATGTGTGGAAAGTGGGTGAGGGGCCTGGAAGCCGAGCCCCCACTAGGATGAAATGGGAACCCGAGCTGAGGCAGAGAGAGATGGATAGGAAAGGAGGAGTTAGAGAGAAAAGCGGGTAAAACGATGAGCACTGTTGAGCAACTGGCCGTGAAGAATGTGTACGAAGGGTCTTGACAGTGGAGTAGACCACAGCCTCACCGGTGGAGGCGCAGGCCTGGGGGAAGGACTTTGAACTGCGGGTGCAGGGCTGGAACTGTGAGGCTGTCTGAAGAAGTGAAGAGGGTCGGTGAGCGAGGAGGGGACCGGGGAGGGAAACCTTTGAGCAAGGAGGGTGAGGTGCAGTGTCGCGGCCGAGTAGCCGAGGAGGGGTGCGCTCTGGGGGGCCTTGAGCCTGGCACTGGGGCGCTCTGCGATGAGGTGGCCCCGGGCGGGGTGGGGCATCAGTTTCGGGGGGGGGAGGAGGGGGTGGCAGTGCCGGCGGGCCTGGGATGGCGGGGTCCAGCGGGGTGGGGAGGGCAGCGTGCCGGGGGCAGGCGCCAGCCTCCTCTCAGCGTGGGCCCTGGGTAACAGGGTTCTCTTTGCCGTTTCCAGTGCTTGCCCCTCCTCCACCGCCACCGCCACCCGTCCAAGGGTATGCCTTCAAGCCTCCACCCAGACCCGACTTCGGGACCTCCGGGAGAACGATCAAGTTACAGGCCAACTTCTTTGAAATGGACATTCCAAAAATTGACATCTATCATTATGAATTGGATATCAAGCCAGAGAAATGCCCAAGAAGAGTTAACAGGTATTCTGTTTTGTCCTTTATTTTAAAACGAATCAACCCTCTCCGATTCTCAGCAGATCCTTCTGACCTTTTCTCCCCAGAAAGCTTCCGTTGCATTTTTTTTTAAGTGTTCTTGTATTGAGATACAAAGAAATACGCATTGTAAGTGTGCTGCTCAGTGAGTTTTGACGAATGTTTAGCCACGCCCATCACCCCTGAAAGTTGCCTCGTACCCCCGCCCCCCACCCCCCACCACCAGTGCTGGGATCCGTCCCTGGAGGCTCGTTTCCTGCCTGTGTAGATGGACTCGCACGGCCCACGGGTCCATGAGAGCTGAGAGCTGCCCCTTCATCCTGCTTCTCTCAGCATGTTTTTGAGGTTGACCTGTACCACTGTGTGTGTTAATAGCTTCTCATTTTTGTTGCAGAGGAATGTGTTACGATGCAGTTATTTCATGGTTCATTTACTCATTCTCTCATTAGGTGCTTAGGCGCTCTGGGCTTTGCTGTTACGAATGAAGCTGCTGTGAACTGCTTGTTCAAGTCTTTTGTGAACACACGTTTTCATTTCTCTTAGATAAATACCTGGGAGTGCAGTAGCTGGATCAGAGGGTAGTGTAGGTTCAGCCGTAGGAGACTCTGCCGAGTGGTTTCCCGGCGCGCTCGTACCGCCTCGCGCTCGTACCTCCTCGCGCTCCCGTTGGCAGCGAGAGTTCCCGCTGCTCCACATCCTTGTCAGCACTTGATATGGTTCGTCTTGTTGATTTTTGCTGTTTCGGTGAGCGTGTAATGGTTTCTTATTGTGGTTTAATTTCATTTCTTGGTAACCAATGAGTTGAGCACCTTTTCATGCATTATTTCCTTTTTTTTTTTTTTCCAATGAGTTGTTTGACTTTCTTCTTTTAAATTTGTTTGTTTGCTTATTTATTTATTTTTGGCTGCATTGGGTCTTCGTTGCTGCGCACGGACTTTCTCTAGTTGCGGCGAGCGGGGGCTACTCTTCCTCGCTGTGCGCGGGCTTCTCATTGCGGTGGCTTCTCTTGTTGCGGAGCACAGGCTGTAGGCACGCGGGCTTTGGGTAGTTGTGGCACGTGGGCTTCAGCAGTTATGGCTCACGGGCTCCAGAGCGCAGGCTCAGTAGTTGTGGTGCGCAGGCTTAGTTGTTCCACGGCATGTGTGATCTTCCCGGACCAGGTCTCGAACCTGTGTCCCCTTCATTGGCAGGCGGATTCTTAACCACTCCGCCACCAGGGAAGTCCCTGAAAGTGGTTATTATATTGTGTGTTCTAAGAAACCTTTGACTTCCTGAAGGTTCCAAAAACACTTGTCAATTTTTTTTTTGAACAATTATAGTTTTAGTATAATTCCTTTTGCTACTGTTGGCATGTGTTTTACTCCTATGTATGTTATAAACCCCATGGTACAGTGCTGTTATTTTAAAGAAATTAAGAAAAGAAAATAGTCTATTTACCCACATATTAACCATATCTAGTTCTCTTTATTTCTTTCTGTTGATCTTTGTTTATACTTGCATCATTTCCCCCTCAGCCTGAAGAATATCTTTTATCCTTTCTCATTGTACAAACCTGCCAGTGATGAATTCTCCCACCATTTTTTAAAATCTGCAAATATGTTTATTTTCTCCTCATTTTTGAAATATTTTTGCTGGATGTAGAATTTTAAATTGACAGTTTTTTCCCTAGCAACTTAAAGATGTTATTACGTCGTCTTTTAATCCTCATTGTTTCTGATGAAACCTGTTTGTTGTTGTTGTTTGTAGTTCTCCCATATCTGTCTTTTTTCTTTCAATTACTTTCTAGTTAATTTTGCTTTTCGCCAGTTTGCCTCTGATATGCCTACGTGGAGTTTTCTTTGTATTTTTCCTTCTTGGGATCCTTAATGTTTATGTCTTTCATGTTATTTGGGTGAAATGCTGGCAGTCATTTCTTTACATTTTTTTCCTGTCCCATTCCCTCCTCTACTTCCAGGATTGCAGTTATGTGTATGTTAGACCATTTGATACTGTCTTGTGATTGTGATTTAAAAAAAAAAAATTGTTCTCCCTCTTTCCTCAGTTTGGGTAATCTTTATTGATCTCTCTTTAAGATCACTTTATCTCCCCCGCCCCAGACACACACCTTTTTTTGGTAATATCCAATATTCTGTGGTAACCATCCAAAAATTTTTTCATTTATATAGTGTACTTTTTCTAGAATTGGCATTTGGTTCTTTTTCATAGTTTACATTTCTGCTGAGATTTCTCATCTGTTCATTCATAGCTGCCATCTTTTTTCTTGATGACTTTGAATGCATTTATAGTACTAGCATATTTATAATAGCAGCCCGTGTCTGCTAATTACAACAGATGGGTCATTTCAGGGTCTGTTTCTATTGGCAGGTTTTCCCTTAGATCACGTGTCACCTTTCCTTGCTTATTCACATGCATAGTGAATTTTTTGTTCATTGAACGTTATGTATGTTACGTTGAGGGAGTCTGGCTTTTGCTATCTTCTCTGGTACCCTCCCCTACAAATTCCTACCTCTTCTGCCCCCATCTCTGCAGCACAACAAGACTGTTGCTCTCTTATGCTCCTTCTCCGTTTTGTGATTTGGAAATTGTGCCCAGCAGAGTGAATGTTTGTTTTCCTTCCCTCGGTAGTCACAGTCCTAAGCTGCCTGTTTTCCACTGTCAAAAACAGCTCTCAGGTTTTCTCTAGTTTCTTTAGTTTTTTTAGGGCAGGAGGAGAAGTCTGCTTACTTTGTCATGGTCAGAAACAGAATTCTGAGTTGCAGTTTGATAATAAGTCAGATTGGTTGCCCAGTTTGTGCTGGTGCCCTATAGAGTGCTCTTTGCTGTAAATTTTTTCCTGATCACAGTCTTGGTATGAGAAAGAATGTTTGGGGAGTCATTTCCCTTATTTGTAAAACTAAACAGTTGGATTCACTCAGTGTGGCCAATATACATTGGTCCAGACTTTTTAGAAGGTGGCTTGGTGTATATGTTAAAATAAAAATAGTATATACCCTTTGACCCACTGATTCTACTTCTGAGTATTTATCCCCAAAAGACATGTCTCCAAAGAAACAATACTTGACAGTAAAATGGGGTCCTTTAACTATGTGCTTACTAAAAAATGTGTTTGTGAACCAGAACTTTGGGCACAACTGGTTTAAACAGCTTTATTTACTAAAGGTCTTCTGAGATCTTTTAATATGCCTTATATGCTCTGAGACGCTCAATGAATGGGCTTGTTTGATTTTGAGTTTCCTTGGGACAAAATCCTGTGAGGATCTGTGATTTGGATATACTCTTAGAGCTGGAATGAAGGCATGAAAAAGCACATTTTCTGGGCTTTTGATTGGCATGGTGGCAGTGGGCTCTTATTATGCCATCAACCACAGTGTGCAAGAAGCTTTCTTTTATGAAAATAGGCATGACTAAGGCTTTGTCTTCTGGCAACAGAAAAAGGCTGATGGTGACTAAAATGCGATGTTTTCACCTGACTGTGTTCCCACAGTCCTGTGTAGTTATGACTGTAAGGTTCTAAAGATACCCAGTGTTTAGAAATTGCCTCGTGAAACAGAAAGTAGCAAAGATGGGCTGTAATCTTTTTTTTCAATTTATTGCTAGAATTTTATTTGGTTGTTACAAAATCTGCAAGGGTATGTATATTAAAAGGGGAGCGCCATGAAAGGCAGCCAGAAGAGTAAGTTATCTTCAAGTTACCTGAGGTGCCAGGCTAATTTGATACTATATTTAAACCTTTCCAAGAAAGTAAAATAGCATAGGTAGGCAAAGGAATTGAGAGAGAGAAACAGAGCGAGAAGCATAGGCCATAATGAGGTAAGCGGACACCTTCATGGGAAAAGACTTCATCCCACTTTAACTAAATTTTCATATTTCTAGAAAAAAAACCAAGGTTAGCCAACACCAAGCTGAACATCATCTAAAGAAAAAAACCCAGCCCTTAAATATTTAAGGGTGTTGAGGTGCATTTTGTGGCAAGGCCAGCCCGCAGACTGGCATGCCGTGCTGCCCCCCTGGGTTTTGAGCCAGCCTGAGAGTTGCTGCGTCGTTAAACGTGTGAACCTTCGGGGTTCTTCACTCGACTGTTCTGATGGACTTTGGCCTAAGGTCCAATCTCAAAGTTATAATCATTCATAATAGCTTAGAAAAATGTTGGAAGGAAGGTTTTTGTGCTGGCAAAACCCACGTGCTAAAACCTTGACTCAGTCCCTCTCGGCAGCCACACTACCAACCGGCCGACATTTATGAAACCTCCGCTGTGTGATGGGCACTGTGCCGGCGGGCGTACGGCGGGGGACAAGGTAGACATGGTTCCTGTCCCTCGTTGGGAGGGGAGAGTCAGAGCAGTGATTGACAGTATCGGGGCAGAGCTGGAAGAGGGGACCCGGAGGGGAAGGGGAGGCGGAAGAGCAGGCAGCTCCGGCCGCAGACTGTCCCCTGCCACTGACCCTGTCCAGACAGTCCTCTACACCCCGTCTGCTTCCACACTGCAGCCTCTGTTAAAGCAGTGCCTTAATTCTGAGTTCCCAAAACCTTGTGCAGGGCACGTGGTAGATATTTAATAAATTCAACCCTGAGGCTTCATTCAAGACTGAGAGGCAAATGCCATCTACGGACGTTCTGATGAGTCGTGAGTCCCGGCCCGGTGTGCCCTTAGTCTCGATCACCGTTCTCAGTGGCTTCTGTGGGAGGGGTTCCAGTATAAGGCAAGGTCCCTCTTCTCAGGATGCCTCCAGTACCATCGTGGCTGCAGTTGGTCACACACGACAGCCGGTGCCCAGAGCTGGTCTAGGCTGTGCGGGCCTTACAGCCAGCGCCAGGAAACCTTGCCAACGGGTCAGAAGTAGTGGTGCCGTGCTCGGAAGCGCGGGATGGGCTACCGGAAGGAAGGAGGTGTGCTCCTCACCTTTTGTCTGCACTTTCCCCCTTGTTCCTCCTGCGCTCTGTCAGGTGGCCCTAGGAGGGCACCGCACGCGTGCTCACGCTGTGCTTGGGAAGAGCTGGGCGGGGCAGCACGGCTGTGACATTGGCAGTCTGCTGTTATGGGCACTGTCCACCGGGGGAGATGTACGCTGGTCCAGACTTCTCAGAAGGTGGTTTTGTGTATACATGTAAATACGAATAATGCCCCATATACCTTTGACCCACCAATTCTACTTCTAAGTGTTTATCCCAAAGAGAGATGTGTACAAGGACGTCTAATATCGTGATGGCGAAAAGCGAGAGGGAAGAGAAGTCGTTTCTGTGTCAGCCGATGAGGATGGTTAAGTAAACATACTGTGGAATACCGTGAAACGATGGACAGCAATGGAATGGAGCTTCACAGTATGAATGCCACGTCCGGAAACATAGACAACTACGTGGCTTGTTAACATCACGTTACAGTACATGATACGATAACATTTCTATTTCTAGACTTGCTGCCACTTTGTATATAGTGTCGAGGAAAGGTGTTAAACACGCATCCTGGGAAAACGGCAAGCTCCAGAACCATGTGTGTTTAAAACATAATACACTGTATTTATTTTATGTACCTGTGTATTTATATCAATGCATAGGTTTAAAAACAATAAGGGTGCTTCTGAGAAGAGAACTGAAATGAAGAGGAGGTCAGGCGGACTTGGAGCACTATCCGTGTTGGAAATTCACAGTGAGAATGTATTAACGAAAAAAATCTGTGTGATTAGAAATTACCAGAAGAATACATTAAAACATGTTCAGTGACCTATTTATTTTATAACTGGAAGTTTGTATACCTCTTAATCTCCCTCACCTATTTCACTCATCCCCCCTGCAACCACCTGTTTGTTCTCTATGTCTGTGAGTCTCTCTGTTTTGTTATGTTTTTTGGCTTGTTAAGTGAAATCATACAGTATTTGTCTGACTTCTTTCACTTAGCATAATACCTTCTAGGTCCATCCATGTTGTTGAAAATGGCAAGATTTTGTTCATTCTTACGGTTGAGTAATACTCCAGTGTATGTATGTATGTATGTGTGTGCGTGTGCGTGCATGTATGTATGTATGTGTGTGTATATACACACACACACACACACACATACACACACACACACACACTACATCTTATCCATTCATCTATTAGTGGACACTTCGTTTGCTTTCATATCTTGGCTATTGTAAATAATGCGGCCATTAACATAGGGGTGCACGTATCTTTTATATTGTGTATCTAATTAGTGTTTTTGTTTACTTCAGAAAGATATCCAGAAGTGGAATTGTTAGATTGTATGGTAGTTTTTAACTTTTTGAGGAACCTCCATACTGTTTTCCATAGTGGCTGCACCAATTTACATTCCCCCCAGCAGGGCACAAGGGTTCCCTTTTGTTCCACATCCTTGCCAACACTTTTTATTTGTTGTCAGCCATTCTGATAGGCGTGAGGTTATATCTCATTGTTTTGTTGTGCATTTCCCTTATGATTAGTGATGTTCAGCATCTTTTCATGTGTCTGGCCGTCTGTATATCTTCTTTGGAAAAATGTCTACTCAGGTGCTCTGCCTATTTTTAATCGGGTTGTTTGGCTTTTTGATGTTGAGTTGTATGAGTTCTTTGTATATTTTGGATGTTAACCCTTTATCAGATATATTGTTTGCAAATACCTTCTCCTATTCAGTAGGTGGCCTTTTCATTTTGTTGATAGTTTCCTTTGCTGTGAAAAGTTCTTTCGTTGGAAGTAGTCCCATTTGTTTATTTTTGCTTTTGTTTCCCTTGCTTAAGAAGACAGATCCAAAAAAATACTGCTAAGATGATGTCAAAGAGCATACTGCTGATGTTTTCTTCTGGGAGTTTTATGGTTTCAGGTCTTAAATATAAGTTTTTAATCCATTTTGAGTGTATTCTTGTAAAAAAAAGTAGTCCAGTTTGATGATTTTACATGTAGCTGTCCAGTTTTCCTAACATTGTTTTTTGAAGAGGCTGTCTTTTCCCCACTGTATATTCTTGCCTCCCTTGTCATAGATTAATTGATCGTGTAAGTTGGGTTTATTTCTGGGCTCTATTCTGTTCCATTGATCTGTGTGTCTGTTTCTGTGCCAGTGCCATACTGTTTTGATTACTGTAGCTTTGTAGTATAGTTAGAAATCAGGGCGCATGATACCTCCAGCTTTGTTCTTAAGATTGTTTCGACTGTTTGGGGCCTGTTGCATTTTCATATAAATTTTAGAGTTATTTATTCTAGTTCTCTGAAAAATGCCATTGGTTTTTTGATAGGGACTGCACTGAATCTGTAGAGTGCCTTGGGTAGTATGGTCATTTTAGCAATATTAATTCTTCCAATCCATGAATGTGTCTTTCCACCTGTTTGTGTCATCTTCAGTTTCTTTCATCAGTGTCTTATAGTTTTCTGAGTACAGGTCTTTTACCTCCTTGGTAAGATTTATTCCTAGGTATTTTACTCTTTTTGATGGGATTGTTTCCTTGATTTCTCTTTGTGATAGTTCGTTTTTAGTGTATGGAAATGCAATAGATTTCTGTATATTAATTTTGTATCCTGCCCCTTTACCTAATTCATGTATTAGTTCTAATAGGTTTTTGGTGGCGTCATTAAGATTTTCTATACATAGTGTCATGTCATCTGCAAACAGTGACAGTTTTACTTCTTCCTTTCCAATTTGCATTCCTTTTGTTTCTTTTTCTCATCTGATTGCTGTGGCTGGGACTTCCAAAACTATGTTGTATCAAAGTGGCAGGAGTGGACATCCTTGTCTTCTTGTTTCTCTTCTCAGAGGAAATGCTTTCAGCTGTTCACCATTGAGTGTGATGTTGGCCGTTTGTCATATTATGGCCTTTGTCATGGTGAGGTATGTTTCCTCTATACCCACTTTGTTGAGAGTTTTTAATCATAAATAGATGTTGAATTTTATCAAACGCTTTTTCTGCATTTATTGAGGTAATGATGATTTTTATTCTTCATTAATGTGGTATATCACATTGATTGATTTGCAGATATCGAAACATGCTTGCATCTCTGATACAAATCCCACTTTATGGTGTATGATCTTTCTAATGTATTACTGAATTTGATTTGCTTACATTTTGTTGAGGATTTTTGCATCTATGTTTATCAGATATCGACCTGTAATTTTCTGTTTTTTGTGATGTCCTTGTCTGGTTTTGGTATCATGGTGATGCTGGCCTCATCAGATGAGTTCGGAAAGCACTCTTTCCTCTTCAGTTTTCTGGAATAGTTTGAAAAGAATAGGTTTAACTTTTCTTCAGATGTTTGGTAGAATTCATCTGTGAAGTCATTTGGTCTTGGACTTTTGTCTGTTGGGGTTTTTTAAATTACAAGAATGCATTTTTTTAAAAGAGAAAACTTCTCAGAATTTTGGTAACAAGGCAGACGAGCTGCCAGGGAGTGTTTCAGACTCTCTGGATTAGCAGACATGTCCCGTTAACCACGAGGCAGTTTCACATCTGGCCACTGACACTGCAGTGTGTGGCTTGTGCCTCTGTGTCCTTGTGTGTAAAATGGAGGTGGTGTTGACCTCCTAGGTTACTGTGAGGACTGAATGAGTTGTTCCGTGTGCAGCCTGGCAGAGAGTAGGTGCCAACACGTTTGCCATTGTCATCTTCACTCTACGTTTTAATATGTGGATCATTCTGTAAGGTACTGAGCACATAATGAGTCTCTAGAATGTGTACAGATAGTATCTGGGGGCTGTTGCCTTTTGAGTGAGGTCAGGATCATAGCTTGAGAATTAGGTTCAGGAAAGGTGTTTGTCCAGGGAGCCAAACTGATGTAGTACAGGAACTTTGCTTTCCAGTGGTCAAACTTGATATGAAGAAAGAACTAAACACAGACACTTGAGGAATGACATGTGCCCAGGTGGTTCTGCTCAGATATCTCTCAGCAGTCGCTGGGGAGAATCTGGTCCAAAAAAGTCCTTGAGCCTAGAAAGGGGTGGGGGGGGCGGTGAGGAGAGTTACTGTTTAATGGGAACGGAGCTTCTCTTGGGGAATAAGAAGTAGTTCTGGGCATGGATGGTGGTAATGATTTTACAACAATGTGGATGTACTTGATGCCCCTGAACTGTACATGTAAAAATGACTGATGACAAATTTTATGTTATCTGTATTTTACCACAGTTAAAACAGAGAGAGAACGACAGGAAGGCACTGGCCAGCCTCTGGGAGTCCGCCTGGGCTGATAGAGGGAAGGGACCTTCACATTTTAGAATTAGTTGCTATCAGGTCATAAAAATTAAGCAATGATCCCTACTAATGTTTTGCAAAAGATGATACAAGGTGATCAAGCAGGCCATCGAGGCACAGGGACATGGTGTGGGTAATGAGGATGCTTTCTCTTAGTCCATGTGGTGGTCAGGGTTGTGTACCATTAGTCACCCGAGCAGGATTGCTTCGTAGTCCCTCAGGGTAACTCCAGAGGTCATGACTGAACAGCCTCCTTCTTTGAACAAATATTTACTGAGCGCCTGGTGTGCCAAACTGCCAGGTGCTGGATGGTCCTGGGCAAGACGTGACTCCCACCTATAGTTTGGTGTGTAAGTGGAGTCACCATGCCAACAGTTGAATTCAGCTGAGAACAGTAAGTGTTAGCGTGGATAAACGTTTTGTGTCGTGTGGGCTCCATTTATTGCTTTGAATACTCGATACCTAGTTGCCTCGGCACAAGGTATTGAGAAGTACTCTTTGTCCTCTGTCTTCTCCTTCTGTCATCAATGGAACGTCCGTATGTCCGTGGGTCTGTTTCTGGGCCCTCGATGCTTTCCTGAGTTCTGCTTGTCTGTGCCTCTAGCACCACACTGTCTCTGTCATGGTAGCTTTTACGTCCACCAGGTACCTTTTCAAGAGTGTGCTTACCAGCCTTTATCCTTCGTTATTTCCAAATACATTTTAGAATTAGTTTATTAAATCCCATCAGATAAAAATTAACCCCTCTGGGTTTTCATTGGGCTTGAAGGAATGGATTTGTTTGCAGAATTGAATATTCCTGTCCATGAATATGGTATATCAGTTGGTTGGTTTGTTTCTTACGGTGTTTCCAACTCCCAAATAAAAGAGTTGTGTATGCCACTTGGAACTAGTTGTCCCCTATCCCTTATTACCTACACACTGAACTGTGGGGAAGTCCGTTTCTCATTGCAATGTACTTTACTGGTCCCTTTAGGAAGGACCACGTTGCTTTGGCTGATCTGCTCCAGTCTTGGGGAGAGAGGAGCAGTGGAGGGTGGGGCTTCCTCTTATTTTGTTCTGCATCTGTGTTTATAAGTGAGATTGTCCCGCGATCACCTTGTTGCGTTTTGAGATAAAAGTTTTTCTAGCCTCATAAAATGAGTTGGGGCGAGTGCCCTCCTAATTCTGTTCGTGATAAATATGAGTTCAGTTGGCGGATTTGTTCTTTGAATGAGGGCGGGACTCCCCAGTGGAGCCATCTGGAACTTGAGTTGACTGTGAAGTCTTGACCAAGAAGATGGGGTCCTTGAAGCTTGGGGGGGAGTGGTCTGGAGACAGCGTGGAGGAAGGGGCCACCTTGTGTTGGGTGGCCCAGAGTAGTGTGTGCAGCAGCAGGTGAGACTGCACCCTGGCTACTGGTCAGGGGCGGCGGGGATGGAGGTCAGAGCTGCACCTAGGGCTGTCCTTGTCCTGCTAGGGCTGTGACCTCCCAGTTGGTGCCTTCTTGGTGAAGCCAGCAAAGCAGAGGCTCCGTCTGCCCCAGGGGCTCCCCAAGCGGTGGGTGTTGGGGCAGGATTAGCTGGGTCCCCGGAGACCCACCTCCTGCAACTAGCACAGTTGAAAGTCAGCTGGGCAAAGCCAGTTTGAATAAGCAAACCCTTCTTAGGCCTGCTTTTCTCATTCAAGGAAAAGAATGGAATGAATTTCTGGTTCTTGCGTCCTGAAAGATGACCAAGGCTGTGTCCCAGAGAAATACCCTTACGGCAACAAGGCTGAGCTCAGATGTGCGTCCCCCTCCTCTGCCCACCTCCCCTTTCCCTGCTGTCAGAATCCATCTCCCTCTTTACCACATCCCATGAGCTGCTGTTTCCTGATAATGACTGAGATTTTGAGCCTCTAACGGTCTGTTTGCTACCAGTCCTTTGCATGTTTCCCTTACGAGGACCTTTGGGGACCAGGCAGGCACCACAGCTTTTCCTGTGTGTACTTTATCAGAGTCGGGTGAGTTCATGGGACACGCTGACAGGGATGTTCCGGGTGGGGCTCCCTTGAAGCACAGAAGTACGGAGAGGGTGGCCGGTGGGCCTGGCACTCCCCTGGGCCTTGGGGCCCGCAGGAGAGCTGAGCTGTCCCTGGTCATCGTGGTGCGTTTCTCTGCTGAGCCGTGGACAGATAGGCAAAACGGGGCGAGGTAGGGCCACTGGTCTGCTCGGTCCTCGGAGCCCCACAGAGAACAGCTGCTTCGTGCTCGCCGGGTTCCTGCCGCTCCCGTTCACGCCCGAGGAGCAGACAGCCCCAGAATCTTCGTCGCTTACAGTAGCAAACCTCCACTGCACGTTCAGGGTCTTCGTGCCGGAGCCCAGACTGAAAGGGCAGCGGTACCCAGGGCGAGCTGTACAGCGAACCGCAGGAGCCCGAGGCCCCGGCCGAGCCAGCCCGCGGTGTCGCGGGGTGGGGGGCACTCTGTGTGCAGGTCGCACGTGGCAGCCTGTCCAGCAGCTTCCGGAGCAGGAGCCCCGTCCGCTAGTCTTCCGTGGATGCAGCGTGCGCAGTGCTGGGCGGGGAGGGGCTTCTCCCATGCTTGAGTCACTAAATGAGTGAGCGTAAACCCACGGAAGGTTCTAGTTTGATTTCTTATACAAGGAAGTTGAAAGTCACGTTTTTAAAAGGAGCCACGGGGCTTATAAAATTGCCTAAAAACCAGTGTCAGAAGAATGTCGTCCTTGTGTGCCATTTCCCTGATTTTATTGATGTTTTGCTCGAATTCTGTCTTGTTTCAGGGAAATAGTGGAACATATGGTTCAGCACTTTAAAACACAGATCTTTGGGGATCGGAAACCAGTGTTTGATGGAAGGAAGAATCTCTACACAGCGATGCCCCTTCCAATTGGGAGGGATAAGGTGAGCTCACAGAGGTGGGTTGGATCGAGCAGTGTGCGAGAAGTAAAGTCCGTTGTCCTCTTGTCACACACTGAACCACTTCACCCAGGAGGAAGGAGCCGCTAATTGGTCGTGTGCTTCATCGTGAGATCCACAGAAACTGCCTTCCGTGTGCCGTGGTTTTCAGTGGCAGAGGGTTAAGTTGTCTAAGTGCAGAGAAAGACGTTGAGAACTTCTTGAAACCACTAAACTTTTAAATGTAAAGCACACACGTGCACGCACATGCCCCAAACCAGCACCAGACAGGAGCCTGGATGACAAGGCGGGGCTGTAAAGACCTACGGAGAAGTATGTTTGCACAGGTGAGTGTGTGGGGGACAAAGGCGGTAAAACACACAGCCTTCGTTCAGCCGTAGCCAGTGATTCATCTGAACTGATGCTCATAATTAGTCAGCCTGGGAGTAGCGGTTGGTTTAAGCCTTTCCTTGTTGTCTTTGTCCTTACCGTGGTTTTACTTAAAAAGCAGTGAAATTTCTGCCCAGAAGCTCTTACTTCTTGGCCTATCTTTCAACCAATGGGCTGCTCTGGGATGATGGGCCTTGTTTGTAAGAGAGGAGGACCAAGGACGGCTTGGAAATCATTTTTACCCGTACTTTAAAAAAAAAACCCAGACTCGTAATTTAACAGTTATCCCAACGAGACTGTAGAATCTGATTCCCTTCAAGAATGACCCACGCAATCAGCTTCTTAGCCCCAGGGTCCCCGAGAGGGAAGATAGCTCAGAGCTTAGAGGGTCTCCTGCAAGTTCTCCACAGACGTGTGTTTGCTCTTGCATTTTAATGACGATCCGTCTGAATGGCCACAGCAGCGGGGCTGGCTGGGAAGTGTGATGAAGTGTGACGCTCAGATAGGAGGAGTCCTTAGGGCCAAGGGCAGGCCAGTGGTGATAAGGGCTCTGTCCCCGCAGGGCCTTGCTGTGATTCTAGGAGATAACAGTGGTGCTCGGCCCAGCCCTGCCTGGCTGGTGGGGGGGTGGGGGGTGGGGATTGACAGGGTTTGAATTTGGAGGAGCCCCAGGACCCAGTGCCTGTCAGCTGAGCAGTCACCCCTTGCTAATTAACATGCTCTCCATTTGAAATGTATGAGTTATAGAGTTTTGTGTTTAATTTGCACATTTGTTTTTGTTTAAAGTTCTATAAGAAAGAAAAGCATAAGGAGTTTATTCACAGTTTTGTCTGTACATATTTATAATTAGATACTAGGAGGGGCTAAGGAGTATTTTTCTTTCAGAAGGGGTGGGGAGGATGTATGGTGTTCAAATTTGAGACATCGTTGTGGACGTTAACACGGGTTCTGGGGTAATAATAAGTCTGATCCGAGGCCTGGCTTCGCCCTTAACTCGTGGTGGGACCTTGGGTAAGCTGCTCACCTGCCACCCCTATAAAATGGGGAGATGGTATAGACACTACCTCCCAGGGGCCTTGTGACAATTGAATGGGTGAACACACCCCAAGAAAAGCTTCTCCACCTTCAGTGTGCCTCCTGCAGCCCTGGGGCCTCTGCTAAGTGCTGGTTCTGGTTCAGGGTCTGGGGTGTCTGCATCTCTAAGCCGCTCTCCTGGTGATGCCCGTAGAACACCTGGGACACAGTCCACACTTAGCAGATGCTAATAGGTGCTGTTGCTGGTCCAAGGGTTCGCATCTATCGTCTTGACCCATGTCCGTGTGGACGCCCTGATGCCCACAGCAGCCCTTCGTACGTATTGCCAAGACTCAGTGGGCATCAGTGTCTCTTAAATTGAGTCCCACCCATCCTCATCCTTTTTTCAGGTGAGCTGAGAGGACCTAGCCAAGGCCACAGCGTTTGGTTAGCGTGGGTCTCCAGATTCCAGACCCCTCCTTCCAGTTGTCTTTAAGGTTCTGTCAAATATTCGTGAGATGCAGAAATTAATCTCTTCCGTCTGAGAGCTAATGTAAGATGTTAGCCTTTTCTATTTCCGTATGTTCACATCTTGGAGCAAAGTGTCATCCTTTTTTTTTTTTTTTCATTTTACGTTTGCTCTCTTTTCTATACAGTACTTTTCTTTGTGTCATGGGCACTTTTGTAGTAAGAGAAGACATCCTTTAATGTCCCGGAAACCCTGTGTCTGCTAGCGGCTGCCCGGGGGCCGCAGGTGGCTCTGCACAGGTCTGTGCACAGACTGTGGCCCCGGGCCCTTACTCAGGGAAGGCAGCTGTTTGCGATCTACTCCTGCTCTCTCCAACTAGCGACCCCCCCGCCACACGCACACGCACACGTGCGCGCACACGCGCGCGCCCCTTGATCCCAGCCCTGTCGTGTCTGGAAGACCCGGTGCACCAGGCCAGCCCTTCCCTCCCCACGCGGAGACCGAGGAGTCTGTGAGGGCCGTTCACGGTCTGGGGTTTCACTTCTGGACCCTCTGCAGCAGGAGCATGACATGAGTTGCAAAGGGGAATGTGTGTCATTTGTTGGCCTTGTTGCTGGGTCCAGCCCTCCCCCAGCGGGTCTGCAGCTTCCTGGACCTACAGCCTCTATGCGTTTATTCAGGGAAGGTGTGAGCGTCTCCTGAGAAGGAAGCGCCCCGTGAGGCCAGGCACGAACTCGGATGGGTAGCAGACCCTGCGTGGAAGGCGTTCCAGCCTTCAGAGTCCACGGCGCCCCTTCTCCCCCTGCACCACGCCCCGGACCGCGAGCCGGGCTGCCTGTGCCCCGCTGGCCACTGCTGACCTGGGGTGACGGGCTGGAGAGTCTGAGCAGGGTGGTGAGGCCTCTGCACTTGGAGGGTCGCAGGTCTGAGGAGGGGCAGGAGGGGAGGGCAGAGGCGGTGGGGGCCAGGGAGCCGTCCTTGGGGCCTCCTTGGCGAGCCCACAGGTGGAGGGTCTGCCCGGCCTCGTTTGCCCCTCAGGCAGTCCTGCTGCCTTCGGACTGAGGGTCCCTCCAGTGAACCTGTGGCAGTTTTTTTTTTTTTTAATAAATTTTATTTATTTATTTGTTTGTTTGTTTATGGCTGCGTTGGGTCTTCGTTGCTGCGCACGGGCTTTCTCTAGCCACGGCAAGCGGGGCTAACTCTTCGTCCTGGTGCGCAGGCTTCTCATTGCGGTGGCTTCTCTTATTGCGGAGCACGGGCTGTAGGCACGTGGGTTTCAGTAGTTGTGGCTGGCGGGCTCTAGAGCACAGGCTCAGTAGTTGTGACGCACGGGCTTAGCTGCTCCGCGGCATGTGGGATCTTCCCGGACCAGGGCTCGAACCCGTGTCCCCTGCATTGGCAGGCGGGTTCCTAGCCGCTGCGCCTCCAGGGGGGCCCGGGCCTGCGGCATCTGTCAGCGAGCTTTGGCCTGTTGGCGGGTCGAGGTGCTCGGCAAGCACGGCTCCTCAGCCGCGCAGCCCCTCCCTGGACCTGTCGTTCTCCTGCCGCCGTCACTGAATTCCCGGCCGTCTCCCAACGCTTTGTCCCGGGTCGTCTGAGGACGGGCTGCTCGTTGACGGGATCTGTTGCTGTGCCGGTCACAGAAGACCTGCGCTCCCAGCGCCCTGTGCGCATGGAGCCTGGCAACCCCGAGGCCCTGCCAGCACTGTCACTCCTTCCTGAGGGATGGATGGCAGCCACATCTGGACAAGCAAAGCCCGCTGGGCGCCGTGGCTGCCGCTCCCTGGCCGCGCACGCCTCTCCTTGCTCTTGTCGGTGCTGCTTCCGAGCTGCACGGCGGCACCAAGCGGGACTCTTCCTGTCCCAGTTCTCATCTGTCGCCCTGGTGGCGTTCAGACAGAAGGGACTGAGTGTGTGGCTGTGGTCTGCCTGGAGACATTGACTCTCACATCTGCCTCACCGTTTTCCAGGCCTGGGGTGGCGTCCCTGCTAACGTTGTCCATATTCAAAAGCTGGCAGTGGTCGCCTTCCTGTGTCGCAGCTTCTGGGCTGCCGGCATCCTCGGTTGGCACAGGCATCTGTGTGGCGCGTGGGCTGCCCTCCTGTCCCGTATTACAGACGGCACCCAAGGGAGCCACAGAGGTTACAGAGCTGGGAGCCCGCACACTGCCCTTGGGTGCTGCGTGGTTGGGACCAGAGCTACAGGGTGCTCAGAGGTTGGAGTGTCTTGGTGTGTGGAGCGCGTCCAGTGGCCGGCAGCCCAGACGGACATGAGGACTGCTCTTGGGCTCGTGCCACAGCTGAAGCCCGGTGCCACCCTGCCCCTGGAGTGACATTTCTGTTGAAATCTCCATCATCCCTAAGATATTAGATGCCTGTACCAGTTGGCCTCTTGAGACGTGACTGACAGAGAATGTTGTAGAGCCTGGAGCTTATTCTGTTCCCTTTTTATGGGGGCCAAGAGGAGGCTGGTCTAGAATCTGTTTAAAAATAGAGGACTTCGGGCTTCCCTGGTGGCGCAGTGGTTGAGAGTCCGCCTGCCGATGCAGGGGACATGGGTTCGTGCCCCGGTCCGGGAAGATCCCACATGCCGCGGAGCGGCTGGGCCCGTGAGCCATGGCCACTGAGCCTGTGCGTCCAGGGCCTGTGCTCCACAACGGGAGAGGCCACAACAGTGAGAGAGGCCCACGTACCGCAAAAAAAAAAAAAAATAGAGGACTTCGTGGTGGTGCAGTGGTTAAGAATCCACCTGCCAATGCAGGGGACACGGGTTCGAACCCTGGTCCAGGAAGATCCCACATGCCACGGAGCAACTAAGCCTGCGCACCACAACTACTTAGCCTGTGCTCTAGAGCCCGCGAGCCACAACTACTGAGCCCACGTGCCACAGCTACTGAAGCCCGCGCGCCTAGAGCCCGTGCTCCACAACAAGAGAAGCCACCACAATGAGAGGCCCGCGCACCGCAACGAAGAATAGCCCCTGCTCGCCACAACTAGTGAAAGCCCACACACAGCAACGAAGACCCAACGCAGCCAAAAATAAATAAATTACAGAAAGAAAGAAAGAAAGAAAGAAAGGGTGTTTTAAAATAAATAAAATAAAAATAGGAGTACCTTTTGCTAAAGGAAAATATGCCCCTCTGAATCCCACTCAGTTGGATTATAGAGGCATTTTTAAAGAATGACATTGACAAGCGTCTAATTAGCTCCGGTTCACAGAATTCTTCTTTAGATGCGCCAGGTGCTGCTGGGTGGAGACGTGTGCGGTAGGCGTGAAGTGCCCACTGTACACGTTGGTGTGTGAGAAGGAAACTAGCGTGCGGTCTCCACCCACCTGTTAGCCGTGTCCTTGGTGCACCATGTCTGAATAGGCGGAAGTGCTTACCCCCTCTGCTGACGCGCGAGCAGGTCTCTGCTGGTCCACGCTCAAGCCCTCCCCCGCACCCTCCCCCATGGCCACCATCCTGATGACCTGGGTTAAATGGACCCTTTCTTGACTGGTTTTATCAGCTGTGTGTGCATCTTTAACATGTTTTGCCCTGAGGCGAGTCATACTGCAGTGTGCCCCTGTGGCTTGCCGCTTTTATTCAGTATTAGATGCTTGAAATCCATCCATTGTGAAGAACGTGTTCCTTTTTCCCTGCTCTGTTCTCCCTTCGATGGACCTCGGGCCGTTTCCATTTTGGGGCCGTCAGGCTTGGTGTGTGGGCCTGTGCTGGAGCACACCTAGGACACAGGCGTGCAGGGGGCTTTGGTGCAGTCTGGTTGCTGCTCTGGTGATGTCTGGATGGGCTGTGGCAAGTGCAGGAGGGAGGGAGCCCCTGCGAGTGCAGAGTGAGCAGAGGAGCTGAGCACAGGCTGTCAGGTGAGAGGGGGAAGGAGGGCGTGAATGAATGAGCGAGGCTGGTGCCAGGACCTCTCGCCCCCGCCCCGCCCCGGGTCATCACGTGGTGAGTGGAAGGGCCTTTGACATCAGCCCAGCTGGCTCCCAGTCCCACGTCTGCCCTTCCATGGTCGTGTGGCCTTGGGCTGGACTGTCAGTCTGAGGGTCTGTGTTTTTTGTATAACGCATGGTGAACAAGTCTCCCTTGCTGGGATTTTTGGGTGTTTAAGGATAAAGTATATAGTCTGTGCCCTACCAATAGATGTTCCATAAACACAGGGAAGTATTACCAGCAAATATCAGAATTGCTTCAGTCATCAGCTGTGTGTGTGATGCTCAGGGTGCATTAGTCAGTCGCCAAATAATAAGTTACCGTTTCAGTGGTGGAGTGAAGGCACTGGGTAAAGGTGTGTCTGGGCATCGCATGGAGCAGGGTGGGTGGGCGTGGTGAGGGGCGAAGGACCATACTGGGAGGTGGGGAGAGAAGTGGATTTGCTGTTCATCGAGGGTTGGCTCCAGAGGGCGCACCTTGGACCATTGTCCTGAACACCCGCCACTGGCTGCACGCGGCTGTGTGCACTCAAATCTACTAGAAGTTAATGAAGCTAAAAGTTTAGTTCTGCAACTCCCACCAGCCACGTTTCAAGTGCTCAGTGGTCACAAGTGGCCCGTGGCTTCTGTCCTGGTCAGCTCAAGAAAAGACTGTTTCCATTACCACAGAAAGTTCTGTTGGAAAGGGCTGTTGTAAACACTGAGTGCTACTGTGTAAATATTCTGAGGTCTTGCTGAGAATTTTAATTTCTTCCCAGGGAATTCTGATTGGTCTTGTGGTAGCTGAAGGTACTTTCTCCGCCATCTTGTACCTGGCGATGCTGGTACCGCAGCACTTTCCTGTTGCACAGATGGGCATAGACAGCCCTTGGAACAGCATCAGGGCTTGTTTGCCTGGGGAAGAGCCTGGCTTGTCCCCACTGCCCACACGCTTCATTCAGTGCCTGTGATCTGCCCACGTTTTATTGTAACGTCGAGGGAATTGGGAGACGCACGCCCGTCTAGGCTGTTGTAGCGTCGAGGGAATTGGGGGACGCACGCCCGTCTAGGCTGTTGTAGCGTCGAGGGAATTGGGGGACGCACGCCCGTCTAGGCTGTTGTTAGCGTTTTGTTCCGTTTTACCTCATGTCTGTTCTGAGAAGGCTTTTCTTCATGATTTATTCACTGCAAAACTAGCTTATGGACTCTTAAGGGACCCAGAAAACAGGAACCCCCAGAGCCACTGCGGTTTTCTCAGTCCCACTGGAGAAAGAGTAACTCCCCAGGACCCCCAGTGAGCTGCCCACGCCCCCTTCCTCTGTCCCAGGAGCAGCCTAGGCTTGTGCCTGCGCCCTGCTTTCCTCTTCCTGGGGTGCCCTCCTCAGAGAGGCCGACCCAGACCCCAGCTGAGCAGCTGCCGTGCGGCTTCAGGACGCCTTCTCCCGGCTGCCACCGTGTGCAGGATCGGGCTGGGGAAGCACTAGACACCCGTGGCGGGAAGGACTCCCGTTGCGCTTCAGTCACTGGCTGCTGGAGGAGGGGCTGAGCGTGCCCTCTCCTGGGCTTGGATGAAGGACCGGCTGAATTCCCCTAACCTCGGGACTCTGGAAGCTGACCCACCACCCTTGACCTCCCTGTAGCTTCTTCAGAGGGAAGCGTGAGTAACTGTGTGCTCTGGATCCCCTCCCAGGTGGAGCTGGAGGTCACGTTGCCAGGAGAAGGGAAGGACCGCATCTTCAAGGTGTCGATCAAGTGGGTGTCCTGCGTCAGCTTACAGGCATTACACGATGCACTCTCGGGGCGGCTGCCCAGCGTCCCCTTCGAGACGATCCAAGCCCTCGACGTGGTTATGAGGCATCTGCCGTCCATGAGGTGAGGACCGTCCATGAGGTGAGGACCGTCCATGAGGTGGGAACCGAGAAGCCTGAATCCTCTGTCTGAGCAGGTGCCGGTTCTCGGGGACAGGGTGGGGACGGCCGTAGGGGTTTATACGATGAAAGCAGTAGCAACGCCAGCTCGGGAAAAACTGTCATGTAAAAAGAAATGGCCGGAGCTCGCAGCCAAGCACACAGAGGTCCTGCCTGTCTCTCGGTGCAGCGGTCGCTCCACCCGGCGTGCGGGCTCGGTCCTGCTTCTCAGTCGCCCTCGCGCTCAGGAGCCCTGTTCCAGCCTCTGTGCTTGCCTGGCCTCCGCCTCGAGGGGGGGCCTCTCGGGACCGCGGGAGCGCCCACGCCCACACACTTCGCTTTATTCTGTGGGATTCCTTTCACTGATCACCACACTTGAACTTGTTGAGGCAGAGGGTAGGAGGACACTTTGGTGGCTCGTGATTGACCAGATGAAGGCGCAGGGCCACACCAGCTCCCCATGTGACAGCTGTGTGCGAGCCACACCCACCGCTCGGGTTTCCAGTGTGGGACGCCTCTTCCTTCCCCGGGTGGCGTGCACAGTAGGGCCTCAGGAACTCTGAACGATTAAGTGAGAGGAGGAGAACCTGAAACTGGAACGAACCTCCGTACTGAACTCTCCCAATACCGACCAGAACTCTAAGGTTTGAGGGGAGGGTGTTTTAAGTGTAAGAGGAATCTCCTTGAAGGGCCGTGTTAGATTTAAAGGGGACCCTGGTGTTCTCGAAACACAGGGCAGGCTGTCACTCCTGGCAGGGTCCCCGGGCCCCTGCAGGTAGTCTGTCACTGCTTGGGACTGTTGATGTGAGGAAGGCGGGTGGGTGCAAACGACCCCAGCTCTTAAGGGCTGCCGCCCAAATGTTGGATCCATTTCTTAAAAGAGTGGCAGGAGTTACTATGATTTTTTTTTTTCTGCATTCCTTTGCATTAATCACCATGTTACTTTTATAATCAGGAGGAAAGTCTTTCATTTGGGGGAAATAGAGAAAGGCTGGGGGAAGCAGAGTGTGTGCGTCCTGGTTGGCGGCTCGGCCTGTAGGCGACAGGGTCTTCCCTCGGGCACCCTCGGTGATGCCGCGGCCGCTGCCCTGGAGAGTGCGGTGGCCTCCGTCTCTGAGCACCTTCAGTCACTCCCCCTGGGAGGGCATGGGTGTTCCCTCACGTGGACCTCACTGTCCCCCGAGACGAGGTCCGAGCTCTGCAGCTCCCGCTCCCCCCCCCCATAGAGGAGCCGGGTGGAAAGGGAACGGGGCCTGGGTGCTTGGTCTCCGCGAGGTCCTCGGCCCTCCGTGCCAGACGCCCCGAGGCCCGGGCGGGACCGGTCTGGCTGGCTGACTGTGGTCGCCTGCACCTGCACTCCTGCCCGCCCCATCCTAGAAGGAGGTGAAGTGCTGTGGGCAGACCCGAGGGCTGCGGGCGAGGCATCGCGGTGGGAGGATCGCGTGGGGAACACGAGGTGTAACCAGACCCCTGTGTCCTCGGCTCGCGGGAGGAAGTTCTCCTGCGTGTGCCCCGCGTGTTGGCCGTGGACACAGGCGGACGGCTTGCGCGTCTGCGGGGTGTGTGCCCGCCGGCCTACCTAGACAAGGCTCCCGTTCCAGATACACCCCCGTGGGCCGCTCCTTCTTCACGGCGTCCGAGGGCTGCTCCAACCCGCTGGGCGGGGGACGAGAGGTGTGGTTTGGCTTCCATCAGTCCGTCCGGCCTTCTCTTTGGAAGATGATGCTGAATATCGACGGTAAGCAGAGCCCCGGCCACCATCGGGGGGTGAGGGGGGCTGCGAGGCCCCTCCACACGCGCCCGGCGCGCCGCACTGCTCGTGCACGGAGGTAGTGGCGCTCACGCTTGACCGTCAGAGCCTCCGCGGGGCCCCCTCCACAGACACAGCCTGTGGCTCAGGAGGCCGAGAGGGGGTTCCCGGCTGCCCCTCTGTGTTGGACCCCACGTGGGAACAGTAAACTTCAGGGAGCCCGAGACCAGAAGGGGGTCAGAAAGTGCCAGAAAACCCAGGCCTGCGGTTATCACCGGCTGATGGGTTTTGTTTTTACACCGCGGCATTTTCCTCAGAGGGTGACTTCAGCCTCTGCCAACCCCTCCACCTCCCCTCGGAGTCCACAAGCAGGGGCAGCAGGGGGAGCCGGCCGGCTGCGGGGGTGGCCTGGCCAGGCAGGCCCGGTCACGTCTCGGCTTTTGTCTCTTCTCTTCCCGCCTGTAGTCTCGGCAACAGCATTTTATAAGGCACAGCCAGTAATCGAGTTTGTGTGTGAAGTTTTGGATTTTAAAAGTATTGAAGAACAACAAAAACCTCTGACAGATTCCCAAAGGGTCAAGTTTACCAAAGAAATCAAAGGTAACTAGCTGCCCGCCGCGGTGGATGAGGGACGCGACCTGCATGGCCCTGAGTTTCCCAAGTTCTTGTTCATTCATGTTTCCGAGGGGAAGGGGCAGGGGGCGGCGGAGGAGCCAGCCCTCAGAGACACATCAGCGCAGGACAAGGACGCCCGCTTCCCAGAGCAGGAACGATTTCTAAATGATGACTTTCTGCGTGGGGTGGCCCGGCAGTGTCCGAGTGCAGATATGAGGGCCAGGCAGCTGCAGCACAAGTGTAATCAGTTTTCTCGGGCCGTTCCGGAACGTTGGTTCCTTGTCATTTAACCGAGCCTGGGTTCCACTCAAGAAAACTCAGCCCAGGGTTCAGTGACCTGGCTGTGTCCTTCTGCCCGTCGTCGGAGAGCTGGCAGGCCCTGTAGGCTCGGCCCCTCTGCACCTGTCCTTCCTGGGGGTGTTCAAAGGCCGGCAGCAGTGCTCATTGCTAAAAATAACCCCGAAGGAAGCACAGAAGGCCGTGGAGGCTGACGCCCCGCCCTCAGCCGAGCCCACGTCGCCCCTCGTCTTTGAGGACACACCCTGCCTCTGGCCCGGGCATCCCTGGGGCAGGGGGCGTCCCTGGGGGTGAGATGGCCCAGCGCGAGGGTCACCCAGAAGGCCCTCGCCGTGGGTCTGTGGGTGAGGTTCCCCTGAAAGCTGATGGGCTGACAGTGGGGTGTGCGCTGCAGGCCCGGGCGAGTCTTGATGCTGAAACCCAGCTGCTGTGTGTTCTCAGGTCTAAAGGTGGAGATAACGCACTGCGGGCAGATGAAGAGGAAGTACCGCGTCTGCAACGTGACCCGGCGGCCCGCCAGCCACCAAACGTAAACGGCCTCCCTGTCAAACGCTTACCAGCTCTGACCTTCACTGTCACTCAGATGTCCAAACTCTGCAGCAATCACTTCTGCAAAGGATTTTCATTCTAGTTATAAAATTCCGAAAGCACACTTCACCTTGTGAAATAAAATAATGAAATTCCCCCTGTATGGGGCGGGGGGAGGGGCTCACCGTCAGTTTTCCTTCTTGAATATGACGGGCGAGGGAAGGTCTTTCTGGTTCATTTTCCAGTCCTCCGTACTGAGTGGGGTCCAGGGAGGGAGTGGGGATCGGTTGGCGCTGCCTGGATCCACAAGCGTGGCCCGGCCCAGGCCAATGCTGCGGCCTCTGTCTTGAGCTCCCGTCACTTCACAGACAGCCTGGGGTCCAGGTCCGTGTAGTAAGCGTCCTGGTGCACGGATGCAGTGCTGTCTGAGGTTGTGTGGCCCCCTCACCCCACCTTGAGGCCTCCTGGGTCCAGTGAGGACTCGTTAGTTTCTCTCGCGGTCGCTCCGTGGGAAGTGCCTGGTGTGTCTCTGGGTACTGGTTATACCAAGACGCCCAGGGTCCTGTGCAGCAGTGGGGGGGCAAGATGAGCCTGTGTCTTTGTCCCCATGACCTCCTCCCACCGGGCAGAGCGAAGGAGTCGGCAGAGGTCCCCTACCCCTGTGCCCAGCGCCCTCGGCCCCATCCTGCATGGGGGCTGCCCCCCCCCCCCCCACCGTGAGTGCAGGATGCCACTGTGCTCTCCCGCCCCTGCAAGTGGGCCTCTCCTGCCTCAGCCCACCACATGTGGCTGCGGAGGCCTGAGCAGCCCCAGCTTGTCCCTTTCACTGTCCTGTTCTGGAAGGCCTCAGGTTTTCTGGGGCGGACACTTGGAGCGCTCAGCCGGTAACCGACTTTCAGAGTCAGTGCGAGGTCAGCTGGAACGTGCACAGGCTGTTCTTTCTGGATTTGTCTTCGTTTGCCCTGAGTCCTTTCCGTGTACTCCAGATGTATGTGTCGTTTGTCCTGAGTCCTTTCCGTGTACTCCAGGTGTATGTGTCGTTTGTGGTTATTGCATATTGTAATATGTATTGCATATTGCATATTGTGCGGGTGCTTTTCACTTCCCGACTCCAGAGATAAAACGAAAGTTTAGGGACTTGGGAATGTTCAGATAAGCCAGAGGGCATGATTTGGTTTTGACCCCCAGGGAGGTGCTTTGAATCACCCTCCACCTTCTTCAGCCCTAAGAAGGCAGACCCACAAAAGCATCCCTGTGTGAGCGGGCACGTGGGTCTTGGTCACCCATCCCCTGGGGGCCTGGGAAGCTCCGGGGCTGAGCCGCCTCTTTCTTCCCCAGGTTCCCGCTGCAGCAGGAGAGCGGGCAGACGGTGGAGTGCACGGTGGCCCAGTACTTTAAGGATAGGCACAAGCTGGTTCTGCGCTACCCTCACCTCCCATGTTTACAAGTCGGACAGGAGCAGAAACACACCTACCTTCCCCTAGAGGCAAGTCCCCCTCCCTCCATCTCTGCGGGCTGGGAGGAGAACTTCCGGGGCAGGGGTCCCGCTGGCACCCCGGGCCCAAACCTTGTTATTCCTGCCACTGGGGGACCTGGGACAGGTTAACAGATGTGGTCCAGCCTCAGTTTCTGCACTAATAAGATGGGTTTGGTAACTTACAGAATTCGTGTGAAGGTCGAGACCATACGTGTGTGCCCAGCAGGCCCCTGGCACCCAGTAAAACGTGCTCAGGAATCACTTCTGGTTTGAAAAATCCTTGCCTGGGAAAAGATCAAATGCTGAAACTAGGACACAAGTTTTTAAGTCTTTTCTGGTAGTGTTTTCAATTCTCGGTATTTGTCCAGTTACTGGAACACCTGGCCCTTGGTTTGGTTTTGCCTGTGCTGGGTGCAGGAGGCAGACTTCCTTCCCATCCCCCGCAGCTCTGTACTACAGCCCCGTGTCTGAGGACGGGGGTCCGCACAACCCAGGGTGAGGACACAGGCCAACCCCAGCCCGCTGCTGGGTGGTGCTGCTTTCAGCGGCGCGGTTCCCGGCTCGCGCTTCTGTTGTGCTGGGTCTCCTCGGGTGGTTTCTGCCTTGGGCCGGAGGGCCTCCGCCCGTGTGCGGTTCCTAGTGGGTCTCAGGAACAGCCTCCACACTGGCGTCTGTGTGGCGCCTCACAGCTCACCCGTGAGGAACAGGTGTGTCACGGGCAGAGCTGGGCGCCAGCTCTCGCGCTTGGCCTCAGACCCGTGCCCGCTTCCCAGCCCGCTGCTGACACCCGGTTCTTGGCGTTTCTTCATAGGTCTGTAACATAGTGGCGGGACAGAGATGTATAAAAAAGCTGACCGACAATCAGACCTCAACCATGATCAGAGCGACTGCCAGGTCAGCCCCCGATCGGCAGGAAGAGATTAGCAAATTGGTGAGCGTCACATCCTCGGGTGGGGACACCCTGGGGACGCCAGCTCAGGGTGCCCAGGGCAAGGCCCCCCGATGCTTTGGACAGACTGGGCTTCTGGAAGGAAGCAAAGTCCACCCCTGACTCTGTGCCTTTCCTTCTTCCCTTTTCAAGATGAGAAGTGCCAGTTTTAACACAGACCCGTATGTCCGTGAGTTTGGAATCATGGTCAGAGACGAGATGACCGACGTGACCGGGCGGGTCCTCCAGCCGCCCTCCATCCTCTACGGGGGCCGGGTAGGTAGACGGCTGGGTGGGCTGTTTGTGGGTGTTGGGAGTGTGTGTCCGAACGTCGATGTTGGAGCGGCAGCACCTGACCCACACGCACACATCCTCAGGTGTAGACCATGGTCAAGGTAAAGGATTCTTCCTGACCCAGTGTGAACCTGTAACAGCCATGGGCCTTCATAAAGGACTGGTTTCCTTAACCCTTTTAAAGTTTTCTGAATCACCCCTTTTCTTTTCAAAAGGTAAACTTTATTATCTCATCAAAATTTTAAAAGCATCATTCTTTGTATGATGGGTACTCTGCCAGTGACGAGTTACTCTCCAGAAGTTCATGCCGCTTTTCTGCTTTCTAACTTTTGTTTTGGAGGTATGTGGGAGCAAGTACATCAGTTTAGTCACGGGCACAGTTCTGTCTGTTGGTTCTTGCCCGTTTGACCTCTGGTTCTGGTCAGTACGGTCCTGACCCTTGAGCCCCTTAGAACTCACGAGAAGTTCTTCTCTCCTTTCCTCCTGGCACCTCCCCCGTAGCTGCAACGCAGGTGGTGGGGCTCAGCTTCCAGGGTCACAGCTTTGGGAATCCCCTGGCCGTCCAGTGGTTAGGGCTTGGCGCTTTTACTGCCGGGGCCTGGGTTCAATCCCTGGTCAGGGAACTAAGGTCCTACAAGCCGCAGGGCACAGCCAAGAAAAAGAGCGAGCGAGCGAGCGCGCGCGCACGATAGAGAGTGAGAGAGAGAGAGAGAACAAAGGTCATGGCTTTTGTGGGTCAGTGAGCACCTGTGGGAGCCTGTGTTCTACATGACTTGACACCTTTTTACCTGATGGGGTGGGACTCCAGTCCTCAGCGCCTCTGGCAAGCTTTAGTTTTGTTTTTTCGGCTGCGTTGGCTCTTCGTTGCTGCGCGCGGGCTTTCTCTAGTTGTGGCGAGTGGAGGGTACTCTTCATTGCGGTGCACAGGCTTCTCATTGCGGTGGCTTCTCTTGTTGCAGAGCACGGGCTCTAGGCACATGGGCTTCAGTAGTTGCAGCATGCGGGCTCAGTAGTTGCGGCATGCAGGCCCTAGAGCATGCAGGCTTCAGTAGTTGTGGCTCGCGGGCTCTAGAGCGCAGGCTCAGTAGTCGTGGCGCACGGGCTTAGTTGCTCTGCGGCATGTGGGATCTTCCCGGACTGGGGCTCGAACCCGTGTCCCCTGCATTGGCAGGAGGATTCTTAACCACTGCACCACCAGGGAAGTCCCTTCAGTTTTTTTTTCTTTTTTTTTGCGGTACGCGGGCCTCTCACTGTTGTGGCCTCTCCCGTTGCGGAGCACAGGCTCCAGACGTGCAGGCTCAGCGGCCATGGCTCACGGGCCCAGCCGCTCCGCAGCATGTGGGATCTTCCCGGACCGGGGCACGAACCCGTGTCCCCTGCATCAGCAGGCGGACTCTCAACCACTGCGCCACCAGGGAAGCCCCCCTTCAGTTTTGTTTGCAGGACTTTTTCTTTTCTTATTTTAAAATATAAGTTCTATTTTTTTAAGCGTTTCAAAGTTCAAAAGATACAAAGAATTATAGGGAGAAAAATCTCTTTCTCCCCAGATCCTGGTTACTTTCCCAGGAGGCAATTCTCCTGGTAAAATCGCTCCAGGGATTATTCACATATTTTTTTCACCCCTTCTTGTGCAGATAGCTGCATATTAAGTACACGTTTGTGCCTTGCCTTTTTTTACTTAATATTTTCTCTTCGATCCCATGGAGATCTTGGAATGTGTGTGACCTCTGGCTTGTCGTTTTTGATCGTTGCATGGTATTCCTTTGTGGGGGGAGCCCCACCCTAGCCAGTGGGCATGGGGGCTGCTCCCCGTTCTCTGCAGGGTGCCTTCTGAGCAAGGCCTCCTGGCTCCTTCTCAGCCCACTTGTGCACCTGGGAGCTCAGACGCTGCAGACACAGCACCTTCTTAACCCTCCCTGTGGCCCTAGGAGGGAGAGGTGGATTCCCTTTCACAGGTCAGTGAGGAGATGCCCGAGGTAGTGAGACTTACATAGTGAAACCAAGATTGCATATCCAGCGTCTTTCCACCTTTTAGTAAAGACAGGAGTCATCTGGAAAACAAAGCAGCTCTTGTAATCTAACCTTGCAAGAATGTTAGAATTGTAAGGATCCAAACTTTAAATGCTTCTAAATGAATGAATTTTTCCAGATGTTTTAAACATTGTAATGGGAGCGAACACTTCTCATCACCTGCCCTACCCATTGTCCTGTTAGACAAAACATTAAATGTCCCCCAGGGACATCCGGCAACGTCTGGACTGGAATCTGATGGGCAGCAGCTGCTGGCACCCTCCAGCGCACAGGACTGCCACACAGCAGCCAGCCAGCCACGTGCCCACTGCAGGGCTGAGGCTGAGAAACGCTCCGATAGTAAGAGTGCACTGCAGTGTAAACTGTGCGTGCGTGTGTGTGTGTGTGTGTGTGTGTGTGTGTGTGTGTGTGTGTGTTTACTTACTGAGTCTGGAACACTACACTTGGTGGTGGCTCTGTCTTATAGAAGGAGGCTCGCAGGAGCTGGGTAGTGGTTTAGAAAATATAGGAAACAAAAACATTCATTTGTGTAATATTTGATTTTTACAATATGCTTATATTATTTTAGTAGGAAAAAAGTGTTTTTCATTAAAAAACACTTTTGCAGAGTAAATGACAGCAACTCAGACACAGCCCTGTCCTTCAGGGCCTGCTGCCCGCTGGCCTGGGATGGCAGCTCTGCCCCCTCCACACGGCCCTGGCTAAAAAAGGAGGCCAGTGCCAAAGCCTTCTCTCTGACTCAGGCCCAGCCTGTGGGACTCGCGCTTTCTCTGTAGGGCACACAAGGGTCCAGCCAGCACAGCTCCAGTCACAGCGTCCCTTCCTGACTGTCCCTTGTGCTCCAGAATCACTTGAAGGCAGTTCAGAGATTCCTTCAGTGAGTGTTGAGACCTGGTCGTTTCTGGTTGAGAGATGACACAATTAAGTGGATGCGTCATCTGCTGTTGTTTTCCTTCCGAAATGGGAATGGCTTACACAACTGCAGGCAGCGGCGCGTGGAGCCGGGGAAGCGGTGGGCTCGGTCCTAGCTGGCCTGTCTGCTCCGGGCACAGGACTGGGAAGAAACACCTTGCTTCCCTTCCCTTCCCTTCCCTTCCTTCCTTCCCTGGCTGCCCCGCTGATAACGGATGAGGTAGAATGAACGGAAGCCTGTTTATAAGACAAGAAGCCTTCCCGTAACGTCGTGAAGCACTTCTTTTCCTCCAGGCGACCCGTGACATTGGATGGAGCTCTGGGCCCTCCCTGCTCAGCCTTCCGGGCACCCCCCTGCTCCCCACAATCTACTTCTTCACCCCTCCATCCTCCCTCCACCTCTCACCCCTCCATCCATCCTCTGTCCGTCCATCCATCCATCCATCCTGCACACACCTGTGGGACCCCTGCGGTGCCAGGCGGCTCGGAGATGGGGAGTCCACGCAAAGGTTCCCTTCTCAGCCTCAGGAGCTGCCATCTGGTCAGGGGACCAACAGCAGTAGGGACAGTGACAAAATCCAAGGTCAGAGGAATATGTTTTCCGTTTTCTTCTTACTCTAAACTTCTCGCCGTTTGCAGAATAAAGCGATTGCCACCCCTGTCCAGGGCGTCTGGGACATGAGGAACAAGCAGTTCCACACGGGCATTGAGATCAAGGTGTGGGCCATTGCGTGCTTCGCCCCCCAGCGGCAGTGCACGGAGGTGCACCTCAAGTAAGGCCCCCAGGGGCGGGGGGAGGGGGCCACGGGGAAGGCCCGCTGCGTCAGGCTGGGCAGGTCGTGGGCTCCGTTTGGAGGGCAGGGGTTGGCAGCCTTTCCCCGTGGAAGGGCACTGCCTGGGGTGGCCGGGCCGGGAAGTGGGGGACCCCGGTGCTGCTTTGCTTCTCAGACTCGCTGTTGGAGCGAGTGTGAAGAGGTGGGGCAGGTTCTGTAAGAAACAAAACAGCAAGTGAAGAGTAAGTGTGCAAAGTGGAGGCAAGGGAGGAGATTGTCTCAGCCCAGCCGGGCCCAGTGTCAGACCCTTTGAAAGCGGCCCCATAAACATGCTCACGCTTCTGTGCCAAACAGACCCAGCAGGGAGAGGAGGGCTTTTGTCTCCTGCCTCCCTGGGGTGGGAGCAGGGGCGCCCAGCAGGGAGGGGAGGGCTTTTGTCTCCTGCCTCCCTGGGGTGGGAGCAGGGGGCCTGCAAAGCGGGGTAAGGTAGCAGTGGGCGTTGCAGCAGAGAGTGGCTCCAGAGAGCTGTGGCTCTCAGGACCCTGGGGAGGGGCGGGGCCTCTCCTCCACGCCACCAGCAGAGAAGCTGGGAGCGCGGGATGTCGGGGGACAGAGTGGGTTAGAGTCCGACCTCGGGGTGCCTCCCCTCTCCGTGTCCTGTCCATGGCCCCCATTTCACTTTTCCTGGAGCCAGATGGCCCCAGGGTACGTGCACGTGTGGGCGTAGGTGTGTGCTGGAGGTCAAGCGCTAACTGGCTGCAGCGGGTCGGAGTGTCCTGACTTTATGGTTAAAGGCGGTGGTGTTTCTATTCCTGAGCTTAAAATAGGAGCCGTGGCTCTGTCTCCCCAGCCCCGCCTGTGATTTCACAGGGCCTGTCGGCCGCAGCTGTCGGTGCTACTCTAACTGGGGGCTGTTTGGTTTTCTCCCGTGATTATGTCATCCGAGTCCAAGTTGCACACACAGGAATAACTGGGGGGAAATCCAAGGGGACAGTCAGCTCACAGTTTTCCTCACCCTGACAACGCTCGGCATCCGCAGGAAAGTGGGCGGCAGCTGCTCACACACGGCTTTCAAAGGACAGCACTTGTCGCTGCCCTGGGAGTGTCACAGCCGGTGAGGGGGCAGCGTGGCCCCGACTTGAAGTCTCCTGTGTCATCGTGACTTTACAGTAACCTGCACGGTTAGCACGAACGGCCGCCTTTGTTTGTTACCATGTTGAAACGGCCTTGTCCAGGGCTTCAGCTCGGATTTGGATCCGACGAAGACGGTTTGGGGTCTGGAGCTGTTAGGACTGTGCCCTTTCCCCAGGGCTTCCGGTTGGTCGGAATCATCGGCGCTCTCGGTGCTTCACGTAACGAACCTCCTCCTCCTTCAGGTCCTTCACGGAGCAGCTCAGAAAGATCTCGAGAGACGCAGGAATGCCGATCCAGGGCCAGCCGTGCTTCTGTAAATACGCCCAGGGCGCAGATAGCGTGGAGCCCATGTTCAGGCACCTGAAGAACACGTACGCCGGCCTGCAGCTGGTGGTGGTCATCCTGCCCGGAAAAACCCCCGTCTACGGTAGGCCTCGGCGCGCGCACGGCCTCTGGCCGCTGCCGGTGGCGCTGTGGGTGTGCGGTGCCGCCTCAGCCCTCCGTGTCTCTACCGCACCGAGGAGCTGCCTGTCTCTGGCTCACTCGAGAGCTAGGAAAGACCGAGTGGCTTCTGATTGCGGCCGCGCACGTGCCCAGGGCCGCCCTTGGTAGTCTTGTCCGGGGCCGCGGTTCCCGGAGGCCGGCGTCCTGCGGTGGCACAGGACTCGACACGTGTGCGGTTACCTACTGCGCCGCCCGACGCAGACGTCAGCTGGATGGAGGAGCAGCCAGGCGGCGCACACGCAGTCACCCACTCGGGGCGCCGTCCTCAGCTCCGGCCTGGGACTCACTTCTCCACTTGTGAGCTGTGCCCGCCTCAGAATCCTCTGGAAGCTGATCAGAGTCCTTTCTGCCAGAAGGGCGGTTGCACTTTCACATGGCTGAAAGTTACCAGGCCCCTGTGATGGAGTCCCAGGCCCTGGGTTGGGAAGCTCTGGGGCGCTGGTGGTGTAGACAGGTGGCGGCGGCATGGGGAGGTGGGTGCCGGGTGCGTCTGCCGGAAGCCCTCTGGGGACCAGAGGCCCCAGCGCGGGAGGTGTGTGGGTGCCCCGGGGCAAAGGGAACAGGTGTGTCGGTGTCGCTGACTGGATCCCCCGTCCGGGCAGCGACGGAGCACTTGCTCCGTGTCCGGGGAAAGGAGGAAAGAGAAAGCCCTCGGAATTCCCATGCTACGCACGCATCTTCTCCCAGGCCCGCCCAGGGAGCGGCTGACCAGTTGCTTCACGAAAGAACCCGGGAGTAGAGGGGGTGTGGGCCCAGAGAGGTCTTGGATGTCGGATCTGCGTTTGCCGAGGGTGTGAGGATGCCAGTGTTTATATTTTTAACGACTCGGGCATTGGCTTGCTTGCAATCCTGAGCACCGTGACGGAGGGTGGCCTTCGGAATGCAAGCCCTGTCTTCCAGCCTGGCTCTGCCCGCACCGCCCTGCAGGCCTGGATCAGTCGCAGGAACGCTCCTGACAGGACTGGGCTGCACCCGCCCGGCCTCTGAGTGAGCGGGACACACGCCCCGCAGCGAGCGCAGGCCTGGGCGGCGTGGAGCAGAGCTGGGACCCGGGCTCGGACCCCTTCTTCCACGGGCTTGGCTACACGTGGGGCGGGCGGAGGGGAGGCGCCAGGGCAGCCGTCCTGAGCGCACCGTTCCCTCCGCAGCCGAGGTCAAGCGTGTAGGAGACACGGTGCTGGGGATGGCCACGCAGTGTGTGCAGATGAAGAACGTGCAGAGGACCACGCCGCAGACCCTGTCCAATCTCTGCCTGAAGATCAACGTCAAACTGGGCGGCGTGAACAACATCCTGCTGCCCCAGGGGAGGTGAGGCCGGCCTTCCGCCGCGTGTGCGCGGGGCAGCTGGTGCGCGACTCCCCAGCTGGGGGTGGGGGTGGGGCCCCGCCGGGGCCGGCATCCGCTTCCCTGGACAGTGGGGTGAAGGAAGTGAGTAGGACGCGGGTCTCGGATACTCTCGGTCCAGGGGACCAGGGCCATCTGCAGGCCACTGAGGACTGGGTGCAGGGGCCCGAGGAGAAGGGACTTCTTACCCCGTCCAGGGCCGGGGGTCCCACACGTGAGATGTGGTGGCTGCCCTGAGCGGGGGTGGCTCTGCCACGAGGGGTCGTTGGACTCGCTCAGTTCACTCAGCGGCAGGTTCTGTGTTTATTGAGCGCCTACTGTGTGCAGAAGCCCTAGCCTTCCAGCGCAGGCCCCGGTGAGAGGGTCCAGAAACGCACTTCCCAGGTGAGCAACAGTGACACAGTGGAAGGGACAGGAGCTCAGAAGGGTGAGGGTTTCACAGGGGAGGTGGCACTAAGCAGACTGCAGCCACTGGAGGGGGCGGGATCACGTGGGCGCCTGGGAGGAGAGCAGTCCAGAGGGCACAGGCCGTGCAAGGGCCCTGTGGTACAGCCTGCCAGGAGTGCGGCAGGTGTTCCACTGAGAGACTGAGGGGCAGAGGGCTGCTGGGGGGCCTGGCCCTCCCTCCGGGGGAGCGCATCCATGGGAGGGAGGTTCACGAGTGGAGGTGTAGCTCCGGTGACCTCGTTCTAAAAGGCGACTCCAGCTCCGGGTGGAGTGGGGACCGGGCCCTCCTGCGTTGTCCCAGGAGAGGTGCTGGGGCACGGCTGGGGCGGGATGGTCTGTGAATGGAAGAGGAGACTCGAGAGTAAGTCCGAGCCTGCGCCTCTGGGGCGGTTAGGCAGCAGTGGATGAGGAAGCTGGACTGTGCGTCAGCCTCCCAGGGGAGACACTGGGGGTGGGGGGGGGAGGGGAAACAGAGGCCTGGTGTTGGTGGGGTTTGTTCAGGGATCCTCACGTGGAGGTGGTATTTAAGGCCTCTAGGCTGGAGAGAAGCCCCAGGGCAGGATGTAGATAGGAAGGACATCCAAGCCCTCGGCCTGGGGAGTCCGGGGTTGGAAAGGCAGCACTGGGGCCTGGTGGGGTCGGGGGAAGAGCCAGTGCGTGGCCGTGTCACTCGGTGCCAACCGGCCAAGTGCGATGAGGTCCGAGGCTCCACCATGGGACTGGGGGACGTGTGCAGGTCGTCGGTGACCTTGCAAAGAGGAGTCTCGTTGCCATGGCAGCACGAGGCCTGCTTGGGAGGCAGTAGAGGGATCGGCTAATTCCGGGAGCTTTGCCACAAGGCGAGCAAGGGAAGTGAGGGAGCTGTGGGAAGAGAGTGGAGTCCGGAGGCAGGTGTGGTTCTGCTGGTGTAAGGTGTGAGTCATAACTGCATGTGTTGTGCTGCGATGCTCCCGGGACCCGTCCAGGATTGGGGGAGGGGGCAGCAGGGAAGAGCCACGGGGTGGGGGTGGGGGTGGGGGGCAGGCGCAGGGTGGGCGGGAGAGCACAGGCCGTCAGGGAAAAGAGGCGAGTGAGGCACAGAGAGAGGAAGCTCCAGGGCGCACAGCCGGTGAGACTGGGACCCGCCGGCCGGCTCGAGAGCTGTGCCCCCAACGCTGGCGCTTCAGGGTCGTGACCGCTGGGGTGCAGCCGGCGCTTAGAAGACCCAGGGAGAGAGTTTAGAGCAGTACTTCTCACCTGGGGCGGTGTCGCAGCCCTGGGAGTGTGTGGTCATGTCTGGAGGAGATGTAGGGGTGTCGGGACGGGGGCTGGCCTCTAACGGGTAGAGAACAAGGGTGCTCCTGGGCACCCTGCAGCGCGGCTGCAGGTCCAGGGTTGGGTAACAAACCGTGGGACTCTTTGTATGTATAATTATCTTGGAATTTTCAGCCGTCTACGTGGGTAGAACCCTCATGTCCCTGAGCCCAGCCACAGCAGCTGTCAGCACCTCGGCCCTCTCATTCAGTCTACACTCCACCTACACCCTCTTCCCCACCGCCTTATTCTGAAGCAGATCTCACACCAAGCATCTTTTCACCCATAAGGTTTCTGTACATGTGACTGAAAGATAAGGAGTCCTTACAGACACGGCCACAGTACCCTTAGCACACAAAGTAACGCTGGTGCCAGTACCCTGAGAGGTCCGGGCAGTGTCCCCGAGCCTTGGCCTCTGACGCTCCCGCATCCCCTCACAGGCCTCCGGTGTTCCAGCAGCCCGTCATCTTTCTGGGGGCGGATGTCACACACCCCCCTGCCGGGGATGGGAAGAAGCCGTCCATCGCCGCCGTGAGTATCACCTCCTGCCGGGTCCCGTTGGTCTGTGTTCCTGCGTGATCGGCATCTCCATGCTTCTTGGCCCTTTCCTTGTCTGAGCAGCATGAACAGTGCAGCAGGGTGGCCCCGTGGGGTCATGTCCCTGGCACTCACTGTCTGGTTCCCTCTGGGCGGCACCTGCGGGCGATTGGTTTCAGGCCAGCTTGCCTTTGGGACACCCGTCACTCTTAGGGGTCGGAATCTTGGAGTGTCGTGTGTAGAGGTGCACATGGCTTTGGGAAAACAGTGTGCTTGAAGGAATTAGGAACACTGTCACTGTCACTGTCGCCAGGTACCTTCTCTGGGCTGATGTAATTCAGCCACATCTAATCACAAGCAGAATTAGGGGTTCAGAACAATTGTTGATTTTCTTATTAGGTCCCTCGGGAAAACCTTTACTCTTTGGAACACGTTTATAAACGCTACAGCCACGCATTCAGAAGAATCGTAAAGGTGGTGGGTTTGCATGTGACGAGCCCTCTCCTGGACCCCCTTCACCCCTAGAGCGGGGGCCCTCGGGGCTCCTGCTGACCCGTGTTGCCCCGCAGGTCGTGGGCAGCATGGACGCCCACCCGAACCGCTACTGCGCCACCGTGCGCGTCCAGCAGCACCGGCAGGAGATCATCCAGGACCTGGCGGCCATGGTGCGCGAGCTTCTCATCCAGTTCTACAAGTCCACACGCTTCAAGCCCACCCGCATCATCTTCTACCGAGACGGTGTCTCCGAGGGGCAGTTCCAGCAGGTCGGCCGTCTCCCCCGCGTTTTCCCTGCCCTCTTCTCGGTGTCTTAAACTCCCCTGTTTCTCGGCAGGACGGCTCCTTGGGTTCGCTAATGAAGACGGTGGGGTGGGTTTTGTTTTGCCCCCGGGTTTACTGGTCCCCGTGTGGGCGGTACTGATGGACTTGGGGTTGTCAGGGGTCTGCTGCAGGTGGGGCGGAGAGGCCTGTCCAGGCGGACCCGGTCCAGAACACGCCAGCCAGGGGCCCTTCCCGGCTCCAGGTTTTGCCTTGTAGGCTGTGGGGGGTCTCTGTGGGGCAGGGACACCACTGTGGCTTGGGGGTCACCTCTGTCTGCAAAGGAGGGGGCGGGCCGGAGTGAGGAGAGCGCAGAGCAGGGTGAGGAAAGTGGCCGGGCGGAGGGTAGGTGGGAGCCCTTTGGAAATAGTCAGTAGGACGCAGCCACTGTTTGGACGTGGAGGGAGAGGCGGCACCTTAGGTGGCGTGTGGGGCATCGCCTTGAGGAAGCGTCCGGAAGGCAGGGGAGCCTCTTGGACACCGGGGCACTGGAGGAGGGGCAGGTGAGGACCAAAGGGGGTGTGTTGCTGTGCTCCAGGTGAAAGCACCCGCAGCACCTCCAAGTCGAGGGGAGTGTGGGCAGCGGCGGATCCATCTGACCCTGGAACTCGGGGGTTGATGCCCTGCGTGTGTCCATGCTTGGCCAGGGCTAATGCCACCTCCACCCCTGCCGCGTCTCCAGTGCACGCTTCGTCGAGAGACAGTAGCGGGGAAGGCAGAAGTATCCGATGCTGCAGGAGACCCACCCAGACAGAAAGACATCCTAAGAGGCACTCCAGTGTGTCCCAAGGCCCCAGGCCACCCTGCTAGGCAGGTGGGGTGGCACGTGACCAGGCACGGGTGCCAGTGCCTTCCTGGTCCAAAGTAGGAGCAGCTGAGGCCACAGCGGGCGAGGGGGGTGGCTTGAGGTTCCTTGACCGTCTGGTAGCTCTTGGCCAGGGCCCCTGATTCAGAGCTTCTGTGGGAACCTGGGTTGGGGGTTCCTGTGCCGCCTCTCGGGTCCAGATCCAGCTTGTGCCAGCCGGCCTCGAAGCCCCTCTTATACAAAACCGTCTGGTTCCCTCCGTTGGGAGATGTTCTCCCCTCTTCTGAGCACCCGTTCACCCTCTGTCATGGGCATTCTTACTACAGAAGAGGGTTTGTGTCATCCTCCGTTTTCTCTCTCGGTGAACGCACTCCACATCTTACAGAATCACCACAATGGGGTTTCTGGACCCAGAACCCAAGACATATTTTTGAGACACATCGCAGCACAATATTTGACAAGGGCAGTTGCTGAAACCTGAGGTGTGTGGTCCCTGTAGCAGCCATCAGCCCCCGTGCCGGGCTGTGTGCCTGTTCATCTCTGCCACAGGTGGGGGAGCAGAGACAGTGCCAGCATCCTTGTACCCTAACTCCTGGCGCTTCGCAGGTGACTTTAGTCTTCACTGCAAGCTTGCAAGGTGGGATGTTCCCATTTTAAAACTGAAAAAACTGGGGATCAGACAGGGTGCATGGCTTTCCAGAGCCACACGGTTGCTTAGTGGTAGAGCTAGGATTTGACCTCAGGTCCAGCTCCTAAGCCAGTGGGTTTTTGGGTTTTTTTGTTTTGTTTTGTTTTTTACTAGATTCTCTCCATCTTCTCCAATCCAAAAACAAGCTGCTGGATTGATTTGTTCATGTGTGTGTTTCCCACAGTGCCTCATGTCCACGGTGGGTGGTAGCACTTAGAACATTCCAGAGCCTGCGCTCAGCCTGTTTCTCCGTTATCTAACCTAAAACATTTAACCACGAAACCTGGGTATCGTTTGCTCCATGATATTATTGAAGAAACAGGCTCAGAGAGACAGAATCACACAGGTAACAGCAAGCTAGTGGAACTACAAGCCTTAACGTAAACATGTATCAAACATACACATGATTAAGGGATTCATTCCAAGATAGCGAGAGGCCTGAAAACATAATAATGATCCTCAGAAGTGTTCTCCTTGGGCTCCCCTGGTGGCGCAGTGGTTGAGAGTCCGCCTGCCAACGCAGGGGACGCGGATTCGTGCCCCGGTCTGGGAAGATCCCACATGCCGCAGAGCGCCCGTGAGCCACGGCCGCTGAGCCTGCGCGTCCGGAGCCTGTGCTCCGCAACGGGAGAGACCATGACAGTGAGAGGCCCGCGTACTGCGAAAAAAAAAAAAAGTGTTCTTCTTTCTTTCCATAGGTTCTTCACCACGAGTTACTGGCTATCCGAGAGGCATGCATTAAGCTAGAAAAAGACTACCAGCCGGGGATCACGTTCATAGTGGTCCAGAAGAGGCACCACACTCGGCTGTTCTGCACCGACAAGAACGAGCGGGTGAGTGTCCTCGACCCTGGGCTGTGCAGCCTCGAGGGACACGGGTCTCACGCCCTGCACCACCTCCCAGGCTCTTGGGAGACCCGGCCCTTCGTGGCGACACAGCCTGAGACGTTGGAGAAGGGCTCTCCTCAGTTTGGTGAGAAGTTTGAACCTGCAAACCCCACAGGTCCAGGATAGGTCCAGGCAGATGTCATTTATCCGATAAGGAAATTACCAAAGGTGAGGTTTCAGGGCCAGTTAGCAACCATGGTCATAGACAGCATAGTGTAAAGAACGCGGGAGAATGCAGTAAAGTGGGGAGCCCACGGGGTGGTTGGAGTGCTGGAAGAGGGCCTGGGGAGCTCACTCAGGGGTCTGGTCTGGAGAACACTGACAGACAGCGGTGTCCAAGCTCCTCATCCCTCTCCTGGCTGCTCCAGAACAAGAACCACGAGCATGCAGGAGACTTAAGACTTGTAGTGGTAACTGCTGAGAATTGTCCACAGTTGGAGAAAGATCAGAACCCTTAGGTTAAAAGGCCTCTCCTGTTCCCAACAGGATAAATAAAAATAAATCCATACCTAGACACATTGTCCTAAAACTGCACAGCGTCAAAGTAACTGCATGAGATAAAAGACCTCCCAGAAGGGAAGGACATTCCATCAGACTGTCCGCCAGCGGGGCTGGAAGCCGGGCGTTAGTGTCCACGTGGTGCAGCCCACTAACGCCACAGTGGCACCACAGCACCGAAAATGCTTCTTGCCTAAATGGAAGACAAAATGCAAATTGAGAGTCAATAGCGAGGAAAAGGGGTACTTTGTCATGATCACCGAGAAGACAGAACAGCTGTGACGTGGATGTACCTCACGCCATGACCTAAAAATATGTAAAGAAAAAAAGTAAAGCAAAAACAGGCAGAATTTTAAGGAGAAATTGACAAACACACCATCAAAGAGGCCTGTTTTAACAGCCACCATCAGAAAGTGAAACAGGGACACGTTAGTAGAAACTGAAAATGGGAAGAAAGGAATGAGCCAGACCTGACAGACAGAACTCTGCCTGTGACAGCTGAGCTCACGCTGAGGGCTTACAGGAGCTGGCGTTGTCCCAGGTCACAAAAGAGGTCTCAGGAGATTGCCAAACCTCAGTATTCTACAAACCACATTTTTTTAAAAAAAATAATTTATTTTGGGGGGGGGCTGCACTGGGTCTTCGTTGGTGCACGCAGGCTTTCTCTAGTTGCGGCGAGCGGAGGCTACTCTTTGTTGCGGTGTGCGGGTTTCTCATTGCGGTGGCTTCTCTTGTTGTGGAGCACGGGCTCTAGAGTGCTCAGGCTTCAGTAATTGTGGCATGTGAGCTCAGTAGTTGCAGTGCACGGGCTCTAGGGCACGTGGGCTCGATAGTTGCAGTGCACGGGCTCTAGGGCACGTGGGTTTCAGTAGCTGCGGCGCTTGGGCTCAGTAGTTGTGGCTTGTGGGTTCTAGAGTGTAGGCTCAGTAGTTGTGGTGCATGGGCTTAGTTGCTTGACGGCATGTGGGATCTTCCCGGACCAGGGCTCGAACCCGTGTCCCCTGCATTGGCAGGCAGATTCTTAACCACTGCGCCACCAGGGAAGTCCCCAAACCACATTTTCTGTTACGTAGGAAAAAGCGTAAGAAAACTTAAAATTTTGATTTCAAGCCCACTGCAGGGCTTCCCTGGTGGCGCAGTGGTTAAGAATCTGCCTGCCAATGCAGGGGACACGGGTTCGAGCACTGGTCCGGGAAGATCCCACATGCCGCGGAGCAACTGAGCCCACGTGCCACAACTACTGAAGCCCGCATGCCTAGAGCCCGTGCCCCGCAACAAGAGAAGCCACCGCGATGAGAAGCCCTCACACTGCAATGAAGAGTAGCCCCCGCTTGCTGCAACTGGAGAAAGCCCACACACAGCAACAAAGACCCAGTGCAGCCAAAAATAAATAAATAAATGTATTTATTTAAAAAAAAAAAAAAGAAAGAAAGCACTGCATTAAAAATGTAAAGAGAATAATCAATTGTGAAATGATTAGAAATGAACGAAAACGAGAATTTCATATCAAACCTCGTGCAGTGCACCAAAGCAGCCATTTGCAGGTTAGAGCGTAGACGCAGGCGCTTCTGTTGTGAGACCAGAAAGAGAGCCACGAATAAGCCTGAAGCGACAGGAAGGATGTCAGTCCCAGTGGTCAAGGGAAAGCTGAGGAGTTGGTGTGCATAGGCCCCTTGCCACCTCAGCCTGCAGACTTCTCTTGCCAGGAGTCGGGAGGGCTCAAAGTCAGCTTATTCCAGCACCCCACTTTCTCTCTCAGAATAGAAAATCGTGAACTAGAAAATGAAGAAGCAATAGAGCATATTAACGCAAGCAAAAGGTACTTCTCTGAAGATAGATAAACCCAGCAAGACTCAACAAAAAGAACACTTGTAATTACGTTGGGAACAGAAGGGGAACAATGGCTGCAGAGGGAGTGTGTGTTATTTGAATCATAATGGAATGATAACAACTTCATGACAACACATTGGAAAACTGAGAAGAAACAAACACTTGTTTGTAGAATTACATAAGTTACCAAAATCAGCTGAGTAAGATAGTCCAGTCATTGTTCCAAAAGGCATCAGGCCCAGAGAGTTTTACAGGCAAGCTTTACTAAGGCTTCAAGAATAGATTACCTTAAAGTGTGGCAGAGCATAGGAAAAAGGGGGAAACGACTTAGCTTATTTTATGAAGTTAGTCCAGAGATTTTTACAGGCAAGCTTTACCAGACCTTCGAAGAATAATGTTGTATGAAGTATTTCAGAGAACGGGAAAAGTCGGGGGGACTCACATTATGAGGTTAGCCTGATAAATACCAAATGTCAAGGATGTGGGTGCCGTGATGAGGAGCAAAGGGTCTGGAGCCGGATAACCTGGCTCCAACCCACCCCCTCAGCATCCTGGCTGCGTGACCACAAGCTGTCAGCCCCTCTACCCCCGACCGCCTTCTGAGGGTGCTGGGAGGGTTCACGGGGCTCACACGCAGAGCACTCAGCACAGAGTAAAGGCATTGTTATGAAGAGGACTCTCCTACACTCCAGACGGGAATACAAATGGGCAACCAACTTGGAACGCTGTTTGGCAATTCTAGAGATCTACCCTGGAGGAACTCACACACTTGTGTACAAGAAGACATGTATTCTGTAAGAATATTCTGGCAATATTGTTTATAGTAGCAAAAAATTAATCTGTTAACAGCAGAAAAGGTGGTAATGTATTTATATATTGGCACTTATACAGCAATGAAAAATAATAAACTATATCTACCAAATGACTACATCTCAAAATTGTAATACAGAGCAAAAACAGAAAGTAGCAAAACATAGGATACATGTATACAGTTTTGTTTTTTTAATAAATTTATGTATTTATTTTACTTATTTATTTTTGGCTGCACTGGGTCTTCGTTGCTACGCATGGGCTTTCTCTAGTTGCGGTGAGCAGAGGCTACTCCTCGTTTTGGTGCGCCGGCTTCTCATTGCAGTGGCTTCTCTTGTTGTAGAGCACGGGCTCTAGGTGCACGGGCTTCAGTAGTTGTGGCTCGCGGGCTCTAGAGTGCAGGCTCAGTAGTTGTGGCACATGGGCTTCGTTGCTCCATGGCATGTGGGATCTTCCCAGACCAGCGCTCAAACCCATGTCCCCTGCATTGGCAGGCAGATTCTTAACCACTGCACCACCAGGGAAGCCCCTACAGTTTTAAAATCTGCAAAGTAACACAATATAGTGCTAACGGAGACCTAAATGTGTAGCAGAGAATAAAAGTATGTGTAGGAATAATAAAGTCTAGATTTGAGACTGCAGCATGGAAGGGATACAAATGTAGGCACTCTTTTCAAATATTTTACTTATTTTAAAAATCTGGGACTTCCCTGGTGGTGCAGTGGTTAAGAATCCTGCCTGCCAATGCAGGGGACACGGGTTCGATCCCTGGTCCAGGAAGATCCCACATACTACGAAGCAACTAAGCTCGTGCGCCGCAACTACTGAGCCTGCATGCCTACGGCCCGTGCTCCGCAACAAGAGAAGCCACCGCAGTGAGAAGCCCACGCACTGCAACAAAGAGTAGCCCCCGCTCACCACAACTAGAGAAAGCCCGCATGCAGCAACAAAGACCCAACGCAGCTATAAATAAATGAACAAATAAATACACAAATAAATAATCTGAAGGTATAAAAAAAGGTTGAGAAGAAGTAAAAACACACACACATCTGCAGGTGCAGAGGGGTTACACTGGAGATTCTCTTTTTTGTATGTATATTTGAAATTGCACGAGTAAAAAAAAAAAAATCAATCAGTGACTTCGTGACTGATTGGGAGTTTTGCTGTTTCAGTAGCGTAGCTGGATGTTTGGTGGTTTTTCGATGCTAGAGTGTAAACTGAGAGTTAAGTGGTTTGGTAGAATTTGTAGTCCCTCCCACACCCCAGCTCCTTGGATGGCCTCTGGTGGAGCAACCCGCCCTCCCTGGTGGTGGTGATTGAACCCCTGGTAGAGTGGGGAAGTTCTTGACAGCTGTCAGGGTTTTCTAGCTCTTCTGCCTTGAGTAGTGTGTGTGTGTGTGTGTGTGTGTGTGTGTGTGTGTGTGTGTGCGCACACGCAGGCGCACATGGGCAGGTGACGGCTGTCACGTGTCCGTCGTCTGGTCTTAGATTTGTTATGTCGGTGACAGTTTCCATCTTGGCCTCAACAATAATGAAGACCCTTCACGTGGCCCACGCACATGCTTCAGTGAAGGGAAGACTCTGCATTTCCCTCAGGGGCCTTTATGAGATGGCGAAAAATAACCCCAGCCCAAAGAGAACAGGAATTAATTTGATTTCAGTTGTTAGTATATGTTAAATTTTAATGCCATGGCACTGAGCAAATGTATTGGCCAATTTAAAGACGTCAGAGCAGAAGGCAGTGCGGCTGCGTCTTGCCTGCTTGCCTGCTTGCTTTGCCCTGTTGTCCCCTGGGCGTGTCTAATGGGCTCCTGTGTTGCTGAAGGTGGGGAAGAGCGGAAACATTCCAGCAGGGACGACCGTGGACACAAAAATCACCCACCCGACCGAGTTTGACTTCTACCTGTGTAGTCATGCTGGCATCCAGGTAAGGACAGAGGGTCCACTTTGCACAGTCTTGGTTGGTGTCTCTGGGGTGTCGTCCACACATTCGGCAAACACCTGCAGAGCACAAACCTTGTGCCAGGTGCTCCCGTGGGCACTGGGGATGTGGTGGTGAACAGCACGGATGGGGCGCCAGTCCATCCCAAGGGGACGCAGGCGGTTGACCAGTGAACCGTGGAGGCCGAGAACCATCAGGTGTTGCGGATGGAGGACCCACTGGGGTGCTGTGCTGGGCCGGGAGTGGGTTCCCATTTTAGCCGAGATGAGGTCCAGGAAGAAGGAGCAGTGAGCGTGAGGGCCAGGCAGGCTGGCGGGGACAAGTGGCGTCCCTGTGTGCTTGGAGTTCGGCGAGCTGGATGGGGTATGAGAGGTGACGGAGCGGCGGGGTCAGCCTTGCGTGCCCGCCACACACGGGCACTGGTGTGCGGGGAAGGTCAGCACGTGGCATTCCTTGTCCCTCCCGGCGAAGAGACCCACAGCTTTGCCACAAGTGATTCTGAGAGGATGCTGCCACCTCAGAGGTGCCACGTCCAGCGCACCTGTTGTCAGAGCTGAGCCACCAGCATCTGCGAGGCTGTGCCCCTTGGGACAGGAGGGACTTAGCTCTGGGTGCCCGTCCTGCTTCACCACAGAGGGGCTTTTGGGTGTTTCAAGTTATAAGTGAGGACTTAGATATCCATCCCCAAGGGATTTGAACTTAAACTTGGAGGGCTTGCCGTAAACTTTGTACTTCTGCCACGGGAAATACACCTGCACGTCCTTCACGTCACCGTGGCTCTAGAACAGGACTTGGCAAACTGGCCCGTGGGCCGCACCCAGCCTGCAGCCTGTCAGGGTGCAGCCTGAGGGCTGAGCCATGTGTACATTTTTAAAGGTTGTTAAAAAGGAAGAAGAGGAACGTGGCTCAGAGAGGACGGAGGCTTCCGCAGTGTTTCCCGGGCACGTCTGTCCCCGCGATGGCTTCCGTGTCGGGCGGGCGCTTTTTCTGTGCAGGCCAGCCCGGCTTCCCTCCTGGTGGGTGGAGCCCTCCCCCCCCCCCGCCCCCCGCCCCGGGGCCTCTGGTTTGTTTAAGGGGTAAACCTGCCTCCCTGCATTTTCTGCACAGGCACTTTCTAATGGGGGAAATCTCGCACTGGAGACGTTTAAGTGCTTTGACAAAATGGGCCTCAAGGGGTCCTGCTCTGCTGTGGTTGCCATGTCCTCGGCACACCCTCTGATACAAAATACCCCACTGCCCGCAGGCCCGCGTGACAGCCACCGATTAAATGCTGAAAGTGGGGCGCAGAATGTGTGCTTCATCAGAGGATAAGAGCGTCTGCCGCTCACCAGTCTCCGGGGGCCTGAACACAGACAGAGAGTCAGGAAGGGCCTGCTTGTTGGCTGGCTTGGGTTGAGTGGCAGGGAAGGCAGGTGGGGAGAAGCCAGAGAAAGGCCCTTCCCTCAAGCGCGCTCCTGGCTGACCCGTCATGGGTGCCCCGGCGAGCAGTGCAGCGGCTCTGCCGGCACCTGAGCCCCGGCAGGCATGGGCCAGGCGACCAACCCCACCTCCTTCAGTTTTGAAAGATTCCACACCGCACAAAATAAATATGTGTGCAAACTCCCATTTTAAAGGCGTTAATATGTAACTTATTAGAGATTTCTTCTTGCCTTTATAAATAAAGCATTGTAGAAAACCTAGTATGTACAAATGACATTATCCTCCAAACAACCATCTCTGTATTATATCTTTCCTATGAGTTTTCTCTACACAAATAATTGTGTGTATAGTCTGTTATTTTACCAGTAGGGGGTCATAGAATATGTGGCTCTGATGCCCGTTTATAATGATACATAGTAGGATAATATAAATACCTTCTTGCCACTGAACGTCCTCCCACTGTATCCTCTGTGAAGGATTCTACCGTGGGGTGGAAGCACAGCTTCTCTCGGCAGCACCCTTTGCAGGTGAGTTCTGGACTTCTCTCTTGCATGTTTACCTCTCTGACCCTCTGATCTGCTTTTAGGGAACAAGCAGGCCTTCCCACTATCACGTGCTTTGGGATGACAATCGTTTCTCTTCCGATGAGCTGCAGATTCTCACCTACCAGCTGTGTCACACCTACGTGCGCTGCACGCGCTCCGTGTCCATCCCGGCGCCAGCATACTATGCTCACCTGGTGGCCTTCCGGGCCAGGTACCACCTGGTGGATAAAGAGCACGATAGGTGAGTGGCACGCCCTTCCTGGCTGGGGTCGTTTCTGCAACAGGCTTTGGCATCTGCTTTTCTGGAATGGGAAGCAGTGGGGTCCCAGTGGCTGGAGCCGACCGTGACACAGACACCCAAAAGCTAGCATCTTCACCGCCATTTGTTAGCTGTGTGGCTGCCTCCCCAGATGGCTGGTGCGTGGTCCTAACTTAGCTATCAGTGTGCTGCCTCATGGTGCGTTAAAGGCTGCGCTCTCTCTCTCTCTCTCTCTCTCTCCTCTCTCTCTCTCTCTCCCTCCCTATCCCTATCCCTCTATCTCTCTCTCTCTCTCTCTCCCTCCCTCCCTCCCTCCCTCCCTCCCTCTCTCCCTCCCTCCTTCCCTCCCTCCCTCCCTCCCTCTCTCTCTCTTTCTCTCTCTCTCTCTCTCTCTGTCCCCCACCCCCACAGTGCTGAAGGAAGCCATACCTCCGGGCAGAGTAACGGACGAGACCACCAGGCGTTGGCAAAGGCAGTCCAGGTCCATCAGGACACGCTGCGCACCATGTACTTTGCTTGACATGTTTTAGTGTTTACGATTGTGTACCGAGTTGGATTCACATGAGACCAGCTACACTCAGACCAACAAATGCCCAGCCCTTCCGTGACAGCCAGCATCGAACATGAAACGCCATTGATTTTAGTAGATTCTCCACTTTCCAGAATGCCTTCCGTCCCAGATTTCAAACTTGGATTTTGAACTGCAGACCTGTATGAGACCCCATTGTCGTAGGAAATATGGTTTGCCAAAATCTTATAAGCTGCTTCTGAAAATAGAGTCCCGTGTTTCCTAAAAATCTCCTAAAACCAGTCTATGAACTCAGGGCTTTAAAACATTTTTAATTTATTTGGTCGTTCGATTTACTTGTTTTTAACACATGATTCTATATGAAATTGATGGGCTCAAACTAGCTGTGAACGTTCTGTGAGAGTGAAAGCAACATAAAACACATTGTGGTTTTAAAGCCTTGAACATTCTGATGCTGTCACTAAAGTTTATTTCCGAGTGACACCTGTGTGCTCCTGACCTGGCTCCCACCAGCTGTCCGGGATCCGAGGGCAGGGGCCAGGCGAGGCGCCCTGGTGTCTCTCGTTCTGCCACTGCCCGCCTTTCACTCAGCCCGAAGGAAGGAGGGGTGGCAGAAGGTGGGCCGTGTGTGTTTACAACATTTATAGGTCCAGAGGGATTGGCAGACAAGTGCCATTTTAATAAAAATTTATTTAAAAAAAGAAAAAAGACAATATGCCGACAGTCTAATCATAAGATTTGTCCTATAGGACTGTGACATTTATTTTCCAAAGTTTCTAAAGAATACGGGTCTGTGGTGATAAATACAGTACAATCCTTTTTCACTGTTATGTCTTTAATGTAAGAGAAAAGTATATATATCTGGTTTGCAGTATTAATGTGATAGATAGATGCTGTTTTTCATTTTACTGACTACGGGGTGCTTTTGTGATCTGTTTAGCATATCAAGAGTGTTTTGGAGCCTGGAGCCTGGACCACCCTTGTGGTTTCTCAGTGCTTAAGTACAGGAGTATGCAATTGACTCAGTGCCCGCGGCCCACCCCCTCGTGTAGACCGCGCAGCCTGGACCCTCAGGAGGACGGAGTGTGCTTCCAGCAGTCACTCCCCTCCCCGCCTCATCCCCGTGTGTCGCTCAGCCAATTAAGCACAAATGGAATGTATGTATCCTTCCACTCCTGGGAATGAGTCTGCGTATCAGCGTGCACTTCTCTCTGCGTGTGGTTTGTTAGACAAGCGTCATAGGATCTATGCACTGAAACACAGAGAAGGCTGTCGGTGGTGGCGCTCTGCGGGCTGCGAGGCCCGCGTTCCGCGAAGGAGCCCAGCCCTCGGGAGGATGGCTGATGGCGAAGCCAGCAGCAGAGGCAGACCCTTCTGCTAGGATTTGCGTGCTGGGCCCCGGACGTGGGTTTGCCAATCTAGAATCCGTTGCACTAAGAATGATACCGTGGACAGCTCGACAGGGCTGACAGCAGAGGGCTCCGTTTGTGCGCAGTGGGCTTTTTGTCCTTGTAGGCGGTTTTCTGAGAATCCAATCCACGTTCAGTACAGAGATTCTAGGAAGGAGATGAGCCTTTCCCTAGTGCTGCTTCGTGCTCTGTAGGTTTCCTCTGGCCCTGCTGACGGCCCTCCCATCCTGGCCTGACATTACCTCTGGCACTGTGGTGGAGTGAGGGTCCCAACCAGGGTGCCTCGTGCTGGGGTCAGCGCCCGCCTCGGTCTTGTGTGAGGGCTCCGCGGGGGCGGGGAAGCGCTGTCATGGACACTCGGCCTGGATTTTGGCGGCAACGACAAAGGGGTGACTATTATTTGTGACAATATATACTCAAGAGTGGTGTGTGTGTGTGTGTGTGTGCGTGTGCGTGTGTGTGCGCGCGCGCGTGTGTGCATGTGGGTGTCTTATTAATGGCATTAGTCTCTTCTTGCTGTATCTATTTTTTTTTGTCTTTTTAAATGACAGAAGCCTCTGCTCTAAAAATGTTGCAATTCCCTGTCACTTCGTTAGCAAGTGGCACCTTCTCCTGTTCGGAAGGACACCAGTACACTCGTGGCTTAAGTTACCGGGAGCGTTCAAGCTAAGGAGGGAACCTTTTCACTAATACACTTTTAAAATCTGAACTTAGGTTAGTTTTCAGTCATTTTTAGGATCATCTAGAACCGTGTGTCTCGAAGGTATGTTTCTACCACTTGCAACAGGATCTCGGTGGTCGGGGCGTTGGCCGTAAAAACGCTGTGACTCCTGTGCTCGCTGCGGCCTCTGGGGTGGTGGCTGGGCATCTGCGTTTTACACCATCAGCTGGGGGTCCAGGGCTGCCTGGAGTCCGAGAACCTCTAATCTAGAGCCTTCTGGAGAGTGTGCTCCCTCAAGCACTGAGGGCCCAGCAGGGAGGGACTCCCCAGCAATGCAGGGAAACGTTTTCTAAGGGAATACACTGGGCAGGATCACAGGCTGGCAGAAAATGAGACCTAAATTTTTGAAAAATCCTTTTGAAGGAAAAGTTTTCTTTCTAGAGGGCCAGAGTACTTTGAGAAAGGTACTTGTTACAGCCCTGCGCTTGTTTTATAAAACTTTTACTACTTAAAAGCATTCATAAAGCAAATGTCTCCAGCTGGGTTAGCTGCATACCTTTGTACATGTCTGATGGTTCAGAATTCAAATGGCTGTAGTTACAATTTCTCAGGTAAAGAACTGTTTTCCCAAATTTCTACCAATCCCCCCCCCCCCATTATTAGGATAAATTTTGAGACAGCGTAAAACCTCAAGGTGCAGTAGAATAAGTCCAAGCCCTGTTCGCGTGGAAGCCAAGAGGGGCCCTGCCCATTCTGTGTGGGTCACGCCCGCCCAGGGCAACCTCGTGGCCGCCGGAGAAGGGCTCCGGGCACCTCCGGCCTCTGCCTGCGTTTGACAGGTTTCCTGAGGCCTGTGCGGGGCTGTGCAAATTGCAGAGGTGTCCACTCGCCGGCTTTGCCTGACCCCACTAAGTAAGGTGTGCCTTGCTTTAAGCAAACTGAATGTGAAAATTATGAAGTAGAAATCTGGATTAATTTCAAAGAAAAACTGGGGTTTATCTCTTCAGAAGAGGTCTCCCAATTAGACCCTTATCCTGGTACTCTTCCTAATATATTTTAAAATATTCACCGTAAGAAAAGTTAACATATTCCCATCCCTTCACCACTTCCTATTACGTTCGACAAGCTCTCACCCTAATAGCTAAGCGATGAAAGAAACCCGGGGGAGCTGCTGCAAGTCGCCGTTTTGTAGGAGAGCCCTTTGGCCCTGCTGAGATTCCATCCTGCTGTTTGTGTACTTATTATAATAAGCTCAGATGTTCCTAGTTCAGATAAATGTTGTAAAGCTGGGCATACCTATACTTTTAGAAAGGGACTGTTTTATTTTGGTTTTGGTTTTCTGTTTTGAGAAGACTTCACATATACACTTGATACTACACTTTAGGGTCTGCTTTCTCTTTTCAAGATTGTGTTGCTTTTTGGTAGTGTCCTCACACTCCCGTGCATGGATGTTTGCACTCTAGAACCACGAGCGATCCCTGGCCACTGCGCTGGCTTCCCCAGGAGGGACTTGTTGGAAGTGGAGGGATTTCCGTGCTGTGTGAGTCTGGCCGTAAGCAGTGCTGTTGTGATGTTTACCCCGGCGTGTGCTCATTAGAAGAGACAGTTGAAGTTCAATTCCTGCAGCAGGGTTGTGGGCGGGTGGGTGTCGATGTTATATTGTATGTTATTTTTATTGTTGTTAAATGCAAATGTTGCTATTTATTGTTTCCTTTCTGCTCTGGTTTCATTTGGCTGATACGGATATTCCAGTGCATGTGGTACCTGATGAATATGATAGAAATTCTTTCCCAGCTTTTATAAATCACCTAATGTTTACCTGCGAGTTTGCTGGATGATTTATTTTTGAAAGCCGCAAATGTAACTTTTCTGGATGAATTGTTTTTCTTATATACGCAGCAATGTAATTTAACATTGATCTGCAGGGTGACTTAAATTTTATTTTTACAAGGCAGTTTTTCAGTCAGATTATATATTTGATACAATATGTTAAGGGTAGACCGGCCAAGCGTTGTGCAGTTGGGACACCAGACTGTCTCGAGGAGGCCTCTGAAGGCTGGGGCGGCTTCTCTTCGTTGCTTGGCGCCGTGGAAGCACTAGGCTGTTTCATGGAGCCACCCGTCAGGATCTGGATGGAGTCCTTGAGTGGGACTTTGATCTGTTGGGCAGTTCAGAGGATTTTTCATGGGCATTTTCCTACACCTAAGGCAGTTCCATTAGGAGGAGCTTTAGACGTTGACATAATCCAGAGAGTGGACAATCCCAGTGGCCCAGACAAGCCATAGAAATTTCCCTGTGACCTCTCTTTAACTCATCTCTCACGCTCATGAGAAAAGGAATGTACAATGAATAGAAACTTCCTCAGTGTTCATACGCCTCACTTTCAGAATGCAAATACTTTGTATTTTAAGCCCTCCCCCAAAGTAACCAAGAATATTCTCTCTAGCTGCCGTGCCAGCAGTTTCGGCTGCTGTGACGTTTCTCAGTGTAGACACAGTGCACGTGTGACTTCGTAATAGGGCTGTCCGTGTTACACACACATGCTGACTTCTTTTGTAAGGAAAATTTTCAACTCGAAATAATTGCACTGATTTTTTGACAGCTTCCTTTTTATTATGTCCAACTCTGCATCTGCTGTACTTGTTTGAAATGACTGTAAATAGATTTAGGATAGCAGAAATGATGTAATACAATGCGTTGCTTTGTTTTAGTGATCCTGCCACGTTTTTCAGTATTATGTGTTAGAGCCGTGTGGGCTGGCCGCTGCCCTTCCCCCTCTACAGCCATGTGTATGTGTGTGTGTTGACCATTCATGAAGGACAGATTAGCCTCGTTGCTGTCTTTTTCTGGAAGGAAGTTTGCAGTGTATTGGAAGAAGAGTGTGCTCTCTCCTTGCGGTCTGAGATTTAATTCTAAGAGGATTAATTGTAAATCCTTTGAATGCTTCTGGTCTGTTTAATTCCTCGTTATTTGCCATGACTCCCTAAAGCATTTGCTGCTAGCTCCCTCCAGCATTTGACAGCTTGGATAGGAAGCATCTGAACGGCCAATGTTACTAGAGAGTCAGGGCCTCCCTTGCTTCTCTTCGGTCACCCGTCATTTGAAAGCCATGAGGTCGCTGTTATGTCAAAACTGTCATTTGTGGCTTAACCCATAGGTGCCAGGCAGACCTGAAAGGCAGGCTGTTCCTTTAGGCCTCGTGATTTGGCCAGATGAGAAGTGTGTGCTCCAGTCCACAGTGTGTAGTTCTGTCTGTGATCAGGTTGCACAGTATCAGACACACAAAGGAGCTTTTCCACCCACACCAGCCGTCTGAGTGCGTGTTAGTGTCGCGTCAATGCCACCTCGGTGCCCTCACTTAGTGCTTTTTTGGATCTTTTGCCATTTTATTGTCTAAAGTGAATGTATTGGCTTAGCCATATCACTACAGAAGGTGGTTTCTAATACCTTTTAGTTTAAAAATAAATAAATAAACGCAGATAAAGGCTACCTCTGAATTCTCAATAGATTCATGTTTGCTTTTAAGTGTAGCTATCCACACTGAAAATAGCCAAAATGTTGCCTGAATCAACTGAATTGTGAACATCTCTCTGTTCAGTTCTGGCTTGAAAATTTGTGTGCCATACTGTGACCCACGGGCAGTCCCCTCCTCCCTCTCTGCGTGTCCAGGGTGGACCAGGGACTCCTCAGGGCTGCCCGGCTCCGAGATGTTAGGACTCTCAGTGGCCAGCAGGAAGGAAACACAAGGGCCTTTCTGCACCGTCCTCAGGTGCAGGGCCGTGTGTGGTGGGACCTGGAAGCGACCCACTGTCCTGGCTTTTCACTTTCCTATTTGACATAAGGAAGCACTTTTTTTTTCTGCTTTACTTATGAATGGGTTGAAAGTGTCTCCTTCTACTCCCTTCTCCCTTTTTGTACACTCTGTAAAATCACAAAGGTGCTTAAACACCGACTCTTGTGCAAATAGTACTTCAGTAGCTGCATGGTTTCAAAATGCAGTGCAGATGTCGTTGACCTTTGACTTGGGAGCCTTGAGTTACTAATCACGCTATACTTAAAAGTGAGCTAAGGTTTGAAAGCAAAAGGTTCTGTTCAAATCCAAGGCCCTTTGCTTGAAAGGAGCACAGGGTCCAGGGCGGCAGCGTCTTGAAGTAGGGGTTCCTGCTGCTGGCGCCCTGGACCAGGATGCCAGCCTGCGGGAAGACTGGCCTGGGAGAGCTCGGCATCACGTGTCATGAACCACTTTGCTGTCAGAAATCTCATCTGCTCGCACGCTGCTGTGGGTTGGTCAGTGTCGCCCCCCTGCTCCTTCGCGTCTTTTCTTTAGGTTCCTCGTGTTCTCTCGTCTTCAGAAGGTGAGCTTTTGCTCCCGATCACTTGCGCTGGTTTGCTCCTGAGTTCTGGAGGGACAGTTGGGCGGTGTTGCAGTTGCAGGCGTCTGGGTGTGAGGAGGCGGCTCCGCTCTCTTCTGGGCGCTCATCAGACCTTGACTTTGGCCCAGAGAGGTTCCAGGTGTGCCATTACGAGGAAGTCCTGGCCTTCAACGCCGCGTGCTGCGCTTTAATTCCGAAAGCACCAAGTGTCCTTTGCAGTCTAAGAATGTGTAATTCTGCAGTCGTGCTGTCCTATAGACACAGACCACCCTGAGAAGCGTGGACACTGGGGAGCGTCCGCTACCTCTGCTGACCTGCTTCTGGGGTTGCTGGGCTCCGCTGAAGTGGCCTCATTTTCAGCCAGAAACCCGTACAGGGCTTCTCGGGGGCCGCTGCGCGGCGGCCGGCTCCTCGCTTTAGTGAGTGATGTCAGCCGTTGACTCAGATCTCCCACCTGCCTTCTGCACTCGTGTCCCCAGCGTCCCGACGTGGGCCTCCCCCAGCATCTTTGCGTTCATGAAAGATCATTAAAGATGAGGGAACTGAAGATTACTGGTGCTTTTGTTAATACTTTTCTGTCTTATTGGTTGATGTGAAAAATTCAGGTGCGTTAGATCTTTAAACGCCCTTGGTGGTGTGACTGTAGGCTTGGGTCCTCACCTCACCCCCCTTCTTTAGGCGGTTGGAGGAGGCTGAATGATCTCCTAGTTACAACTTCCTTGGCCTCAAGTAGTTCAGAGTTAAAGCTGCAACACCAAATATTGACTCCTCCCCCCCCCCCCCCAAGTGTCTCCAGGAGCTCGATGTTCAGGCCAGCCTCATTCGGTACTTCCGGAATCTTCAAGGTCCTCAGAACCACGAGTTGATGCTAGGAATGTGCCCCCTCGCCGCCCACCACCACCTACCGGGCTGTGGGGGGGGGGGTGCGATGCGGATGGGCTGCCCGGCCCCGCTGGACGGAACTGGGGGGCCCAGGGCTCCTCTGGACTCTGGAGATGCTGGGAACGATGCTGCGGGGTGGGAGAGGGCAGCCCCTCTGACCCAGGGGGCAGACGGTGCCCAGGCCTCCCCTGGCCTCCAGAGGCCAGGGGTGCCAGACTGAACGTGTTCTGGAGACCCCGTCTCAGCCTCCGTGCCTTTCAAGTCCAGTCCTCAGTGTCCTTTCGAAACCACGGTGCGGCTGCGTTGTTGGGAAGGAAGCCTGGCCCGGCGCACGCTCAGGCACCGGCGCTCTGCCTTGGAAGCCGCACCGCTCCTCGGCTCCTGGGCACTGGCTCCTGCGGGAAATCGCCGGGTTCTGGCCGCGTGGCTCCTCCCAGGCCCTGAGCACGTCCGTCCACAGGACCCCGCTCCTAGTCGGGTGCTGACCGTGACCGCCGGCAAACCTGGGGGGTTTGTTCTCAAGGTCACTCAATGAGAATGTTGAGCGTAATGGAACTAGATTGTTTTCAAAAAGGAATTGGAATCGGAGTCCTGTCTTTGTAAAATGCGTGGGAAGTCCTCAGATGTCAGGTGCCATTTCAGTTGTCGGAGTGCCCCGCGTTGTTGTTGTTTTGTGACGTGCTGGGAAACTGCTTCCTCGGGAGTGGTGTCACCTGGAGCTGTGCACGGAGGACTCGGGTTTTGATGTCTCGAAGATGCGGGTTTTAGCTCTGACTTTTCCAAGCCAGGTATTGAGTTGAGCAGTTTTCTTGGCCAACGGTCTAGTTAAAAGCCACCCTTCTCTGTCAGTGGATGGTTTTAAGCGGGGGAAATAGCCCAGTGTTACTTATTTTAAACTGTCTAGAAAAGCCTTCAAGGTGGCAGCTCTTGGCCCTTCCGTCTCCCCCATATCCTCTGTTCTGAAAGGCAGAGGCACCAGGCACCGGGGGGGCTGCGGGCGGCTTTGGGGGGCCGTAACACAGCGATGACGTGGGCTCCTCTTCAAAGCCAAATAGACACGCGACTAAAACCCTGGAAGTCTGCGGTTTAGCACTGAACTGAAATTCGCCTCCTGAGTTTGATAGTGGATTTTACATGTAGTTGTTGAAGGTATAAATTCATGTTTTGTAACTGTAGCGGCAAGTGAGCTTTTACTTTTTAAAAAGTTTTAAGGGAATAATTGTAAGTTTCTGTGCAGCAAAGTGGCTAATTATTCATTAAATACAAGAATGTAGCGTCTAAATCCAGATTTTTTCTTACCTCTGGTACACTTCAGATTACTTACCTAGTATGTATTGAGGGGTTTTAACCCTGAGTTTTATCGACTTTTCTAGTTTTATTTTATTTTTATAAAATAATTGAAAAAAACAAAAATGAATTCAAAAGTTCCATAGGTAGATCTTGCCCCTTCTTAATTTTCTCCCACAAAAAAAATTTTAGAAGACATTTTGAATCAAAATGTATTATGACCATTTAAAGTTTACTGTTTTCTAAGAAGCTGAGCAGCTAAAGGGCCTCACTTCAGGTGGTACTGTGCGTACTGTCTGCGGACTCGTTTACCTGTGCGGTGGGTCTACGTGACGATGTCTTGTGCTTGCAGTATAGAAGCCGTGCAGTGCTGTTGTGTACATTGACAGTTCCTGTATAAACTAGTATTTATATACATTGGCCTCTCTGTATAACTTTTCATTTGCTTACATGAATTGTAAAATTAAATATAAAATTATAGTACCTGCTAAATACAAATCTGAGGCTTCCTGTCCTTGTCTTTAGTTTAATACCATTCTGTGTGTTTTGAGGATGTCCAATGCTTGCATGATGGTAGGTGGTAATGCCACTTTAAATTAAGCCTTAATCAGATGTTAAATTTGTAAGTTTCACAGTATGCAAAAATATTAGGCAGAATGAGTTTAAACTGTTCAGATCAAGATGCTATATCATAACTCAACAAGTCTTTTCTCCAGAGTTATAAAGGGAAACTTTCAGTGATACAGCTCTGTCTCGCGCTCCCTCTCTCTCTCTCTCTCTCTCTCTCTCTCTCTCTCTCTCTCGCTCTCTCTCTCTCGCTCTGTTTCTGGTCTGGCTTGGCTGTTGCCATTGCTTGATGAAAATGGACCATTGTGCATTTCTGTGGCAGTCAGTCAAAAAGACCTGTTCTGAAAGTCTTGAGACTTTTTCAGGGTTATTTTGAAATGTTTGATTTTTTTTCCCTCCAGTCTGAGATGTATTTATGGCTGATGAAGAGCATGATTTAGGCACAAACCTTTGCAAACCTGCTCATGTTCTAAGCTTTCTTCCGGTAGTGCCACCTGTCATTGCTTCTGCATATGATTAAATGGATTTTTGTTTTTGTAAAAGCATCTTAAATTTAGACATAAAATGGAGGGGACCCAGCTTTCTTTACAATGTGGATCTACCTCAGTTAAACAGTTGGGTGCTATTTACTAAGTCTGTCAAATTGAATTGGAAAAAGTAACAAAACAGTGAACTATAACTCCACACAAAGCTTGAAATCATAATTTCCGTTTATTTAATAATATCTATTTATTTTGTGCCTTTTGTGTTGAATCCTAATGCATTGAAAAAATCAGTATGAAATTAAATATTTTATATTGTACATGGGGAGAAAAAGCCCAATTGGCCATGGAATTTGATAGATCACCCCAGCCAACTAAACACTAACGTATACTGGAATCCCAACTGCCCTCTTGTGAAAAGAAACATAGAATTATGTCCAAGAGCAAATTTGACATTTTACAAGCAAATTCCAGACTCTCCTACGCATATATTTGTAGCTATCACTTCATTTTCTGTGCCAATGAAGGGGCGGCCAAAACCAACTCACGAACACTCTTGTCATTGCTTTTTCACCACACGTGCCCTCCCGGCCTTCCTCTGGCGTATTTTATAAGTTTATTTCATAAGCAGCGAATGGACTATTGTTGATTTCATCTCTCCCACCCTCCTGGTGTGGGTGTTGGTGACCATAGACAGAGGAAGGGAGGGCCACTGGCCGTGGAAGGGGGGGCAGGGGAGGGGTGCTGCCTGCAGCAGCAGCCCCAGGGTTTCTGTAAGTTAGGAAAGCTTTCTGGCAGGTGAGAAAATCGGGTAGATCGATGACTTTCCATGCTTTTATATTTGGCAGTTTACAAGTCTAGACTTTTCCTACTATGGCAATCTTTTTTAACGTAATTCTTTGGAGGTAACACAATATTTTGGAGTCTTAAGAATTTGATTTTATACCAATGAGAAATAAAAATTAGGGATCTTTCCTGTAGTATATAGTTTTACTATTTTAAAGAGATCTCTGAATTTTACAAGAGAACCAACATTCCTTAGTGGCATAACTTTGAAAGTTGATTTGGGAGGCTTTTCGCTTCAGGATCTCAAAAAAATTGGGATGATTCTAGTTAAATGTTTTTAATTTTTAAAATTCCATCAGGTCAATACTTAAGCTATATTTTGTAAAGAGTAAATCATCCTTTAGTATGCTGCATGTAAAGATCAGCGTTGTTGCACTTTCTCAATAATAATAAATGCCCTACAATTGGCTCACCAGTAAGCATTTTGTTTTTTACCTAACAAGAGTACTTTGGGGCAGGTGATTAAATTTATATAGGTACCTCAAGAAAAAGAACCTGAATATGCTGCATTTTGTTTCTTTAGCTTTTATACGTAGCATTTTGTTCTGCTCTTATGATTTTGTTTAGATATATGCTTTTTGGACCCCAGTAGACTGTTAAAAGAGATTTTAAAGTTACTCTTGTAGGGATACAGTATCTTTTTTTTTTTTTTTTTTTTTTTTTTAACGTACTGCAATATCTGGTTCAAAGGTTGCCCACCAGGAGATTAATACTTTATACCCAAATACACCTGAGAAAAAGGATACCATGTTTATAAGCAGACAATAATGTTCCCAATCCTTTCTGTTCATGCTGCTTTCTTAATTCTTTTCTCCATATCATCAAGAGGTTGGACGACTTATTTCTAAGGTCAGACTTAAACATCATAGCATCTTAATGTTTTCAACACAGACCTCACAAAATTGCCATTGAGTAAGTAGCATGATCCTAAAGGTATTGCTGGCACTAGGCAGCCGGATCCATCTGGGCTCTGAAGAGCCGGTCTTCACACTTCTCTGTTCCCCAGCACTCACCCCAGACTGAACAGACGGGGAGTGGTCTTGATTGACAAAGATTAAACTGGTGAAGAAAGCTAAAGGCTGAGACACTGAGCATCTATTGTCGTGTTTAAGCTTAGCTGGGTCCTTTAGAGTTTGTTTTACAGCTTACTAGGTTAAGTAGTTTGCACTATTTTTGCAATAAATTCATGGAAAACCTAACAGTTACTTGTTTTGTTTCTTACTGTGTGTATATAAACTAATACTAAAAAGTTTGGCATAGTGTTTTTTTCACCTCCTTACATAACCCTTAACATGCACAGAATGCTGTAAATCTGATACAATATGATGTGAATGATATTTTATAAAGTTATTTTGTATGGTGTCAATTTTGTTTTGCCTCATAGGATGTCAGCAAAAAATAAAATAAAATTCCTCGTATTTACAGCTGCCTCGCCCAGAGATCTTCTGTTTACTCACATATTTATTTGGGGACTTCCTTCCATACGGGTTAAGGTTCCAGGCTTCTGAGGTGGAAGCACGCCTTTGGTGATAGAAGTCTAGAGCCTTATTCCATACGTTGGGCCCCTGAGAATTCGGGGTCTGGGGATAAAAGCATCAGGAATGAATTGAACAAATGTGGTACCTAGGATGAGCTGGGTGTTCCTACTCTAGCAGCCATAAGAAGAAGAAAAAAGTCATTCAGCTAAACCCCAATCGAGTGCAAAGCCCTGAGCTCCATGTTGTATGGGAATCAAAGCTGACCATATCTGGGGTTCTGGGCCTGGTGACCTCCCTCTGGGCGGTGTTTGACTTCTGTCTGTACTGAAAGAATACGTGGTGTTGGGAAAGGAAAGGAGGGTTGGGTTAAGAAAACCAAAAAAATAGCGGAAAATCCCTAGGATGCACATTGTTGCTAAAGCAGGCCAAAGTTCTTGTTTTGTTTTGAAACAGCCAAAGCTATTTTCTGATTTTTACGCAAAATGTTTTTAAGAAAAGAATAGGGCTTCCCTGGTGGCGCAGTGGTTAAGAATCCGCCTGCCAACGCAGGGGACACAGGTTCAAGCCCTGGTTCGGGAAGATCCCACATGCCGCAGAGCAACTAAGCCCGTGCGCCACAACTACTGAGCCTGCGCTCTAGAGCCCGCGAGCCACAACTACTGAGCCTGCGTGCCACAACTACTGAAGCCCACGCACCTAGAGCCCGTGCTCTGCTACGAGAAGCCACCACAATGGGAAGCACGCACACCACAACGAAGAGTAGCCCCTGCTCACCGCAACTAGAGAAAGCCCGCGCGCAGCAACAAAGACCCAACGCAGCCAAAGATAAATAAGTAAAATAGAGAATGTGTTCATTACAGACAATGTAAAAATTCAGATAAACATAAAGATAGAAACTGTAAATTATCTGTAATCACAACACTGAGAGGTAGTTACTCTTAGCACTCTGGTGTATTCTGTTCCAGGCTTTTTTTTCCCCCTAATAAAATCAAGATGTAGTTCTCTCTTTTTTTCTTTTCCCCTTAATGTATACAGGACCTAGTACTTCTTACTTCTTGGTATCCAAAACCACAAAGCATCTTGGTGCCCACAGGCCTTGGGACATTCTAGCTGAAACTGAAAGAATACACACAAACTGCTGAGAGACCTACAGTATCCTTACTTAATAAATATGGCCTTACGTTGTTACATTCCCGTTATCTCACTATCATTCAGTGGATGGCCAGAGCAGTCATGATCTGACTGTGAAAACCTAAGTGTAAAAACAGCGTACGATGATGTGACGTTATGTGAATTAGGAAAAGATTTCACAAAAGAAAACAGCTCCTTGATCAGAGGACGTACAAGGGATCTTTACGCGCCACAGAGGACAAGGAGCCCATCTCGGCAGGAATGGAAGGTTAATGTAGGAAAACAGTAGGATACAAAGCAGAGTAAGACCAGTGTCCAGGGCCTCGACTGCCAAGTTAAGAATTGACCCCGTTGACAGTGCAGAGAAAACCACACTGTTTAAGCTCCAGTGAAGAGGGTAGTCTGGGATTTGAATCCTAGTTCCACCACTTCCTAGGTGTGCCTTGGACTAGTTCCTTAACCTGAGCTTTCATTCTCTTCTTTGCAAAATATGGATACTTTGCAAGTCGTGAAGTTTAGATGAAAGTGCACAATGCACACAGAAGAGGCTCAGCCCCCAATGGCTACTCCAATATCAGCTGTTATTAACGCTTCTTACCAGGAAAAAAAGATTAATCTTCATAAAATTGTTTTGATGATCTGATAGCAGCATGCACGATGGGAAGAGGAAACAGGCTGTAAAGATGGTGAGGAAACCAGTTAGGAAGCTACTGTACTAGACTAGCACGCGGTTTAAGAAGGAACTGAGAAGGATGAAAGCTCCCTACATAATTGGATCTGAAGGGCTTATGACAGGTTAAGGATGTTTCAGCTGGTTACACACAAAAACCATTTTTCCTGGGCATTTCTTAAACAGCATCACGTTATTATAGGCAGAGGTACTGAAGGCAGTTCGGCATTTGAAAGACACTGACACAGGAGATCTTTGTGACTCTGGGTTTGGTGACAAGTTTTTATATACAACAAGAAAAGCATGATCCCCAAAGGAACAAAGTGATAAAATGGACTTCCTCAAAATTAAGAATTTCTCAAAAAAATAATTTCTGTTCTTTGAACAATGCTGTTAAGAGAATGAAAAGACAAGCCACAGGCAGGTAGGAAATATTTGCAAATCACATAATCTAGCAAAGGACTTGTATTCAGAACATATAAAACTCTGAAACCCCAACAAAAAGAAAATAACCCAGTAAAAAGATGAGCAAAAGATCTGGACAGTTCAAAGAAAATATATAGACAGTAAACAAGCAAATGAAAAGATGTTCAACATTATTTGTCATTAGAAAAATGCAAATTAAAACCAACACCCACTAAAATGGCTAAAATTAAAGCAATAAAAACTGATGCCGAGTTTTGCAGAGGATGCAGAGCAGCTGAAGCTCTGGTTCACTGCTGGTGGGAATGCAAAATAGTACAGACGCTTTAGAACACAGTTTGGTGGTTTCTGGTAAAATGAAGTATGCAATTCCACCGAAGTGAAATGAAGTCGTGTGGTCACACAAAACCTGTGCCAAAGGCTTATAGGGCTTTATCTGTAATCATCAAAACCGGAAACAAGAAAAATTTTTGAGACTTTTAAAAGGAAAAAAAGGGAGAAAAAGAAAAAACAGGAAACAACCCAAATTGGGAATTATCCATTCACCTGTGGAATGGATAAACAAATGGTATATCCATACAAAGGAATGCTACTCAGCAATAAAAAAGAACAGACTGCCAATACCTGCAACAACATGGATGAATCTCAAATGCACTCTGCTAAATATAAAAAAGTCAGATTCAAAGGCTACTACTATGTGATTCCATTTATATGACGCTTTGGAAAGATGGGTGGGCAAACCATGGTCTGTGGGTCAAATGTGGCCTGCTGTGTTTCTGTATGGCCTATAAGCTAATAATGGCTTTTACATTCTGAAATGGTTGAAAACAAGGCAAAAGATTTCATGACACATTAAAATTATATAAAATTTAAATTTCAGTGTCCAGAAATAAAGTCTTCTTGACGTACAGCCACGCTCATTCCTGTATGTGTTGACTGTGGCTGCTTTTGAACTACAACAGCAGAGTTGACTAGTTGTGACAGAGATTATGTAGCCCATAAAACTTCAAGTATTTTCCACATGGCCCTTTCCAGAAAATGTCTGCTGACTCCTCCTCTGGGGGCAGAGAACAGCTAGATCAGTGGCTGCCAAGGTAAAGGGTAGGAAGGAGTTTAACCATGAGGGAATTTGGGGGAGGTGACAGAACTGTTGTATCTTAATTGTGGTGGTGGTTACATGACTCTGCATCTGTCAAAACTCAGAACTGTACACCAAAAGGTGGATTTTAAAATAAATTTTAAAAACAAGAGGGACAGAAAACATCAGTGATTGATTGCCTGGGGATAAGGGAAGGAACTAACTCCAAGGGTATACAGAGGAATGTTTGGGGTGATGGAACTGTTCTATATATTGATTGCTTACACAACCAACAGAATGGACATTAAAGGGTGATTCTACTGGATGAAAATTCGAACTCAATTGGAAGAAAAAAAAGAAAAGGCAAAAGCCAAAATTTACCCTATGTGAAAAAAAATAGGGCTTATGGTTTTCTCTTGTGGACAGTAAAGACAACTACTATAGGTGTAAAGAAAGGAACAGTAAAACGAGATCTTCAATATACAAAATGCTTTATAATTTTTTAAGAAAAACGTGCTTACACAGAGGTAATATTTCTTACTGTATTTGATCTAATAATTTGACTTGAAATTTTTCTCCAGGAATAAAAGTATTAGAAAGTGCTCAGTTTTGGACCTCCCCGGTGGTCCAGTGGTTAAGACTCTGCGCTTCCACTGCAGGGAGTGTGGGTTCGATCCCTGGTTGGATAGCTAAGATCCCACATGCCTCACGGCGCCGCCAATAAAAAGGAAAAATAAAAAGAAGAAAGTACTCATTTTAAAATTTCACAAATGTTTCCAGATAATAAGAAGGGCATTAGAATAATAGAGGGTTCTAAAACTAGTTTCATAAAACATTTCACTATAAAAATATATACAGCTTTTAAAAAAGAAAAATTTATTTCTTTACAGTTAAAAAAAATGCAGTATTTGGACATATACAAAGCCATAAATTTTCTTCAAATACGAAAATTCAAATGTAACATACTACCCAGAGACTACACATTTAGCTAAAACAGGATCTAGCTGTTCACAAGAACGAATTTCAAAATATACATATGTGAATTTACACACTGATATTTAGAAGTTCTTCAAAATCTATCTGTAAACTAGAAAGTTAAGCAAAGTTGTCTTTGCCTCTATAGCTTACAGCTGCAGGCTGGCTGTGTCTCACGGTACGCAGCCCCTTCTTGGTCCTCTCCCACTCCAGCTGCAGTGTGGGCCTGGGGAAGAGAAGCTACTGTCTGTGTTCCTTTCCTTTGGGCTATTTATGGCAGAGGTACATTATGCTTGGTCTCAGCCAGGAAAGAACATCATGTACGTGAAGTCTCCGAAGCGTGAACAGACTAATGCCTGCTCCAGAGCAAAGGTGCTGATCCATGAGGGTCCTCACCAGGCTGATCTCTAAAGCACTTCTTTCTGCTTTAGGATTCTGCTTCATCGTCATCAGTCTCATCGTTGTTGTCATTCTCCTCCTCCTCCTCTTCTTCCCTCTTCTCTTTAAGCGTTTTCAGATATTTACTAGCTAAAATCTTCTTTGGTAATATATCTTAAAAACATAAAGCTAACATCAGCAATGCAAATTTCAAACGTGCTAGTTCCTGCTATGACCTCCAAAACAGGTTCCAAGACAAGTCAAAATTCTGACTACATAGCAGGAAACCAGCACTGCCTCTGGACGAAGGCTCAACACCTGTATGTATTCCAGTGGCTGCAAACCACACTGCTCTGTGCCGGCACCCACTAGGAGCAGCCCTGCCCGACCCACCTGACACAGCGGCTGGCCCCAAGGGTCACCGGATGCTCTTTTTTAGCTGTGGTGCACACAGCCTGTTCCACAGCAACAACTATGGGTTTCTGCTTCCCCAGCCAAGTAAGGACGAGTCTGAGGGGGTGGGCTGCCCGGCTCCCACACCCACCCAGACAGCCCCGTGCAGGTGCCAACTTAATTCCTGCTCTAGGTGAACTGCATTACAAACATGCTCCACTGAACAAAACTAAAACTCTCGCCCCATGCCAGGTAAACTCTGACACCTGGAGACAGCAGCAAAATGTCATTTTCAGTGAAAGCAGAAAAAAGGCAGGGAAAAAGCTGTTTTTTAACCAGAATGTTTCAAAGGCTAAGTACCTGCAAGAAACTGAAACGTTTCCGATTCCTCTGCGGTATCTGATAAATCACTGTAAGTGAGTGCTTTCTTTTCTTTTCCACTGCCGTGTCTGTAGGAATAGGTGGCGAGATATTGAACAAAGAGTTCCTAAAACAAAATGAGAAAGTTAAGATGAAAGGTGTGCTTTGAAAATTTACCACAGACCTTACTTTTTAATTACATTAAGTTTAGATGATTTCAGATTATCTTGGTTGATCGAATTGCAGAAAATCACTGGAGAAAGGAGACATACGAGGTCGGAAAGAAAGCAAGGCTGAATTAAAATTGGCAGGGCAGCAGGAATTTCCCGAAAGTTTATTTTATTTTGTTTGTTTGTTTGTTTGCGGTACGCGGGCCTCTCACTGTTGTGGCCCCTCCCGTTGCGGAGCACAGGCTCCGGACGCGCAGCCTCAGCGGCCATGGCTCACGGGCCCAGCTGCTCCGCGGCATGTGGGATCTTCCCGGACCGGGGCGCGAACCCGTGTCCCCTGCATCGGCAGGCGGACTCTCAACCACTGCACCACCAGGGAAGCCCTCGAAAGTTTATTTTAGATTTCTAACTTATGAAAAATATTTAAAAGCCATACAACAAGGAATCGTGTTTGTTTAATGCCCAATCTCTAGTTAGAAGGGTTGGCAAGAGACCATCCAAAAATTCTATGCCAGGAACAGACTTTTAGTCTTGTATTTGACTACACTGTGTCTAAGGTGGCCCGCCGACAACTGTAACAGTCACTAGCTTAAAGGTAAAAAATGGTCAGCTTGCCATTCTGCCCGGACACCTTTCCGAGGGCAGCCCACCTGAGCTGAGCCCCTCTCTGTTCTACTTTAACTCCATCGAAGTTAGTCAAGAAGGGAATAAGAAGTGCCTGCAAATCTCTTAATTCCTTAAGACCTACAGAACGAAACTGTACAGCTATCCCAAGACCATGTGATCCCCCCCTCCCTTAGCTCTGACCAACTCACCGCACCGGACACCGTCTACCGTCTACCGAACTAGCCGGCCTGGGAAACAGACTCGAAGGGAAGTTAAAGCAAGTGAGGGAGACTCTGCAGCAGAAACCTGGCCCAGGATAAGAACAGGAAGGTCTGGCCTACCTAGACCAAATTAAGAGACAAAATCATCTATCTGGACCTAGGAGGGGACTAAAACTGAGGTCCCCGAAATTACTTCAATTCTGGCCCAGGAGACTGGGAGAGGGTGGGCGAGCGGCAGGGCCGTACCTCCTGAGGGAGCCGCCGGCCCTCTCAATGAGCCGTTTTGAGGAGCTGGGGCCCAAAGCCGCGAAACAGGCCGGAAGCGACAAAAGGAGAGGCTTTGGGGCCCGGAGTACGGTGACTGGAAAAGGCGGGGGAGACACCAAACAAGGCCCGCGCGCCTCCACGCTACCGCCCAGGCCAAACCCGCGCGAGGAAGGGGGGGAGCGGAGTGGGCGTGGCGACCAGCTCGCGAGGGAGGGCGGGAGCGGAGTGGGCGGGGAGACGGGCGCGCGAGGGAGGGCGGGAGCGGGGTGGGCGGGGAGACGGGCGCGCGAGGGAGGGCGGGAGCGGGGTGGGCGGGCGGCAGCGGAGTGGGCGGGGAGACGGGCGCGCGAGGCGCCGGATGGGCGGGGCGAAGAGCGCGCGCGGGAGCTGGGGCGCGCGCGGCGTGGGAGGGGAATGAGACGGCTTTCAAAAGGGCGCGCGCGCGCACGCGAAGGGGACTGGGCAGCTCCGCGGGGCCCGGCGGGGCGCGATGGTTCGGGGTGGGCCCCACCGCCGCCCCACGCTCCTCACTCCTCCCCGCCTCACCGTGGCCTTGGCCGTGAGCACCAGCGCCTCCTGGTTGATGCTGGACACCTCGGGGGAGCTCTTCATGATGACCCGGATGCGGGACAGGGGCAGCGACACCAGCCGCTGCTCGCCGCACTTCTCCTTGCCCACGACCACGTCCGCCATCTCTGCGCCCCGCCCCCGCAGCGGCAGCCCCTACCCGCCGCGAGGTGGCCGGCCTACACGGTCGGTGCGGGAGCGGCGTCCCGCTGCCCCGTGGGAGTTGTAGTGTCGGGAGGCGCGGCCGCGGGACGGACTACAAGCCCCGTGATGCCGCGCGACCCCGAGGCTGTGCAGATGGAGCGGAAGGGCGGCCCGCAGATTCGGCGGGGCGGGGGTGGGGGGCGACCGTGGGTGGGGGTTCTACCTGTGTGATGCTGAGAAGTACCATGAAGGAAAACAAAGCAGTATAAGAAGATAGAAACCGGGTCAGTAAAGGAGAAGGCTGGGCGGCGAAGAGAGAAAAGAGCCCTGTTTATGAGAAAGCGCTTTGCCGGGGGAAAGGAGCGACAGGCAAAGGCCTTTCAAGAAGCTCAGAATGACCGCTGTGTGGACCAGGTGTGCTAGGTGAAGTCTGAGAGGTAGCCAGGGACTAGGTACTGTTGGATTTTATTCTAAGAAAAATGGGAAGCATCAGAGGGATGATGGGCTGTGTCTTAAGTTTTCGAAAGATCCCTCTGGCTACTGAGTGTGAATAGACCAGAGGGGAGTCGTGAGGATAGGGAGGTTGTAAGGGTGGAAGCAAAGAGATTGTAGAGTAGAAGGTGATTGCAGGTGATGAATTGGATGCCAGTGTGGCTACGGCGAAATGAGCTAGGAGAAGAATGATGAGAAGTAGCCATGGGCCAGACCAGATAGGGCCTTGTACGTCATGGAATTCTTTCCCAGAGAGTTGGGAGGCCTGGGGAAGAGTAAGGTGGTCCCACTTAAGTTTTACAAGGAATACTCAGGTTGCCGTGTGTGAATAGACCGGAGAGGGGTGAGAACGGAGGCGGGCAGAGGGTGCAGTTAGGAAGCTGTAACGGGGATGGAGGCAGACGATGGGTTAGACTACAGTGGAGGTGGTAGAAGTAGGGTATGATTGGGGATCTAATTTGTAGAGCCAACGGTTGTCGACGGAAATTCAATTAACTATCAAATTAAGAAGAAAAGGGATTTTATTCGAGCCAAACTGAGGATTATCACCTGGGAAGCAGATTCTCAGAAAGTTCTGAGAGCTCTTCCTCCCGTTAGAAGTCGAAGGTATAGTCTGTACATTTTTGAGACAAAGGATCGTACATCAAAATGACGTACTGATGTTTCACTTAAAGTTCACCAAGGATACATAGACCAGGTAAGCACGTAAAAGCGGGCAGCAAGTCACCATGACCCCCTACAGAGCTGGGAAAGAACAATGTTCTTGTAAGAAGTTACGATGCTAGCGTCAGAAGAAAGAAAAAAAAATTGATCTTTATGGTTGAGCAGGCACTGCCATCTGAGGAGCGCTAACGCGGAGCGCTAACGCAGATGCATACAGCACATTAGGGAGAGAGGGACGAGGCCCAAACAAACAGAATTTTATGATGAATTTTTTTTCCTCGTCCTTCCCTAAAACAGAAATTTTATTTAATCAGGGTCTTGCTAATGTGGAGTATGAGTGAGAGGATGGTAGTGCTGTTACTGAGATGGGGAACCCTGCGGGAGGAGCAAATTTAGCAGGGGCGTAGTTTGGAGCAAGTTAAGTCTCAATTGCCTGTGAACCCTCGTGACAATGTTGAGGAGCGAATTGGCTATTCCAGTCTGGAGTTCAGGCTGGAGCAGTGAATTACAAGCCACCCTTGTCTAGGTGGGAATTAAAACCAAGGACCTGAATGAAAGCACCTGGGAGGAGAGTGTGGCTAAAGTAGAAAGATCTAAGGACCACGAACTGGGGCACTGCAGCATCCTGAGATGGAGAGGAGAAGGAAAATCCAGCAAAGGAAACTGGGAGGAAGTGGCCATTGAGTAAGAGGAAAAGCAAGAGATCGTGTGTCCATAAAGTCAGTCGAAGAAAGTTCTTCTGAAAGGAGAAACTGATCAGCTGGATTGAATACTGCTAGGAGGTGGAATAAAATTGTCCCACCATTCACAACAGCGTGACCCCGGGCAAAGCAAGTACTCTCTCTGAACCGCTGTTTCCTCATTTGCAAAGATGAGACAGGAGAGTCGCACCTGTCTCGGGTTTGTTAAAAGGTGTGAACATGCCTGGCACATGAAGATTAAAGTCGTCCCCCCATCCATCCAGCACTGCCTCCCTCACAGGTCATCAGGGAGCATCAAAGGAGCTGAGAATGAGAAAGCTCTTTGTCAACTGTACAGCACCCTGCAAAAGCCTAAACTACTCTGTAAAGTCTCAGGGTTCCTGCTGCAAGGTCCTGTCACTCCAGTCAACTTTGATTTCAAAGTTCATATGAAAGGAGTCTGGAAAATTAAAAATAGATCTTGTTTAACCTTTCTGATTTCCATTTTGTCCATCACTTAGGTAATGATTACAAAATATGAAATGCGTACTTGCACAGCGTGTTTCTGCAAGTTTAGTGGGTTCTGAAAATCACTGCTCTTCAGCCTTCCTGAGGAGAGGAGCGAAGGCCAGAGAGCCCAGATGACCCAGATTGCTGACGTTTGTAGTGCCAGAAAAGTTTTCCCATCTACCTTCAGCCGTGATGACCCAGTCGTCTTAGCACCTGCTGTGTGCTTTGTCACTAGAAGGTGAAGGCCAAGAACGCAGGGACAGTGTCTTCTTCACCGTTGTGACCTCAGGTCTTGGTCCAGTAGCACCCAGTATGTGTCAGGCACTTCTAGGCACAAAGGAAAGGTACAGGCAGCGAGCAAGACAGCTATGGTCCTTGCTGTCACGGAGCGTAGTTTCAAGTACAAGCGAGACAAGAAAAATAACACCTCCTGTGGTAAGTGCTATGAGGAAACAGACCAGTGTGACAGTGATAAGACGGCCTCTCTGAAAAGTGAGATTTAAGGTCAGATCTGGAGGACATGCAGAAGGGCTGGGATAAGATGAGCACTCTGAACAGAATAGCCTGTGGGAAAACACCTGAGAAGGAAGACGCCTGGGCAAATCTGAGGAGTAAAAAGGCCAGTGTGTCTGGAGCTTAGTGAGTGAGGCAGAGAGCACTGGAGATGTGATGAGCAAGCTGGGCGCCACCCGCTCGGGCAGGCCGGTGAGAAGCTTGGCTTTCGTTCTGAGAGCAATGGAAAGCCACAAGAGGCTTGAAGCAAGGGAGTGGATCTAACGTAAAAGCTCATCCCGCTTGCCGAGGGATGACTGAATGGCACCATGCCCTGTGCAGAGCGGAGATAGAAGGTGCTGCTTCAGCCTCCAGGATTCAGCTCCAAAGCAGAGGAGTGCCTTTCCTCCATAAGCTAGCTGTGCAACAGGGTCCTTGGGTCCACACGAGAAGCAAGCTGACGTTTTTCAGTCTCTAGATGTTTTGCTTCTCTAGCAGGTTACTGATCAGGTTTGTCATTCTCTTCTGGCATGTTTGAGAGCAGGATGGGTTAAGTTTAGGAAAGAGGACAGAAGAGGAAGGCTCAGAAAAGAGAAGAATTCAAGGAGACAAGGAGGGTGAGAAGCTCAGGTTGCGGAACTGCCAGGGCATCTGGTCATTAATCATTTTGAGAAGTAAGGAGTGCGGCAAAGACAAACCTGCAGAAAAGGGGGGAAATGCTCAGCATTCAAAAAAAGGAAACAAGCTTCGAACCTAAGACAGTGGGAGAATGAAGGAATCTATGATCGTCAGAGCTTCCCTGCACTAGAAAAATCACGGTGAGTTAGCCAATCATCCTGTGGTTGGTGCACCTATCCATCAGCCCACTTACCCTCACGACATCTCAGGTGTGCCCATTGCTTCTGCTGCCTTCCTTGTTCCCTGCTGTATCTGTACCCGGGGTGCTGGGAGGCGGGTATCTACACTTCCCAGAATCTTCCGCCAGCTGGCTTCTGGTTAGATTCTGCCAGTGGGAGACCCAGGTGAGAGAGTGCAGTTGTGGATGGAGGAGGAGACATTGTTTTACGGTTGTGTGAAGGCATTGGCAGCAGGTGGGGGGGAGGTGGGGATGGGGGCGGTGGGGGAGTGTGGCTACAGTGAGTCATCCGCACTGGGTGGGGGGCGTCTGCAGGGAGTGTGGGCCCAGCCCCCAGCCAGGAGTAGTAGCAGCGTCCTGATCTCTGAGCAGCACCTCAGCACCGGCTCCCTCGTGCTCCTGCAGCTCTTCCACACCCTTGAAGTCAATTCTCGGCATTAAATCCCTCTCTGTTTGAACTATCTAAAGAAGTTTCTGCTTTCCTGGTTGAATGTTGAAACACATGTACTTGGTCCCAGGAAACAGACCCACGAAAATGGGAATCTGGGGCTGGTTATCTGATCTGATTGTGCTGGTGCAGGGATGACCTCCCTGGCAGCATGCCCTGGCCAAACAGTCACTTAAGTTGTCACCTGCCATTGCCTGGATGGACGGCTCGCTGAAGACAAGGCTGCCCCAAGTCGGTGGAGCCTTGTGGGATGGGCTTTTCCTGAGGCTGGGAGAGATTTCAGAAAGAAAATTGAAAGCTCGGACTATAAATTCTCAGATCAAGCCCTAAGCCGTTCCTTATCTTTTGTAGCCTCAGGGCTAATGGGGCTAAAGGTCACACCTGCCTTTAATCCTACCTGAGGCATAATTATGACAGAGCTTGAATTCACAGCTTCACCTGGGCTTTTCTGTGAAGTTAGGCTGTTTATTGGGAAGAGAGGGGTCCTGAGAATTAGAAAAGGGACGGTTGGGAGGATACAAGCAAACATTTAACCCCCCATCCCTCTGAGCCCCTTTGTCAGTGGAAATAGCCTCCTGCCTGCCTGAGATCAGTCTTCTCCTGCTTGAAGTCCTATTAATGAGCTCATCTGTGCTTACCTGGCAACAGGGATGCTGAGTCTTCTCAAGACTCACCCGCTCATTAACTCCAATCCATAACCGGAGTCAGATCCCAGCATGCCCCAGGGAAGCAACAGCAAAGCCCGATTTAGGAGATGTTCACACAGTGGAAGAATTGCAGCATGTTCATGCATTTATCATCAGAAACTTGGGGAGTGTGAGGTGAATGGATTCTAACGGCACCAGTCCAGGTGGACAGAGTTTAATGTAGGTTTGGGCTGAATTTATCAATATAGCCGATTTACCAGAGATCCTGGATTCGGTGTGTGTTCGCTCCAGCAGCTAGGAGGGGCTTGATCAGCTTGCTTAGCTAAGCCGGTGGAGTGAGGTTTGGAGTGACCTGCGCTGGTGGCTCTCTGACTTTTAAAGTCTACTTGAACATCATCTCAGTGTGCTGCTCTGACCCATTCACGAGATAACTCTGCAGTTCTAGGCCAGGGTGTCTTTGGTAAGAAGTTCTGGCAGATCCCAATAACAGAGTCATAGCACAGACTCTCAGGGGCTTGGAGCAAAGATATATCTTCTGCAAATAACTTTTCTTCATTTGAACCACAGCTCCAGATTTTCTGCTGGACACTGGTAGAGACCAAATGCCAGACCCCATGTGAGTGTGTGAGCTGAGCTGGGTGTGACGTGCTCCACTGAGCCACATGCCACACTCCACCATCACGGGGAGGTCGATGTGGACGATGCTATCAGCCTTGCGCAGGTCCCAGAAGCACAAGTAAGTCACATGAACAGGTGGCTGAGACTCCCAGGGCACCTGCTCCATCCCCCCACACCCCACAACAATGGCCTCAGTGGACTCTCTGTGGGCAGAAGAGTGAAGAAGGAAAACGCAGACCCAGTTCATAGGCTGCTTTGTAAATATGCTGGCACCACGCAGACGTGGAATGCCATGCAAAACAGCTTCCCCCAGTGTGCCCGAAAGGCAGAGGTGAAGGGCTTCCCCCAGTGTGCCCGAAAGACAGAGGTGAAGGGCTTCCCCCAGAAGGCCACCTGCCTGGGAGGAGAGAAAGCCAGAGGTCCAGGATCTACAGCAGTGCAGGGGCGGCAGCTATCAGATGGTCTGGGAACTTGGAAAGAACAAGACTGGAGGCTTAAAGACAAAAAGGTCTGGGGAAGGGGTTTGTGGATGAACTTCTCAGAATGAGGAGAGATGTGAGGGGAGGTGTAGCCCATGTCCATACTCACCAAAGGGCTCCTACACGGGAGGCCTTTAATAAACAAGCGGCAGGATGCCTCTCTTGTACACGTCATTTGCTCTCTTTCTCCAGCCACCCTCTGGCACTACCCAGTGCTTGCTCTATTGAGCTTATGTACAGTGGCCATGGCCGCATCTGGTGCTGACGCAGCAAGGATGTCATCAAAGACCTTGGGTCTTTCATCTTTCTGCTCTGTCATTCTTGGCATGTTGGTTTTAGGCCTCATGCTTATTGCCTCATGGTTCCAAAAAGGCCACTGCTGTTCCGGACTTCATCACTGCATTAGACAGGAACAAGGGGAAAGGGCCGTAGGCAAAAGGCTCTTTCCTCATTAGGTCTCAAGCCTTTGTCTTTTTACTAAGGAAGGGGAGATCTCCTTAGCAGCCTTCCCCTTACATCTCATTTGTCAGAATTGGGACCTGAGACCAATTACTGGCCAAAGGGAATGAGACTGCTAGGATTGCTTTATACCAATTAAGATTTATCCCCTGGGGCTATCTCCCTGAGATCAAAGGGTATCTGATCCCTACTGACAAAAATTGAGGGGGTGGGAGGTGAGGTTTGAGGCAGGGAATGGTTGTAGGTTAGACAATGACCAGTACCTGCCAAAGTTGCCAACATTTAAAATTCTGGAGATTTCACTTATAAATCTAACTGGAAGAGTGGGAGGGGCAGAAAACATGACCCCACATTGCCTCATGGCAAAGCTGGCTGGCGCCGTTAGATGGGTCACGTGCTCTTGGGCTGGCCACCGTCCCCACCACTCTCTGTCACTCACCTGTCTGCTTCGCCATTTCCACTGCCTGCTTGGCTCCTGTGAACATTTGAGTTTGTGACCCCCGACTTAGGACGTTGTTTTAGAAAGATCTGTTTACTTGTGTGTTTATCCCACTGGGCTGGCACAGTGTTTAGCATGTAAGATGTAAATAAGGCCAAAAACAAGAAGCCCTTCCTAATAAGCCAAGCTATCACATTACATGAGAGGAGTGGTAAAGGCTTTGCCATCACAAAGACCTAAATTACTAAATGGCTAGCTCCCGCAGTCTGACTCTCTTGTTTCTCATCTGTAAGATGAGGCTAATCACATCTGCTCCCCAGCATCACTGAGAAGCTTATATGGTATAAAGTTTATATGCATATAAAGCCCCAGGCAGAAAACATAGAAGTTCCCTGTTCCTTCTCCAGGAAGGAGGAATAACCAAAGTTGAAATGAATTTGGGATGGAATTCGGAAGGGAGATCTTTAAGAGCTGAGGCTACCTCTTATTAGATTTGCATGGCTAGAAGTGCTTAATAAGTATTTTATAATGATAATAATGATCATTTAGCTCAATAGAATGTAGTTATACAAATTGTAAAAATATAATTATGCCAGGTTGTCATTATAGATAATGGCCGGAATACAGGGATAATGTGGGCAACCCAGAGCCCACCGTGGTGATGGCTGCCGGCAGGCAGGCAGCTTGCAGAGATTTTCATGTGGGGAGTGGAAGGGGAGGGGCTGGCATCTGGTGGGGGGAGCAATCTGGGCCAAGGGGAAAGGTTTCCGGGAGCCACACTGTACAGAACCTCAGGGTCCAGCTTGGAGTAGTGGGAAGTCATTGGAGAGTTTTCAGTGGAAAAGTGACAGATGAGAGCTGATATATGATTTTTTTGGATAAATTTTTTATTATGGCAAAATATAACAAAATTTATCTTTTGAACCATTTTTAAGTGAACAGTTCAGTAGCATTAAGTACATTCACACTGCAGTGCGGCCATCACCACCATCCACCTCCAGAACTTTTTCATCTTCCCAAAGTGAAACTCTGGCCCCATGAAACACTAACCCCCCCTCCCCTCCCCCAGCCCCGGGCCCCACCCTCCTACCTTCTGTCTCTATGAACTTTACTCCAGGTCGCTCATATAAGTGGAATCACACAGCATTTGTCCTCTTGTGACTGGCTTAGCTCACTGAGCATAATGACCTCAAGGTTCATCATGTTGTAGCACATGTCAGAACTTCCTTCCTTTTTTTTAGAAGGATTTCTTTTTAATTTATTTAATTAATTTATTTATTTTTGGCCACATTGGGTCTTCGTTGCTACGCACGGGCTTTCTCTAGTTGCAGCGAGTGGGGGCTACTCTTTGTTGCAGTGCAGTGGCTTCTCTTGTTGCGGAGCATGGGCCCTAGGTGTGTGGGCTTCAGGAGCTGTGGCACGTGGCCTCAGCAGTTGTGGCTCACGGGCTCCAGAGCTGCGCTCAGTAGTTGTGGCACACGGGCTTAGTTGCTCCACGGCATGTGGGATCTTCCTGGAGCAGGGCTCAAACCCGTGTCCCCTGCATTGGTAGGCAGAGTCTTAACGACTCCGCCACCAGGGAAGTCCTTCCTTCCTTTTTAAGTCTAAATAATATTCCATTTTATGGATGGACCACATTTGGTTTATCCATCCATCCATGGGTGCTTGGGTTGCTGGTGCCTTTTGACTATTGTGACTAATGCTGCTGTGAACATGGGTGTACAAAGATCTGTTCCACTCTCTGCTTTTAACTGTTGGATATATATATATATATATATATATACACACACACACACACACACCCAGAAGTGAAGTTGCTGGATCGTATGGTAATTCTGTGTTTAATTTTTTGAGGAACATCCGTAGTTTTTTCCGCAGTGGCTGCACAATATTCATGTTCCCACCAGCCATGGATAAGGGTTCCAGTTTCTCCACACCCTAGCCAACATTTTTGTTTGTTTGGCTTTGATAATAGCTCTCCTAGTCGGTGTGAAGTATTATCTCATTGTGGTTTGGATTTGCATTTCCATAATTAGTGAGGTGGAGTATCTTTTCACAGGCTTATTGGCCATTTGTATATTTTCTTTTTCTTTTTTTAATTTTATTGGAGTATAGTTGCTTTAAAATGTTATGTTAGTTTCCACTGTACAGCAAAGTGAATCAGCTATTTGTATACGTATATCCCCTCATTTGTACATTTTCTTTGGAGAAAAGTCTATTTAAGTCCTTTGCCCATATTTTAATCAGTTGTTTGTTTTTTTGTATTTGAGTAGTAGTTCTTTATTCTAGATATTAACCCCTTATCAGATACATGATTTGCAAATATTCTCTCCCATTCCACGCCTGCCTTTTCACTCTTGATTGTGTTCCTTGATGCACACAAATTTTTAAGTTTGATGTAGTCCAACATATTTATTTTTCACTTTTGTCACTTCTGCTTTTGGTGTCATAGCCAATAAATCATTGCCAAATACAATGCTATGAAGCTTTTTCCTGTTTCTTCTAAGAGTTTTATAGTTTTAACTCTTAAGTTGTGGTCTTAGATCCATTTTGAGTTAGTTTTTGTGTATAAGGTGAATTCAACCTCATTCTTTTTGCAGGTGGATGTTCAGTTTTCCCAACATCATTTGCTGAAAAGACTGTCCTTTCACCATTGAGTGGTCTTGGTACTTCTGCTGAAAATCATTTGACCTTGTATGCAAGGGTTTATTCCTGGACTCTCTATTCTATTCTTTTTTTTTTTTTTGCGGTACGCGGGCTTCTCACTGTTGTGGCCTCTCCCATTGCGGAGCACAGGCTCGGGACGTGCAGGCTCAGCGGCCATGGCTCACGGGCCCAGCCGCTCCGCGGCATGTGGGATCTTCCTGGACCGGGGCACGAACCCGTGTCCCCTGCATCGGCAGGCGGACTCCCAACCACTGCGCCACCAGGGAAGCCCTGTTCTTCTTTTTAAAGATTATTTTTATTCAGGTCCCTTGAGATTCCATATGAATCGTGGGATGAATTTTTGTTTCTACAAAAACAAGTCATTGGCTGATGCATGATTTTAACTTGGGGGTGTAATAATCATGGAAGCAGTTAAGAGGCAGTTCAGACAAGAATTGCTGGTGTTTCTGAATGGCATGGTAGCATTGGACATACAGAAACCTGGAGGGCTTTGGGAAGTGTTTGGATGGTGAAATCAATAGGATTTAGTGGTAGATTGGTTGTGGGTAGGAGGGAAAAAGGAATCAAGAATGATTCCTTGGTTGTGGACTAGAGCAAACGGTGGTGTCCATTTCTGGGATGGAAAGAATGGAGAAAGAACAGCTTTGGGAACCAGGGGTGTCAGGAGTTCCTTCAGGGGCACAGATGGCTGGGAGACGCCAGATGGGAAGACAGGCAGCTATACCACGGACGCCCAAGCTCGGGGCAGGGGAGACTGCAGGGCTGGGAAGAGAAATATGAGTGTCAGTACTGGATGGATGATGTGTAGAGCCCAGAGGCTGGTCAGGCGACCAAGGAAAGAGAGTATGTGGAGAAGGGAGGTCCAAGGAGCCAGCCAACCTGGTTATTCAGCGCTTGGGACCCGGAGGAGGAGTCCGCAAAGGTGGCTGTGACCTCCTGGGGAGATTGTGCCCAAGCATGGACACACCCAGGGGCCCACCCAGGGGCCGGCCTCCTCCATGACTCTGCGTCCTGGGCCGGTGCCCTGTGGCTGCACGGAGGCGCACAGCATTTGAGGAGGCAGCGGGGCAGCGGGACCAACCGGGCAGCATCCTTCTTAGCCTTGGGGTTGGGAAGTCCCAGACACCTATGAGCCCACTTCTGGCCACCACTGTCCACCAGGCCCCCCGCATGTCCCTTCTTCATGCCTCTCCACCCCCTTGAAGGGTTTCCTCACTACCTCCCCTGTGTGCCCCCCTCCTCTGGCTGACCCCATGTGTGGCCCCTGTCCAGGCAGCTGGAGCCTGTGGAACCCCTGCAGACAGTCAGTGTGCTTTATTCATCTTTGTTTTCCCAGTGCCCAATATTGAGCCTGGAACATGGGTCTCTGGATGGAGAGATTAAGGGGTAATTTTAAAATTATTTTTTCACTACTGTTCTAATTTCTATACCCTGAGCATGTATTATTTGTGTAATTATTAAAAATAACAAAAGATTAAAAAACACCCAGCGCGAGTGTTTTTTCCCTGGTGGCACAGTGGTTAAGAACCTGCCTGCCAATGCAGGGGACACGGGTTCAAGCCCTGGTCCAGGAAGATCCCACATGCTGGGGAGCAACTAAGCCCGTGAGCCACAACTACTGAAGCCCGTGCACCTAGAGCCCGTGCTCCGCAACAAAAGAAGCCACCGCAATGAGAAGCCCGCGCACCGCAATTAAGAGTAGCCCCCGCTCGCAGCAACTAGAGAAAGCCCGTGCAGCAACGAGGACCTCACGCAGCCAAAAATAAATAAATAAATTTTAAAACCACCCAGAGCAGTGGAATAAACATTGGTTTGAAAATGATAACAAAATAACAAAGCAAAGTGCATTCACTCATGCATTCCGTAGTGATCGATTGAGTCCCCTTGGTGGGCAGCATTGGGCCAGGGGCTGAGGATGTGCACTCTGCAAAGGAGGCCCGGTCGGGTGGTTCCCAGTGTTGGAGAGAATGTTTAGCGACCGCCGCTCTCCCATGATACTGCTGACGAAGTAATATGGTACAGACACTTTGGAAAACAGGTTGGCAGCTCTTAAAAAGTTAGCCATATTATTACACGTGACCCAACAGTTCCAGTCCCAATATTTATCCAAAGAAACAAATGCATATGTCCACACAGATGATTGTTCCTGAATGTCCATATCAGCTTTATTCATAATGACTAAAGATGGAACCGACCCAAATGCCCACAAACAGATGGAGTGTAACAAATGGTGGCTCATCCGTACAAGGGACTCAGCAATAAACAAAGAACCACTGAGCCACGCAGCAACCTGGCTGAAGCTCAAAAGCATTACGCTACAGAAAAGAAGCCAGACCCAGCAGAGGACATAATGCGTGACTCCACCCATGTGAAATTCCAGACCAGGCAAAACGAATTTATAGGGACAGAAAACAGACCCTTGGTTGCCTGCCAGGGTGGGGACAGGGCTGGCCGCAGGGAGCATGGTGGAAACGTTGTGTATCTTGCTTGTGATGGTTGGTTACAAGTGTGTATACGTTTGCCAGAACTCATTAAACTACACTTAAAATAGATGTCTTTTATCATATGAAATTATATCACGATGAAGTTGATTTTTTTAAAAAAGGAAAGACACTGTCCCTGCTCTGATGGAGCCAGTGGGGGTGAGAGACGTCATTCGAGTAACAGCAGAAATGCACGCAGTCACGAACCATGATCAGCCTCCTGAAGAAAAGGCACAGGGGGCCCCGAGAAGTAGGAGGCCGAGACGCCTGGTGGGGCAAGGTGAGTTTCACAGTAGAGATGAATCTGACCTGGGACTTGGCATCCTTTTTTTTTTTGGCTGCCCGGTACCATGCGGGATCTTGGTTTCCCGACTGGGATGGAACCCGTGGCCCCCGCAGTGGAAGCGTGGCGTCCTAACCACGGGACCGCCAGGGAAGCCCCACTTGGCATCCTCATCGTCATCATTACAAGTAATCCTTTTCTTCCTCAAAAGCGACACTTCTTGAGTATAGAGGAAAATGAGAGGAAGCAGTTCTGTAAAAGGAAAATGAGGTGAGACCTCGTGTGTACAGCCACCACCCTGCCTCACCCCGATTTCGGCCACTGCCCCTCCAGACCTTCCGCCTGGAGCTGGGCCTTGAAGGACAAGCAGGAAGGAGTTCCCCAGCCACGCAGAGAGGGAAAGGCCCTCTGGGCAGAAGGAACAGCCCATATGAAGGCGGGGGTGCCAAGTAAACTCCAGGCGGAAGATCCAACTAGGAATCGTGCTCCCGAGGCCGGCTGCGCTAGCGCCCACGTTGGAGAGGACGGGCAGGACTTGCAGCTGTGGTTAGGGAGGGAGGGCCCTGAGCCCAGATTCCCGATGGTCGGAGCGGGGAGGCGGCGCAAAAGGGTTCAGGGTCCAGCTCTGGTGTAGAAATCTTGCCCTTATCCCTGTGGCCCATGCCCTCCCTTGGGCTTCCACAATTTACCTCTTGATTCACAAACTATATAACTCTTCATTCCACCCGCCAGCGATTAGGCTCAGAAATAACGGGGGGGAGTCAGGTCCCCCAGGGCACGCATGTGTTGCCCACATGGCCAGATGCCTATCCAGGCGGCCCGGCTCATTCTCTCCTGGGTCACTAACACCCCTTTTGTCTGTCTCCTTTTGTGTTTCTCATCAGAACCCAGCACTTTCCTGGGTCTGGGTTAAGGGCAGGCTGGAAACCTGGAGTGGCTTGGTTTGTAGGCGGGCCCTGGGGGGCCAGGAGGCAGGAGCCTGGGGTCTGTCCCGCTGAGAGCTGGCGCGGGGAGGGGGAGTGTGGGGGGGGTTCTCCCTCAGTGAAGGTTACGTGGAGCTTTCAGGTCACAGATCTGCCTCCAGTGTGAGCCTTCCGCCCCAGCTCCCGGGAACTGAACTCTGCCCAGGCGGAGGTGTCTACAAAGCTCTCGGCCTCAGACCCAGCAACCTGTTCCGGGGTCTGCATGCCTCACAGCACAGGGTCCTCAGGGGCCCCGGCCCTGGCTGGGAGCACTTTTTGTCCTGCTGCTCATTTGGGTGCCCAGTTTCATTACTTCCCGGCGGAGGGGCAGGGGTTGCTTGTGTGTGTGGCACTGGGCCAGTTGCTTTGGCTCTCTGCCCACCCCCCTCCCCAGCCGTGAAAGAACAGCCCCCATTTGGCGGCTGGTGTGCGTCTCCAGCGAGCCAGCGTGAAAAGACACCTCCCCCATGCCTGGCACCGAGGCTGCAGTAGATCAATGTCTAACCAGCCATCCATTCATGCATTTCGCCCTGTGATTAACCAGATGAGTGTTTGCATGTGTCCTGGTTTGCAGCGAAGGTCCTGGTTTACATCTTTTGAGCCAGAGTAGTAATTAACAAACTTTCCTTTCACTCTCAAAAGTGTCCTAACGAGGGTGACAAATAATATTGTTGCCATAGCACGAACCAACCACCTTGACCCTTTCTCATCTAGGAAGGAAAAAGGAACCATCGGAAAGCTTGTTTCATGTCATTTTACAGGCTGGGAGTGAGCCAGCATCCCACAACAAGAGACAGATTCCAGATATGTGTCAGGGCTAGATTGGTTTGCCTAGAATGCACGCCAATTAGTTTATGTTTCTTATATGACAAGATGTTTAGCCTTTAGGGGAATCCTTAATTTTTTTTTTTAAGAGGTCTTTTGTCTTTCGAGCAATAAGTTTGTGTGTGTGTGTAAGAAAATCTCTCTTGAGAGATTTTGCCTTAATTTCAAGACACGAGCAAACATTCAGGGAACTCCAGCTGGCATAGCGGGCGCATTCAGGAAAAGCCAGTCTGGGGCAAAGAAGGCACTGTTGCCTCCATGTAGAGTTAGGGAAGGGCCACGTCAGCATCTCGAGCACTTGTGTCATCAGGTTTGCCCATCTTCCCACGGGGTCTGAAGGAGGCTTGAGCTGCAGCACAGGGGCTGTGAACCCCGTGAAATGCCACAGACCTCCCTTCAACCTGGAATTGTGTCAGCTCAGTGTGGCGACCCTGTGGGAGCTCCTGCTGATCGGAAGCTCTTGGGGCGATTTTCAAAGAGTCTGATTAATAAGGATGATGAGATGAAGCAGTGACTTCTTTTTTTTTTTTTTTTGAAGCAGTGACTTCTTAACGAATGTGGCTTGTATGGAAGGGCTCTCAGACACACACCGCGGAGGGTGCAACTGTGCCGACTTACTGAACCGTTCTCTGGCATATGTATCTGAGGCCTTCGAGGGCCTTTGCCTTTGACCCAAGAATTCTGCCCCTGGGAATGTCTCTAAGGAAATCACCCGAAATTTGGAAAGATCATTATGCACAAAGATGTTCATTGCAGTGTTATTTATAACAGTAAAAATGGGACAATTCAGTTGTCCAATGATAGGCATTTGGTTAAGCACACAGTGGCATAACCCTGATGGGATCAAGTATAGTCATTAAAAATGAGATGCAGGGCTTCCCTGGTGGCGCAGTGGGTGAGAGTCCGCCTGCCAATGCAGGGGACACTTGTTCGAGCCCTGGTCTGGGAAGATCCCACATGCTGAGGAACAGCTAAGTCTGTGCGCCACAACTACTGATCCTGCGCTCTAGAGCCCATGAACCACAACTACTGAGCCTGCATGCCGCAACTACTGAAGCCCACGCATGCTTAGAGCCCATGCTCCGCAACAAGAGAAGGCACCACAATGAGAAGCCCACTCACCACAACGAAGAGTGGCCCCCGCTCACCACAACTAGGGAGAGCCCGCATGCAGCAGCAAAGACCCAGTGCAGCCGAAAATAAATAAATAAATAAATCTATTTTTTTTTAAATGAGATGCATACACACAGAATGAGGCACACTTGTCCCCTGCCCTCCACTATCTCTTGTCATTAGTCTGGCTGAATTTTCTTTCTAGGGTTGTAAAGTGGGGGAGAGAATGGAGTTATTAATGTCAGGAATAAAAACTTTACATAAAGATTTTGAAAATGATCTTTATACATAACTGGCAACAGCATGAGAAATGCTTTTGTTAAACAAGAGCAGGCTATGACGTCATACACGCACTGTGATTATAACCATATTAGCTGCAAACTTCGGGTAGAAAAAGCTTCGGGGAAATAATTTTCCATGGCTATCCCAAGTTTCTTTGTGAGTTCAATATTAAGGAATCAACAAGACATATTAAAGAAAATGTCTTTACTACTGTATATCACAGAAAATTATATTCAATATCCTATGATAAACCATAATAGAAAAGAATGTTAAAAAATGTATATATATATGTAACTGAATCACTTTGCTGTACAGCAGTAATTAACACAACCTTGTTAACCAACTATACTCCAATTAAAAAATAATAATAATTAATAAAAAAGAAAAATTTGGGGCTTCCCTGGTGGGGCAGTGGTTAAGAATCCACCTGCCAATGCAGGGGTCACAGGTTCGAGCCCTGGTCTGGGAAGATCCCACATGCCGCGGAGCAACTAAGCCCATGTGCAACAACTCCTGAGCCTGCGCTCTAGAGACCGCGAGCCACAACTACTGAGCCCAAGTGCCACAACTACTGAAGCACCTAGAGCCCATGCTCCGCAACAAGAGAAGCCACAGCAACGAGGAGCCCGCGCACCGCAAAGAAGAGTAGACCCTGCTCGCCGCAACTAGAGAAAGCCCACACGCAGCAACGAAGACCCAATGCAGCCAAGAATAAATTAATTAACTAATTTTAAAAATGATAGTTTAAAATTTTTTTTTAAAAAAGAAAAATTTGGGCTTCCCTGGTGATGCAGTGGTTGAGAGTCCGCCTGCCAATGCAGGGGACACGGGTTCGTGCCCCAGTCCAGGAAGATCCCACATGCCGTGGAGCGGCTGGGCCCGTGAGTCATGGCCACTGAGCCTGCGCATCTGGAGCCTGTGCTCCGCAATGGGAGAGGCCACAACAGTGAGAGGCCCACATACCGCAAAAAAAAAGAAAAATTTGCACATTTACAGTCATGTAATATTAACTTCTAGTAATTTTGCATCATGGCTTAAAAAATATGTTTTTAGGGACTTCCCTGGTGGTCTAGTGGTTAAGACTCTGTGCTCCCAATGCACGGGGCCTGGGCTTGATCCCTGGTCAGGGAACTAGATCCTGCGTGCCGCCACTAAGGATCCTGCACAATGCAACGAAGATCCTGCGTGCCGCAGCTAAGACCCAGCACAGCCAAATAAATATACATGTTTTTAAAAGACAAATGAAATATGTTCCGTGAATTAAAAAAAAAGGTCTTTAAACTGAAACACACATAAGACAAAGTTATGTACGGTGGTTATGAAAATGTGACCAGGGGTTCGCAGGAGCCTAGCCCTGTATGTTCCAGAGGAGCAATGGCCCAGGATTTGCTAATTCAGTGTTAACGGTGACTTAAAAAACTACCACCAGTAATGAGTGTCAACTGTATTATAAAGCAAAAGGAAGCAGTGGTGGTCTGGTAGTGAAGTTGCCAAGCCCTACTCCAGGGCCCTTCTGTGAGATGGTGACGTCTCCCCCACTGCCAAACGGGAGCCACTTGCCTACCCTGCAGCTGGCCATGTCCCGCCACCTCCTTGGGCACGTTCCTTAACTCTGTTGCTTCTGCGTGCTCACCTGTAAAATGAGGATCACACGTAGTTAGTGGAGAGACAGTTGTGTAGCCACCCCCATCCCCCAGGTGCCCAGCACTTACTCATGCTCAGTTGGTGTGCCACCTACCACAGTGTCACCTCCAGAACAACGATCCTCTTTCTCTCTCACCAGCTGTCTCAGCCCTACTTTCTAGATGGTGACACAAAGGCTCAGAGCAGCCCTACAGCTTGCCTGGAGTCATGTAACACAGAAGAGGCGGAGTTAAGTTTCCAATTCAGGGTTCGCTGACTCCGAAGACTGGATCCTTTCTACTAGGTGAGTCTTCTTGTTCTTTCTGCATCTTTTTTTGCTGAAAAAAAACCTCAACACTGAGACAGAAGAACACAGGGCCCAGGCTTAGCTATTAATTTTCTGTGGAAATAACACTTTTTTGAGTGTTCTCTCCTGAATCTATATTGAAGATATCGACTAAAGTAGATTTATTTCAGGAGTGAAAAAATAAGAGCATAAATCCTCCCAGACCCAGGCTTCGAAGGGCTCCAGCCTAATCCCAGGAACCTGTGAATATGTGAGGTTGTGTGGCAAAGGGCAATTAAAGTTGCAGATTAAATTAGGGTTGCTCATCAACTGACACTAATGTAGGGAGATCATCCTGTATTATCCATGTGCCCAATGTAATCACAAGGGTCTTTAAAGGCGGAAGGAGAACTTAGAGGCAGACCACAGAGATGCTGTGGGTTCAGTTGTGGACCACTGCAATCAGGCAGATATGGCAACAACGCGAGTCACACAAACTTTTTGGTTTCCCGGTGCATGTAAACGTTATGTTTACACTGTACTGTAAAAGTCTATTGAGTGTGCAATAGCATTATGTAAAAAAAAGGTATATATCTTAATTTAGAAATGCTTTATTGCTAAAAGTGCTAACTATGATCTAAGCCTTCAGCAAGTCATAAACTTTTTTGCTGGTGGAGGGTCTTGCTTGGGTGCTGACGGCTGCTTACTGATCGTGGTGGTGGTTGCTGAAGGCTGGGGTGTGGCCATGACAATTTCTTAAAATAAGACAACAAAGAAGTTCACTGCATTGACTGACTCTTTCACAAATGATTTCTTCGTAGCAAGCAGTGCTGCTTGATAGCTTTTTCCCCACAGAACTTCTTTCAAAATTGGAGTCAGTCCTCTCAGACCCTGCCACTGCTTTATCAACTGAGTTTATGTCATATTCTAAGTTCTTTGTTGTCATTTCAACAACCGACTAAGTTTACCATCTTATATGGGAGTGGTTCGTGGTGCCCAAAACAATTACGATAGTAACACCAAAGATCACTGATCACAGATCGCCATAACGTATATAGTAATGAAAAAGTTTGAAATATTTCGAGAATTACCAAAATGGGGCACAAAGACACATAGTAAGCAAATGCTGTTGAAAAAATGGTGCCAATAGACTTGCTCTGTGCAGGGTTGCCCCAAACCTTCAACTTGTAAAAAATGCAACATCTGCAAAGCGTAATAAAGAGAAGCACAATAAAAAAAAAGGTGTGCCTGTCATCAAGATCATAGACACAAGTAGTGGTGTTTGCCAGGGGCTAAGGGGAAGGAGGAATGGGGAGTTATTGTTTAATGAGTATAGAGTTTCAGTATTGCAAGATGAAAAGAGTTCTGGATATGGACGTTGGTGATGGTTGCACAACAGTGTGAATATACTTAGTGCCACTGAATTGTACATTTAGAAACGGTTATATACTAAACACTACTGAACTGTACACTTTAAAATGGTACATTGTATTTATGCGAATCATATCTCCATTTAAAAAAGAGAGGTCCGAGACAGAACAATCCCTTTTTCCTGTCTCTGGGTTTGATACATAAGGGTGTGAGGCCTGGAGCTGCTGCGACCATTCTTGCAGCCATGAGGCACACTGGTCACACAAAGAGAAGCCAAGCACAAAGACGGGAGGCCCCTGAAATAACTGGCCTGCTCCCGACTTCTGTAATGTGACGTAGTGGAGGTCCTGACCGTGAAAGCCAGTTCCTAGGCTTTTCTGTTCTTTGTAGCAGAGAGCATCCCTCCAGAAAGTCCTGAGCACCCTGTACACCATCAGGGGTCTCTCCTACCGGAGAAGCAAGTCTCACTCCCAGTGGCTGGGAGGAAGTAACATGTTCTCTTTGTTTTTGATTTCGTTTATTGGTTTTGGTTTTTTTTTTTTTTTTTTTTTTCTGTACGCGGGCCTCTCACTGTTGTGGCCTCTCCCGTTGCGGAGCATAGACTCCAGACGCGCAGGCCCAGCGGCCATGGCTCACGGGCCCAGCTGCTCCGCGGCATGGGGGACCTTCCCGGACCGGGGCACGAACCCGTGTCCCCTGCATCGGCAGGCGGACTCTCACCACTGCGCCACAGGGCAGCCCTCTCCTTGTTTTAACGCTGCTGTGTCTTCTCCTCTGTGGCTCCTCGCCCACCCACACTCCTCGCCCACCCACGCTCCTCGCCCACCCACGCTCCTCGCCCACCCACACTCTTCACCAACACTGCCTCCTTGGTTGTCCTTTCTGCACCCCCTATGAGCCTCTGTTAAGCCCCCGATACAGCACTGGCCTCAGGGATTAGAGGTGAGTAAATGTCCCTCTGCTCCCTTCCTGGGCGGCAAGGCCTGGGCCTGATTAATTAGGCCTCCTTGCAGAGCCCAACACAGGCCCCAGCACTTAGTGGATCCCCAGGAACTGCTTATTGTGTTGATCACAGAGGTGAGAGTGACTTAGTCAAAGTGCACGTGATGAGATAAAATCAGCCTTGTTAGCAGGTGGGGAGAAGAAGGTTGGGCAGTAGCAGGAGCCCCTCCTGTTCAGGCCCTAAGGCATGACATCTCCACGCAGCCCCTGAGGTCAGCGTTACACATGAAGCAGGGAGGCTCAGACAGCTGGGGTCACGCGCCCGAGTCACACACGCTAGCGAGCAAGCTGGGACTCAGGCACAGTTCTTGCTGACTCTGAGCTCTAAAAAAATAACAGTAACAGCTAACCCGTACGTAGTCGCCACTACTTGCCAAGCTCTGCTTTCCCTCGTTTGCCCTCCTGACAGCTCTATGAGGCGGTGGTGTCATCAGCTCCGTTGTATGGAGAGTAGAAATCACCCAGCAGGTAGGTGGCAGAGCCAGCACTGGAGGCTGGTGGAGACTCCAGAACCCCTGCTGTCCCCACCTGAAGTGTCCTGGTTCTAGGTCAGGACCTGGAACTTTCAGAGCCTGAGCGGGAGCTGGCCATCAGGTAGCGGTGACAGTGACAGGGACAGGTTGTTGGCCAATCGTACACCCCAGCCCACTGCTGGCTCTGGGGTGGGTTGTGTGGGCCTCACTGTCTAACTGTAGGCTGACATAACCCCTCTGGTCCTTGAAACCCGACAGCCCTGGGCTCTGCCTCTAACCGGCTCTGGGACCCAGGGCACACTGCTTCCGACCTCCGAGCACAGCCTCCTGGAGGTAATGTGTGCGTGCAAGGCGGGGTAGGGGTCAGGAGAAAACAGGGACAGTCCAAACAAGCTCCCTGATGGTGGCTGTCATGCTGTCACTGAGTCTGCTTCTTCCTTCGGTGGGCCAAACAATGGTCCCCATTCACATTTGCCTGTGAATACGCTACTTTACACGACAAAAGGGACTTTGCAGCCATGATAAAGTTACAGGTCGTGAGTTGCAGAGATTATCCAGGATTATCCTATCCGGGTGGGCCAATTTTTTTTTTTTTTTGTGGTACACAAGCCTCTCACTGTTGTGGCCTCTCCCGTTGCGGAGCACAGGCTCCCAACGCGCAGGCTCAGCGGCCATGGCTCACGGGCCCAGCCGCTCCGTGGCACGTGGGATCCTCCCGGACCGGGCACAAACCCACGTCCCCTGCATCAGCAGGCGGACTCTCAACCACTGCGCCACCAGGGAAGCCCCGGGTGGGCCAATTATAATCACACTGAGCCCTTAGAAGAGGAAGAAGAAGACAGAGAGTCTGTCGGAGAACCTGGAGGACAGAAGAAGAGGCAGGAGAGACTCACAAGAGAGGGCCTCAAGCAGGCATTGCTGGCTTTGCCGCTGGAGGAAGGAGCCTCTGGAAGTCGGACTTCGGTCCCGGCCAACAGCCCACAAGAAAATGGGGGCCTCAGTCCTACGACCGCAAGGAACTGAATTCTGCCAGCAACTCAGATGAGCTGGGAAAACGGACTGGACTTCCAACTACTGTGAACTGTGAGCTAATAACTTTGTATTAAGCCTGTAAACTTGTTGTAATTCGTTATGGCAGCAATGGAAAATGATACTCTCCTCAAACTCCCTATCCACTGGAGTGAGGGTTGGTTCTCATCTTGGCCTTGAGTTGATCCACAAGCGTGGGGCCGCCAGCCCTGTTCTCCTGAATCAACGTGCAGGATCACTTTCCGTGGTCTCCAGCTGGAAGGCAGGCAGGACGGTAGAGCCCTGCAAAGGCCAACTTCACTTGGCTCTGTGCCCAAAATAAAGCTCTGGATATGTGTACTTGTTTAAAAAGAAAAAAAAAAACAACAAATGCTGACCCACTTTTTCCTGACTGCTCTGGCTCAGACATGTCCCTCTAAAAGGCAATTTATTTCCAGTACACGCTGTTCCCAGGGCTGACATCACAACCTCAGCTGGAAGGAGGAGCAGTACTTATGAGAGCTCTCGGGGGCTGGCATCCAAATCTGATAATGTAGCAAAATTCTGCAAAAAGCTGGTGTTTTTTTAAAAAACTGCATCAGCCTGGCGATGGAGGGGCTGGGAGTTTGGCCCTACTTAGAATCTCCAGCCAGGAGAAATGCTCGAGGCGTCTGGGCCCTGGAGCTCCAGCTCTCCTGCACAAACCCTGGCAGACCACAAAGCAGCAGCGTGGCCTGGCTTACAGCAGGGGTGCACCCTTGCAGCCTGACATGGGGGCTGCTTTGAGGGTAGACAGCCTCCCTTGGGAGACCGGGCCTTCCCAGTGGCCACACGTCTCTGAGCCACACAATTGACTAAAACATCATAAATATATTATCTAGGGCTTCCCTGGTGGCGCAGTGGTTGAGAGTCCGCCTGCCGATGCAGGGGACATGGGTTCGTGCCCCAGTCCGGGAGGATCCCACATGCCGCGGAGCGGTTGGGCCCGTGAGCCATGGCCTATGAGCCTGCGCATCTGGAGCCTGTGCTCTGCAATGAAAGAGGCCACAACAGTGAGAGGCCCGCATACCGTAAAAAAAAATTTTTAAATAAATATATTATCTATTTTGATAATTATTAAATTAATATAAAGGTAAATTTTATTGGAAATATATCTCTTATTGAAATAGATATTTTTAAGTTATTTTATGGACCTACAAATACTGATATTTATTGTTTGCTTGAATGGGAGAGATTATGCACCAAACGTATCCTGAGTTTTAGCTCTTGTGTGTAAGTGCTGAGACTCTTGTTCACATTAATGTAGATGGGAATAGAGAGAATTTTGTTATAGCAGTGTCTCTCAATTCTCCAAACTTTTATAACAAAAATCAGATGGTGATATAAGATCAAAAATCATTTTGAGTGATTTTCAACTAACAACTCAGCAGGTCTTCCTTTGATTTTGCTGAAAGAAAGCAACTGAAACAGTTAATTTGCAAAATGATTTGTTACCAAGTTGTTAGAATCATTCATGTTCTTAATTTCTGGGCAGTATGCTAAAAGTTCAAAATTCAAGGCAGTAATACCAAGAATTAGCACATGACGCTTAAATATACTTGTTACTCTTTTGCTTAGAGGCACCTCGTTTAACCCACATGCTCAGAAGAGGCTGGGAAAATGGAAGTATTGTTAATTCCAGTTTACCTTTGCCAAGGTAAAAAAAATTAGTATACATTTACAATACCCAATGATATTTTGGGAAATGGTAATGAAAATAATCATCTTGTGAATCTGAATAATGGTCTTGAAAATTTTTGTAAGGTAAAAGTATGTACGTCCAAATGTAACATTGATTTGTCAAAAGCAAAAGGAAATCTTTGTTTTTTTCAAAAGGAAACTTTTGATCTCTTCCTCCCTCGTTGAAATCATATAAAATATGCAACTGAGTTATAGACTGAGCTGCAGGAAAGTGAAAATACTCACAAATCCTTTCTCATTGCTGAGAACAGTAAAAACGGAGGAAGAGCTTCATAGAAGATTGTTTTTTCCCAGCATGCTTTTTACACATGTCGAGGATTCTAATTGTAAGGAAAAAATGTCCAAATTTTAGATATGAGGCAGAGAGATTACTGTGTCCTGCTGAGTGTTTTGCAGGGTTAGTCTGGTGGTGTAATCTGGGGGTTTTATAAAGTTGTAAGTGTAGGCATCATATTCTAGAAAACTGATTATGATGCAAGATTCTTGAGCTATAGCAAAGCAAATGAATATTATCCTAGAGAGATGCAAATGAGAAGATTACATTCCAAGACTCATAGCTTTATTTTGTATTCATTTTACAGTCTTATTTCTTTCAGGGAATAATATATTTGCTTCTCTCATAGCTTTTTTTTTTTTTTTTTGGAAACAGCTTTATTAGCCTGCTGTTTCCTTCATTAAGGAGTTGCGTTTAATACGGGTTCATTTTATATATTTGTTATCAATTTTATTGAATACATTATTGCATACACTAACTGCCCATTTTAGAAGCAGAATTCAGTGAGGTTTGCTAAATGTATATACCTGTGAAACCACTGCCACAGTCAGAGTATCAACCCAACCACCGTCGACCACCATCAACCCAACGAATCTCGGTGCCCCTTCCGAGTCAGCTCCCGTCTGGGCTCCAGGCAACACTTGATTAGATTTGCCTTTTCTAGAGCCTCATAGAGATGAAGCCACTTACTCTTCTGTGCCAGAGTTTCCTTTACCGGCACGTCTAGGAGAGTGTCAGAGCGGGTCCCTGTTCAGTGCTCTCTAGTATTCCCATCTCTCTGCTGGTGGAAAAAGGGTTATTTCCTCTTTGTGACAATTATGAATGAACCGCTGTGAACATTCATGGACATACAGTTCTGTCCTACTTCCTCAGAGGGGAATTGCTGGGTCATATAGTGCATGGATGTGTGTGGAGTGGGAACTGTCAAACCTTATTCCAGAGTGTTTATCCCATGTGACATTCCCACTAGCAATGTTTCTCTCCTTACTCTGTCTTTTGTTATGTAGAGGGCCCCAGCTGGGGAACCTAACGTGGGTAGAGGAAGATTTTTTTCCCCTCCTTTCCACGTGCACACGTGGGTGGGGAGCCCAGGAGCTCACACACAGCTTTGTGGGTTGGCTGCCCCTGGCTCTCTCCTTTCCATTTCCCGTCCGCTCAACTCAGTGACACTGCTGGTCTTTGAGTGACCTCTCTCTGCCATGGATCAGACCTGCACTCCCGACACAAAGCTCAAGTGGCCCCAGAGCTGTGACCTCATTGGTTTCTCTTCCGTCAGGACATGGTCCTGAGCTGGCTGTTGTCCAATGTCTGAAAACCGTTTTCTTTCTCCTCCCAGTTTTCTAGTTGTTCACGGCAGGAGGGTCAACCTGGATACTGTTCTTCTCCCTACATTTGTTTTTCACCTTTTCAAAATTATACTTTTACATAATTTTAAGTAGATACATAGTTAAGGCATGGGGCTTTGCCGTGAAATTTGTTGTGTGGTGAAATTAATATCTCCACTTTTGATATTATCTGCAATTTCCCTCTTGGCTCTCACAGACTCTCCCTTAGGTGGGAAAGGAGATTCTGTGCTTCACTGCATATGGAGTCTGAGGTGGATCAGTTTTAGGAAAGACTACGTGTGGACATTGGGACTTTCGGTGGGGAAAATGAGTTCCTTAAAGCAATGAGACAGTACGTATAGTCCTTAGAACAGTGTCTGTCATATTTTAAGTGCTCCAGAAATGGTAGCTATTATTAGGACAATGCAATAAAGGAGCTTTACATTAAAGACTGCCTCCTTTGTAGCACGCTACTTATTCCTTGAGGCCCCTGGGATCATTATGTTATCCTTTTTTTTTTTTTTTTAATTAATTTATTTATTTTTGGCTGAGTTGGGTCTTCGTTGCTGCGCACGGGCTTTCTCTAGTTGCGGCAAGCGGGCTTCTCATTGCGGTGGCTTCTCTTGTTGCGGAGCACGGGCTCTAGGCATGTGGGCTTCAGTAGTTGTTGCTCCTGGGCTCCAGAGCACAGGCTTATTAGTTGTGGCACACGGGCTTAGTTGCTCCGTGGCATGTGGGATCTTCCCGGACCAGGGCTCGAACCTGTGTCCCCTGCATTGGCAGGCGGATTCTTAACCACTGCGCTACCAGGGAAGCTCCGTTATGGTATCCTTGCCAGCCCAGGGTTCTGATCCAAGCTTGCTTTCCTGGGCTGCGGCCCATATTCCATTATCATTTCTCTTTTTACTCATATAACAGCCTTCCATTGAAGTCCTTACCCCGTCCCCGTCCCTGTGTTGGAGTTGAAACTCATAGAACCGTGAGTGGGTCAGATACGAGAATGGGGTAGAAAGTCTCAGGACAGAGAGATGCAGAGGGGGTTGAGGAAGCCCCGAGGACAAAGGAAATTCCTCTGCTTGGGGAGTCAGGGTGGCTTCGCAGAAGATGAAGGACTGAAATTAAGATTCGAAGAGTAGAAATTTGCCAGATGGGCATGGTAGGGGAGAGAAAGAGCAGAGTATCTGCAAAACTCAGAGGCATGGGAAGAATGATGTTCAGAAAACGGTAGCAGTGCAGCCAGGCTGAACCACGGCATAAGGGTGGGATCGCAGAGGGTGAGGCTGGACTGGCAGGCAGGGAGCAATTTTTTTAAACAACTTTATTGAGCTGTAAGTCACATGGCACACATTTCACCCATTTGAAGAGCACAATGCATTGGCTTTTAGTATGTTCAGAGTTGCCTGAAACCATAGGAAGCAATTTTTTTTTTTTTTTTTTTTTGCGATACGTGGGCCTCTCAGTGTTGTGGCCTCTCCTGCTGCGGAGCACAGGCTCCAGACACGCAGGCGCAGCTGCCATGGCTCACGGGCCCAGCCGCTCCGCGGCATGTGGGATCTTCCCGGACTGGGGCACGAACCCGTGTCCCCTGCATCAGCAGGCAGACTCTCAACCACTGCGCCACCAGGGAAGCCCATAGGAAGCAATTTTTGAAGCCTCTGTATGCTCCTATTGAAGGTGGCCTTCCCAGGACTTCCCAAAGTGTCTTTTGGGGGTTGTGTGGGTGCATAAAGTCTAGGGGAAGCTGGAGCAGTGATGGATCCAGGCAGAAAAGAAAACAGGCAGCAGTCCTTGTGCTGAGCAGATCAGAGCTCCGTCAGGTTGCCTGTGGGTCATGATGGGGGCGAGGAGGCCCCCTGCAGGTCCCCCACCATGGACCAGAGCTTCTGTAACCTGGGGCTGTGTCTTAATAGTCAGAGCAAAGGGGACTGTAAAATACTGAGAGTGTGGCCCTGGAACAGGCTGAGGCTCCCAGAAGTCCTGCTTTCCTGACAGATACCAAATGGAGGCCAGGTGCCCCAGAGCTGATTTGGGAAGTGCACTGAAATGAACACTTTTCAAGAAGTTCTTAGTCTTCTTGTTAAAGGTAGTCCTTTTTTTTTAATGGGAGACAGGGACTTCCCTCATGGTGCAGTGGTTAAGAATCCGCCTGCCAATGCAGGGGACACGGGTTCAAGCCCTGGTCCGGGAAGATCCCACATGCCACGGAGCAACTAAGCCCGTGCGCCACAACTACTGAGCCCACGTGCCACAACTACTGAAGCCCGCGCCTATAGCCTGTGCTCTGCAACAAGAAAAGCCACCGCAATGAGAAGACCGCGCACCACAACGAAGAGTAGCCCCCGCTCGCCACAACTAGAGAAAGCCCGTACGTAGCAACGAAGACCCAACCCAGCTGAAAATAAATTAATCAATTAATAAAAAAACAAAACAGGGTTTCCCTGGTGGCACAGTGGTTGAGAATCCGCCTGCCAATGCGGGGGACATGGGTTTGGGCCCTGGTCTGGGAAGATCCCACATGCCGTGGAGTGGCTGGGCCCGTGCGCCACAACTGCTGAGCTTGCGCTCTAGCGCCTGCGAGCCACAGCTGCTGAGCCTGTGTGCTGCAACTGCTGAAGCCCGCGCGCCTGGGGCCTGTGCTCTGCAACGGGAGAGGCCACTGCAGTGGGAGGCCCGCTCACTGCAACAAAGAGTATCTCCCTCCTGCCCTCCCGTCGCTGTTCGCCGCAACTAGAGAGAGCCCTCATGCAGCAACAGAGACCCGATGCGGTCAAAAATAAATTTAAAAAAACAACAAAAAGACAAAAAAAAAAAAAAAAAAACGGGAGAGAGTCTCTAGTTTAATGTCAGGAATGGAAAACAAACAGGTCAGAGATGGGTGGAGGCTGATTTTAACCAGTCAACTTGTGTGGAACAGTTTTTTTATGAGCTGCCCCAGTGACTGTCTGGATGAAGGGATGAAAGGAAATTGGTCTGCACATACAGGCTGTTCTTCTTCCCGGGCCGCGGGAGTAGCTGCTTTCCGAATCTGGTTGTGTTTTCACAAACACATTTCAAGGCCACACCTCCAGTGTTCTCATTCAGTACCTTTGAGTCAGGCCAGGAAATCGTGGTGTGTTTTTAACGGCTTTGAATTCTTTTGGAATTCTCTTTTTGATAATTTTTAAACAACTGCAAACTTAATTTTCAAGTACAGTACAAATACTTTATGTTCCTTAACTGCTTTAGCGTAAGTGGCTGCCCCAACACCCCTAGCTGAGTGTGGATTTTCCACAAACGAGGACCTTCCCTTGTAGCCCCACAGGCAGCCATCCAAAGTGGGAAATTAACATCGGTACATTATTACCACCTGATCATCAGGCTCCATTCAACTTTCACAGCTGTTCCAATTTTTTTTTTTTTTTTGCCGTACGCGGGCCTCTCACTGATGTGGCCTCTCCCGTTGCGGAGCACAGGCTCCGGACGCGCAGGCTCAGCGGCCACGGCTCACGGGCCCAGCCGCTCCGCAGCATGTGGGATCTTCCCGGACCGGGGCACGAATCCGTGTCCCCTGCATCGGCAGGCGGACTCTCAACCACTGCGCCACCAGGGAAGCCCTAAAGCTAATTTTTAAAAGGAAAGACTGAGGGCTTGCTTGGTTGGCGCAGTGCCGCTGAGCCTGCGCGTCCGGAGCCTGTGCTCCGCAACGGGAGAGGCCACAACAGTGAGAGGCCCGCAGGTCATAAAGAATAATATAACTTGGGCTTCCCTGGTGGCGCAGTGGTTGAGAATCCGCCTGCCGATGCAGGGCACACGGGTTCGTGCCCCGGTCCGGGAAGATCCCACATGCCGCGGAGCGGCTGGGCCCGTGAGCCATGGCTGCTGAGCCTGCGCGTCCGGAGCCTGTGCTCCGCAACGGGAGAGGCCACAGCAGTGAGAGGCCCTCGTATCACAAAAAAAAAAAAAAAAAAAAAGAATAATATAACTTGAATTATAATTACTTGGTATGTAATATATAACATATTTCCAATTGGATTATTATTTATTACCTTATATGTAACATATAAGGCATGCAATGTAGTGTCATATACATAAATTGAATTCTCAAGAATTAAGTCACTGCCAATTTAGCTAAATCTCTTTTGTGAATTCCTTTCTAATATCAGTCTACTCTGAATTTGCCCAGAACTGACTGACCCAGGCTCACCTGACAAAGTGACAAAATCCCAGGTCTTGGTGAGAATTGTTGAGGCCATCCTAATTTACACCAGACACGGATGTTTTCCCATAGTAGCTCCTTAGCTTGTTCCGGCATCTGGTGGTCACACATGGGATTGCAGCTACCCATATGTTACCCTTCTCAGGATTTTTCTTTCCCTTTTTGAATTTTTTTCCCATTTAAACTTAAATTTGAGATGTAAGATCCAATTTTAATAAATTGGTTATACTATAACTTACAGTTACAAGTTTCTGGCTCTACAAGTGGCCACAATGCATTGGTGAGAACTTATAATTTTTCAGTCTTTGTTTCTTGGGGTGTTTGTGTGTGTGTGTCTGTGTTTGGGGATGTTTTTCCTTTGTTAATTCTAAAAATTTACTGCTAATATGTGGCAGGCACTGAGGTAGATGCTGGCAGGAAAAGAATAATCTGGATGGCAAATTAACCTAGTGCTTCTGATTATACTCCATGAAACTGGAAACCTCTTGCATGTGCATTGTTTGAAATGTAGTAAATAGTAAGTTACAATCGTGACTAGGCTGTTAGGTAATCATTCTTGAGATATCTGTGGATGTTAAATTCACTGGTGAAAGTTTGATGAAGAATAGGTTATTTATGCAATTTCAAAGTATCTTCAAAAGACCCACAAGTTACTTATTAATTACAATGGGAAAAAATAGTAACTTTATAGTGGAGAAACTCGGCAGACTGCACATTAACCAAGGGAACAAAGTTAACATCACAAACCAGACAAACCAACCTCATGTGTCTCCTGAGATGATACACTAAGGACTTACATCACTTCTGTGGTCTGTTTTGCAAAAAACACATAACCTGAATCTAATCATGAGAAAGCATTAGACAAACTCAGAATGAGGAACGTTCTACAAAATAACTGAACTGTATTCTTCTTACATATTAAAGTCATGAAAGACAAAGACTGAGAAACTGTTCCAGATAAAAGGAAACTAAAAAACATATGACAACTGTAACCTGTAATCCTGGACAGGGGAAAAATAGCTATGACGTGCACAATTGGGAACTATTTACCTAGAGAATGATAAAACCAATGAGGCAAAAATGTAAGTAATTGGTGAACATGGATAAAGTGTGTATAAGAGTTCTTGTTACAGTTCTTCGTGCCGTTTTTCTGTGTTTGAAATTACATATAAAAAAGTTAACCCAAAAAAAAAAAAAAAAAAAAAAGTTAACCCAAAAAAGTGTTTCCAAAAGTAACAAGCTCTTTAATGACAAAGAACTGGTCTCTTTTAAAATGATTTATTATTTTTCATTATGAAATCAATGTATGTATGCTTTTTATTTTATTATTATGATTTTAAAATTAATTTATTTAATTAATTTAGTTTTGGCTGCGTTGGGTCTTCGTTGCTGCACGCGGGCTTTCTCTAGTTGCGGTGAGCGGGGGCTTCTCTTTGTTGTGGTGCGCGGACTTTTCATTGCGGTGGCTTTTGTTGCGGAGCACGGGCTCCAGGGACGCAGGCTTCAGTAGTTGTGGCACGCAGGCTCTAGAGCACAGGCTCAGTAGTTGTGGCGCAGGGGCTTAGCTGCTCCACGGCATGTGGGATCTTCCTGGACCAGGGCTCGAACCTGTGTCCCCTGCATTGGCAGGTGGATTCTTAACCACTGCGCCACCAGGGAAGCCCCTGTATGTTTTTTAAAGGAGAAGAAATATATAGAAAAGTTAAAAGAAGAAAAAGCATTAATCACCCACAGGTCTATCACAGACCAACGCTGCCTAGGAAGATTGTTTGAAAGGAGTGCAGTTTCATGGTGCAGGGATGTGCTAGATGGAGGGCATTCTGGACTGAAGGAACAATATATAAAAGACAGGAAAGCGTGGAAAGGCACGGCTCAGGGGAAAATGAGAAGACAGCATTTGGTTTGCTTTGAGGTGGGGAAGCTGGGGCTAGAAAACGGAGATGAGTAGGTGCGGTAGGACTTCCCAGGAGGACCAGTGCTGGAGGGGGAGATCGTGCAGGTCCGATTCTCCCCCGGGCCGGGGTCCACTATGCCTGGCACATGGCTGGGGCTAATGAAGGAGTGCGCACGAGGCAGGCCCTAGGTCCCTTCCTGCCCCGTAGCGTCCCCTCGCGGCGACTCCCCCGCCTGCTTGCTGCTCGCCATCTTCACTCCGCCGCCTGCGGGCTGCTGACGCAATCGGGAAGCAGGTGCACGGCTCGGTTTCCAGGGCAACAACAGCCGGGCCTCCATCCTTCCGCTCGCACTCGTGCGTCACTTCCGGCCGCTCGCCGCCAGTCGCCGCCGGCCTGTGGAGTGGTTGAGGTTGGGGCTATTTCTCTTCGTCTAGTTGGGGCGCTGTGCTGGGGATGGTGTTGGCAAAAATTATTTTTCGGTTCTGCGGGAGGAGCTGGTAGGGAGGCAGGTGGAGCTTAGTCTCCGTCCCCCAACCAATCGCTTTCAAATCCGTTCCGTGAGCGCAGCGGGGAGAGGGCGTCTCGTCGCTGCCAGACCTAGAGCATGCGCACTCGCACCGAGGCAGTCTCGGGGATCCTGTGTTCCGGGATTTCAGGGCCGCCGGAGGGAATCGAGGGGGCGGGGCAGCGGGGGGGGGGGGGGGGCGAGCGAAGGCGTTGATTGGTCACTAGGAAGCTCGGCTGTGGAGCCGCTGTGGACCCCTGCGGCGGGCTCTGGGGTTTCATTCATTTACTCACTCATTGAATGGATAGACTCACTCAGCCTTCTCAGAGTGTACGCGGAGTCTGAGCTTGTGCTAAGCGCTGGGGATTCGGATCCCACGATTTGGTTGACACTCTGCGGTGTCCCCTCCTTTCTTCCTGTGCAATCTTATCGCGTCTCCTCTCCATTCAAGCCTAGTGTGGTGTACTTCTTGCACAGGGAGGTGACACCCGGCCTCTCTTACTGCAGGCACCTTTCCTTAAGGGTCCCCATCCCTGAAAGCAGCCGCTGAACACTGGAAGGTCTGAGGTGGAATTCTGGTTAGCCGCTCAATTACTGAGGCACTTCCACCACTTGACATTCACCTCTGAAAGAAGAGTATAGTTATTTTAGGAGGGGTTGTGAGGTTTAAAATGAGCTTTGTTGGTTATCTTGGAGTTGAATCCCTGCTTTGACCCTGATTAACCTGTATGACTCTGGGCCATTGCAGGGAGGCCTGTGTCCAGCACTGGCTGATACTCAGGTCTGGCTAATTTTTTTTTTTTAATTGAAGTACACATAGTTGATTTACAATGTTGTGTTAATTACTGCTGTACAGCAAAGTGATTCAGTTATACATATATACTTAAAAATATTCTTTTCTATTATGGTTTATTATAAGATATTGAATATAGCTCTCTGTGCTATACTGTAGGACCTTGTTGTTTATCCATTCTGTATATAGAAGCTTACATCTGCTAACCCCAACCTCCCACTCCATCCCTCCCCTAAACCCCCTCCCCCTTGGTAACCACCAGTCTGTTCTCTATGTCTGTGATTCTGTTTCTGTTTCATAGATAGGTTCATTTGTGTCACGTTTTAGATTCCACTTATAAGTGATATGGTATTTGTCTTTCTGACTTCACTTAGTATGATCATCTCTAGTTGCATCCATGTTGCTGCAAGTCATGTTATTTCATTCTTTTCTGTGGCTGAGTAATATTCCATTGTATATATGTACCACATCTTCTTTATCCATTCACCTGTTGATGGACATTTAGGTTGTTTCCATGTCTTGGCTATTGTGAATAGTGCTGTTATGAGCATAGGGGTGTGTGTATCTTTTTTTTTTAATTAATTTATTTTTGGCTGCATTGGGTCTTCGTTGCTGTGCGGGGGCTTTTTCTAGTTGCAGTGAGCAGGGGCTACTCTTCGTTGCGGTGCGCGGGCTTCTCATTGCAGTGGCTTCTCTTATTGCGGAGCATGGGCTCTAGGCGCGCGGGCTTCAGTAGTTGTGGCACGCAGGCTCCGTAGTTGTGGCTCACGGACTCTAGAGCAAAGGCTTAGTAGTTGTGGCGTGTTGCAGTTTTCTTATGACAGGGCCGAAAGTAAGCTCATCACACGAGATGAATTGTGCCGAAACACAGCAGTAGAGGGCTGCCGCTCGCTCGGGCAAAACAGCGCCATCTGTCCTGCTGTGGTAGCTTTTATTTAAGCATTATCTATGTTTACATTTTAAGACTTGTTTTCTTAACATTCCAAAAATGCCAAAGCAGCAACATATGCTTTCTTGAAGACATGCCGTGCTTCGTCCTTGAGCGCAAAAGCAGCACAAGGACATTGCCTTGTGTTTCCATTATTCTGATTATACTGAAGTAGCACAAGGACATTGCCTTGCGTTCCCACCATTCTGATTATACTGAGGACATCTCATGGATCAGTGCCCAGAGCACTCAATGCTTATTCGCAGGGCCTCGGTTTGCCGGGGGTGGGGTGGGGCGCTAAAGCAATCAGGACTGTTTGCAGTTCCGGCTTATTCGCCAGCCCCCAGTTTGCTGGGGTGGGGATGCGGCTCATGGGTCACGTCTCCTTTCCATGTCCTCAGTTATTCCACTACAGTGGCGCAAGGGCTTAGTTGCTCCGTGGCATGTGGGATCTTCCCGGACCAGGGCTTGAACCCATGTCCCCTGCATCGGCAGGCGTAATCTTAACCACTGCACTACTAGGGAAGCCCTCTTTTTGAATTATAGTTTTGTCTGGATATATGCTCAGGAGTGGGATTGCTAGATCATATGGTAATTCTATTTTTAGTTTTCTGAGGAACCCTCATACTGTTTTCCACAGTGGCTATACCATCTTACATTCCCACCAATGTAGGAGGGTTCTCAAGGCTGGCTAATTCTAAGGTGAAGGATTTAGTAAACCTAAACCAAACTTTTGGCTCCAGATCTAAAGCACCCTCTTCAACTGACATATTGTTAATAAAATTGACTTGTAAATATCCATTGTCTGATTCTTTTGTCTTATTTCTCAATTGCTCCACACTCAGGAAGAGAAAAAAGGAGTGTTACTGCTTAGTCCCCTCCATTAGAACAACCTACCTTATAGGGCCATTGTGAGACTATATGAGAAATTTGTACCAAGCACATTGTACTTTACCTGCTGGGTAAATGGTAGCTACCAGGATTTTGTTATTTTGAGGGAATAGATGTGAAAGCCCTGCTCAAGTGGCTGGCTCTTCATGGTGATAAATAAGCAAATCTGTTCCCTATTGGCTTGGGCACTAGAAAGACCGGGTGAGACATGGCCCTATGGAGAAGTATCCAAGTGGACTGCATGGTGGAAGAGAGCCCTACAACACGGAAAGGAGTAAGGAAACCTTTATAATACTGTTGGTGGATCAGAAATCCTAAGAGGTGATGGGCTTTGCCCAAAGTGGGGTGATCATATGACCCAACCAGAACACTTTTAGCCAGGACAACAGGCATAAACTGGGATTGTCCGAGGCAAATCAGGATATATGATCACCCTATCCCAAGGCCATACAAGTAGCACTTGAAAGAATTGAAACGGAACTTAGATCTATCCCACTCTGTCTCAAAGTGGTTTCTCATACTTTTATTAATCCTGAGAGTGACCTTATGAAGTGATTATTCCCATTTTATGTGTGAAGATATTTAAGTTATATAGTTAGTGAGTAATGGAGTTTATGCTCTGACCTGCACTTTTGACTGGTTTCAGCGGTAATTCTCAACCCCACCAAGCCTCTTTGGGCATTGGTCTTCATCTTTGAGATTGCATGCATGATTGGATGTTTCAGGGAAGTAGATTTGCCTTATGAGAGAACTTTCTAACAGGGCTCTGTATCATTGTATGAAACTTTCCACCTCTGTTAGGATTTTTTATAGAGGGGTTCTGGTGTGGGTGTGAGGTTGGACTTGATGATTTTAGATGTTCCTTCCAATCCAACTTTAAGTGTCTAAAACTCCTTGAGAGCAGGTTTGGTATATTCGTTGAATTCTCAGCATTCAGAGGAGATGCTCAGGAAACGTTAAAACTATGTAAGCAACATAAATCCAGAAGCAAGATATACCTGGGACAAGTCTGGACACCTCCCTCTGATGGCTGGGGGGCTGTGGCTAGCCTTTACATTCTCTGAGCCTCAGTTTTCTCATTGGTCAGAATGCAGAGTAGTCTCCTCCCTCCCTCCCCCACAGATTTGCTGGGACAATAAAATAAATTAATGTGAGTACATTGTAAACAGAAACATTGTACAAAAATAACAATGTTTCCTTTTGCCAGCTTTCAATCTTGCTTTCCAAATTGCTTCTCTTATCCATTTATAGAGAGAATGAGAACAAAGAAGGACTATGGAAAGAGCGCAGGCGACACAGTCAGACAGCCTGGGATTTGAATCCTAAATAGCACCAGCCACTTGTGTGCCAAGTGGAGTGTTCTTTCTGGACCTCAGCGCTAAGAATAGCTACCTTGTATCGATCTTATGAAGACATCGTGTGCTAAACAGGGAGCTCTATTCCTGGCACTTAGACCTCCATAAAGGGTGGCCTCTTTTAATGTCTGTTTTCTGTGTTCTGTAATTGTCAACCTGTACTCTCAGCGCCATGGAGAAGCCACCTTGGGCGGCTTTTTGTAGGGTCCTGGAAGCGTTCTCTCTTAGCCTCTGGGCACCTGTGTTGAAAATCCTTCCTGGCTGTCTTGTGTGCTGGAAATCCGTTCCACCTGTTTTGCCCTGAAGATGTGTTCTGTTTGTAATTCATTCCTACTCTTTGGAAAACAATTCAATAAAAACTCATTTGCTTTTCCACTGGCCCAGGGCAGGTATGAGGGATAGCGTATTATTATTTTATAAAAAATATATAAATAGTAAAGTCATAAAACACCACTGGTCACAGAGCAGAGAGTCAATAAATGCTGGAGTAAAGTAAAAGTGATGGCTCAGTTTTTTCCATGGCTGCTGTATTGGCCGAACTATTCCTGTCCACCATTACACTTTTTTTTTCTTATTTAGAGAGAAATAACATGCATATGGTAAAAAAATTAAAACAGAACACAAAAATACACAAGGGAAAGAAGGTCTCCCTCATCCTCTGTTCTCTCAACCCTCTCTGGAGATGCCACTGTTGACAATTACTTGTGTATTTTTCAAACATGCTATGCACATTCCAACCTATGTATGTGAATTCCTTTTTAAGTTTTATTTCTTTATTTTTAACCTGGATAACCCCTTCTGCCCCTACCTAGCAAGCTGGGCTCTGGAACTAAGGACAGCTGTCCCACACCAGGGGGCCTATTCGGAGCCCTAGACGGGACCCCCAGAGTCAGGAGTGGGTTTCCAAGGAGGAATGGGGACCAAGCACCAGCCCTCGGGCAGTCTGCTTGGGGCTCAGGCTCTGACCTTCTACTTCCCGGCCCCGCCCAGCCCCTGTGGCCTTGCACATAAGGCATGCCCTGGAGACAGGCGGCCTCAGTTTCTCAGCCTGTAAAAGGGGAACTTATACTCTCCCCAAGGTAGTTCAGAGCACTGGCGACAACGCCTGCGGCTGCGCGACACGAAGCCCGGCTCGGCGCGAGGGCAAGGAGTGTGATCCCGTAGTGGTTTTGCAAAGGCCTGGGCTGGAGGGCTGCGCCACGGAGGTGAAATTTGAGCTGCGCGCCTTGAGGGCTTGGAAAGGCGCGCGGAGGCAGGAGTGGCATCTCCTTCGGGGTGCGCGGCCCCAGGAGCCAAAGCTTTTCTTTCCTTCTCAGCGGCTCTCCTTCCCCTTTTCTCCCTCTGGGTCCCTCCGTCTCCTTCCTCCTCCCTGTCCCTCCCTGCGACCATCTAGCTCCTTCCACTTTTCATCACTCCTCTCCTCCCCCTCCTCCTTCCCTCGCTTCCCCGGCGTCTCTTCCAAAACCGGGAGCGGATCCCCGGCCCGGGACGGGCCCTGCGCATGCGCAGGGGCGGTGCCGGCTCAGCCGCTGGTCGGAAGCTCCCGCTCTGAGTCCGGGTAGCGTCCGAAGAGGCTACTCGGCCCTGCCGCCCGCCAGGCCGTTGGCTCCGGGCCCGGGGGTCCGGCTGTGTAAGTGCAAGGTGGGGGGCTCCCGGGCAGGCAGGGTGTCGGGTCGGCTGCGGGAGGGCTGTCCGTGTGTCACGGCGCTCGAGGGCGCCAGCCAGCGTGTGTCCCGCCGAGGGGCTCGCCTCTGCCCACACCTGCTCGGGCCACTTGCCCCAGCCCCGTTACCCTGACCGGAGCCCGGCCACACCTGTCCACGTCCGCACCTGCCGAGGGCCCGGCCCGCACCTGCCGCCTCTCGGGCCCGGCCCTGGCTCTCCTTAGCTCTCGGCTGTCGTCCCCTTCCCCTCTTCCGCCCGCGGGCCCCCTCCGCCCGGCCTCCCTCTGCTCGGCCCTTTGACCCCGGGCCAGCGGGTCTCGGGACCCGGCTGGGGCCGGCCTCCGGGCGGCGCTGCAGCCCGTGCCCCCGGCCGCCTTCCCCACCCCGCGGTCCCGGGAGGCCCTCTTCTCCTTTTTCCTTCTCCTCCTCCTCTTTTGGTTTCAAAGTGTCTCAGATCCCGCTCGGCGGCGGCAGGCGCTGATTCCCGGGGATGAGCTCCTCGAATTGCAAAGTCCGGCTTCTCCCGGCCAAGTCTCGGGAAGAGAGAGCACAGTGCCTGCCTTGGTCTCCTCCCCCGGCTCATTTGCCCCACGTGAATGCCCTTTAACACGGAGTTTTCTGGTGTTCGGATGGGGTTCTTATGGATTTCACGTGTTTTTATAGAGAGAGGGATTACAGTGTTGAAAGCAGGGCTCGGTTTAGTTAAAGATGAGTTGAGGGTATGAGGCTGTGACATCCTCCATCCTCTCCCCGCCCCAGTTTAAACGCGACTGGCGATTTTTAAAACGTAGTTAATTGTCGTTTCCTAGTCCAGCCCAGATAGTATTCCTTAACACGAAATAGCAGCACTAGAGGCATGATATTGGAGAACCAGGAATATTGCAGTCCTAAAGATGTCCTGGCAAGGTTTTTTGTTTTGTTTTTCTTAAACTGTGGGACAGTCCAATAGTATAGAGGGAAAAATAGTTGTCAAGAAATATTTTATCAAATAACAGCGTTATTGAGATAATGTTCACATACGATGAAGTCCACCCGTTTAAATTGTACATTTCAGTGGTTTTTAGTATATTCACAGTTGTGCAACCATTATTATTCCAGAACATTTTCCTCACTTCAAAAAGAAATTCCATACCCGTTGGCAGTCTCCCCTCCTGCAGCCCGGGGAGCCACAGATCTACTTTCTGTCTCTAAGGAGTTGCATATTTGGGGCACTTCATGTAAATGGAATCATACAGTATGTGGCCTTTTGTGCCTGGCTTCTTTCACTTAGCATAACGTTTTCAAGGTCCACCCATGTTGTAGTAGGGTCAGTACTTTGTTCCTTTTTATGGCTAAGTAATATTCTATTGTTATGGATAGATCACATTTTGTTTATGCATTTATCAGGTGATGGACACTTGCGTTGTTTCCACTTTTTGGCTCTTAGGAATAATACTGCTATGAATGTTCGCATACTAGTTTTTGTGTGGACACGTATTTTCAAATCTCTTTGGTATATACCTAGGAGTAGAATGGCTGTTTATATGGTAACTCTATGTTTAACTTTTTGAGGAACTACCAAGTTGAAGAAATATATTCTTGATGTTTTAATCTTTGTATTAGATTAGTCTCAGACACCAGAGGTGGCTCAGTGCCAGGGCTTATTTCATCAGATTCTTTCTCCCTTGAAGAAAGTAGTGGAAAAGCATGGACTCTGGAACCTGGCTCCAGTTTACCCCTTACAGATTAGGAGACCTTGAGCAGCTGACTGAGCCTGGTTCCTCATCTGTAAGGTTGAAAATGGGAATGCTTGTTTCTTAGGATTGTTGTGAAGTCTAACTATGATAAGTTGTAAAGTGCCCAGTGCAGCCCTTTTCCTACCTTATATATGAGACAAATTGCCCCCCGTGGTACTTGCATATTTTGAATCTGGGGCAAAAGTGAACAAGAAGTTTGCTAATACTGAGCTGCCTCAGGGAAAAACCCTTGCCTGAGGTTGTAAGGTTTACTGAGCTGTGGCATGGAGTTGATTGCTGGTCTGCTTTTCAGGGCCTAGTTGGAACTGGAAGGGACCCAGAGGGGTCTTTTAGTCCAGGGTGACTTCATTGTTTAGATTTCATAGATTGGTAAGTGCTAAAAAGCTGGAGGGCCAATCATAGGCTTGTCAATTTTTATTTTTGCCCAGATAGAATAATGGAAGAACAAGCGCCATCTCCCCCGCCCCGCCATTGTTTTATAAAAGCAAGAATGTTTGGGAATTCCCTGGCAGTCCAGTGGTTAGGACTCTGTGCTTTCACTGCGGTGGCCGGGGTTCGGTCCCTGGTCAGGGAACTAAGATCCTACAAGCCGTGGGGTGCAGTCAATTAAAAAAAAAAAAAAAAAAAGACTTTTAACAGCAAAAGACGAGACAGTTCATAACCTAAAAATAAATGATAACAATAGTAGTTAATATTTATAAAGCACTTACTAAACTTACTTTAGTTTTATGGGAAGCTTAATATACATTGTTCATATTTTTCTCATTTTACTTCAGAGTAGAGAAATTGAACACCTCCTGTCCTCAACCTGTGTCAGACCCACAGGCCACCTGTGCACCTGTAACACACTTGCCTTTTTTGTGCATCAACTTTTTTGCTTATAGAAGAGGGGTGTTGGCAGGGGCAGTAGCATAATCTCCTGATAGATGAGAAGGGTGGGGGCCAGGCCCTGAAACTAGCCAACCTGCTGAAAAATGCACCGTAATTTTGAAGTTCGACCTTCTTCCTTTTTTTTTTTTTTTTTTTTGTGGTACGCAGGCCTCTCCCTGCTGTGGCCTCTCCCGTTGCAGAGCACAGGCTCCGGACGCCCAGGCCCAGCGGCCATGGCTCATGGGCCCAGCCGCTCCGCGGCATGTGGGATCTTTCTGGACCGGGGCACGAACCCATGTCCCCTGCATCGGCAGGCGGACTCTCAACCACTGCGCCACCAGGGAAGCCCAATGTGGACCACTTTTAAAGTCTTTATTGAATTTGTTACAATATTGCTTCTGTGTTATGTTTTGGTTCCTTGGCTGCCAGGCATGTGGGATCATAGCTCCCTGACCAGGGATGGAACCCGCACCCCCTGCATTGGAAGGTGAAGTCTTAACCGCCAGGGAAGTCCCCCTTCTTCCTTTTTTAACTCTTATGTTAAATGTTTAACATGTATGTACAGTTTAAAGAATGGCAAAACAAGCACCGCTGGATCTACCATCTAGCTTAAGAGACAGAACATAACTACTGCTTCTGAAGCCCACTGCTTCCCTTTCGAACTGCATTCCTCTTTGCCACCCAGGTAACCACTATCCAAATTTACTTTTTCTTTATAATTTTGCCATATGTGTAAACAAGATACTGTTTAAGTGTTGCCTGTTTTTGAACTTTACATGAATGGAATGGTGCTGCTTGTATCAATCCACAACTTGCTTTATTTGCCCATCATGTTTTTGAGATTCATCTTTGTTCCTGCAATGTCTCTCTAGGTCGTTCATTTTCACTGTTCTAAAGTATTTCATTGTGTTAAACGACCACAGTTTAGTTACCCATTCTCCTGACGGTGGACATTTGCGTTCTCTTCAGTTCTTGCTTCTGTGCACCTGCCAGCCACATGCCAGAATACGTGCCACCTGTCCAACAGGAGAGTTACCTTTGGTCTGCATCTTTGCAGACACGTGGTGTTTTTATACTTAAAACATTTTATCTTTATACCCATGTTCATAATAGTATTATTCATAGTAGCCAAAGCTAGGAACAACCCAAATGACCTTCAATGAATGAATAAATAAAATGTGGTATATATATATACAATGAAATATTATTCAGCATTAAACAAGAAGGAGATTCTGATACATGCTACAACATGGACGAACCTTGAAGACATTCTGCTAAGTGAAATAAGCCAGCACAAAAGGACAAATAGCATATGATTCCACTTATGTGACGTGTCTAGCGTGGTCAGATTCTTAGAGACAGAAAGTAGATGGGGGCGTGCCAGGGGTGGGGGGATGGGCAGTTAGTGTTTCATGGGGACAGAGCTTCAGTGGTGAAGGTGAAAAAGTTCTGGAGATGGTTGCACAGCAGTGTAAGTGTACTTAATGCCATAGAACTCTGCATTTAAAAGGTAAGTTCTGTGTTATGTATATGTTACCACAATAATTTTTTTTTTTTTGGTCAATCTGGTGGGTATGAAATGGTCTATTCCTGTGGTTTTAATTTGCTGTCTCATGATCGCCATTGAGGTGCAGCATCTTACTGTACACGTCTTGGCTACTTGAGTTTCCTCTTCAAAGATGTCTGTTTGTCCATTTTCTGATTGGGTTATGCATCTTTTTCTTACTCATGGATTACCCATTGTGCCAGTACTACTGTTGGAGAGTCTTTCCTTTCCTAATGTCCTAGAGTGGCACCTCAGCTGTATTTCAAATTGCCATGCATGTGTGGGTCTGGTTCTGGGCTTGATGACATTTCCATTTTTCTCTCTATCCCTGTGCCAATACTGTGCTGACTATAGGTGTTTTTTTTTTCCCTACAGATTTACTGAAATATAATTCACATGCTATACAGTTCAACCATTTAAATATACAGTTCAGTGGTTTTTAATGTATTCACAGAGCTGTACAACCCTCACCACAATCAATTTTAGAACATTTCATCACCCCACAAAGAAACCCTATGTTCCATTAGCAGTTATGTCTGGTGGGACAGATGCCCTTCCCCATTGGTCGTTCCTCGGGAGTTTCTTGGCTATTGACCATAAACTAACTTGTTACATTCCATGAAAAATCTGATAGTAATTCTAATCAGAATTGTGTTGAATCTATATATCAAAATGGGGAGAATGAACATCTTTATGATATAAACTTTTTCTACCCATGGGTATATCTGGGACCCTACCTTTTCCTCTCTACAGAGCCTGGCACGTGGGAAGTCCTCACTAGATGTTGGGGATGTGAATGATGAGGTTTTATATATCATTAGTTTCAACCATAGCCTTGCACAAAAGAGAAAACTAACCTCAGTGAAGCTACGTGACTCACTTATGGTCACAAAGAGTGACAGCCAGTGCTGGAGCCAACCCGACGCACGTGGTGCTTGCAGTGAGTTCGCCGCCGCCTACTGCTGATGGGAGCAGCATCCTTTTTGCGAATGATACATGCTGGTTGGCCGCTTTCACTTTCATTGGTTCCATCTTATCTGTAGGTGTTTTTCTTCTGGTGGGCCTGTGTGTGATGTGTGACATGTTAATAAAGATCTGTGTCTGGGAGAACTCTGCGCCAGGTGCGGGGAGTGCCCACTGAGCACATGCTTGAATTGGGAAAAGACACAGTAGAGGTTGGAATTTCCATTACGGTTCAAACTTCCTGATTTCTATGACCTATTATACCTTGATTGAGCCCACCTTAATTTTGGATGCACAAATATGGAAAAACTTGATGAAACGTGATTGTACGGTATTGTAGAGAGAGGACCTTGTACGATTTTTCTCTTTCTTTTTTCTAACACTTGTTCTCCTGGGCCGCACAGATCCTGCACCCATTCAGCAGTGTCCAGGGCTTGCTCGGTGCTGCACTGAAGCAAAATTTGTTTATAAGGGCCTTTCCTCATCTACTCTGGGCCTCCGTCTTCTTCTCTGCACAATGAAGGCTTAGACTAGATAAGGGTTTTTCAATATCATTGCCTCCTTTTAGAAACAGAAAACTCTCAAATCTCCCTCCCCACCCACCCCAATGCTTAAGATTTTGATACGTCCCCCAAGGGGTGACATCCCTCTTTGTTGAAAGTTGATGTGCTTTTGGTTCTTTCCAGGAGGTGCAGAAAAGACTCTGCAGAGAATTATTGCAGGGAGGGGCCGGGGGCCAGTGTATCACACTTCGCAGTGTGAGTGCCGGGGCAGGGGCTGGGGTGGGGGGTGCGGGAGCGCCTGCCTTTCAATACTGCAGCTGATGTGGCCTCTCTGTGAGCTTGCACAATGTGACCGACTTCTCTTTCCCTCAGTTTCTTCATGTGTAAAGTTGGGGTGATATTATTTAGAGGTTTTCATGAGATAATATACACATAAGCTTTTTGTGTCCTGGGTAGAAACAAGACCAGTTAGCGGGTCAGAGTTTTCTTAAAAAAAAAAAAAAAAATCTTTTTCCTGCTGCTCTGTCCAGGTGTGTTGTGAAGCTCCTGGAGGGTGAGGGTTGACTCTGAAGTCCAGCATGGGGTAGGTGGCCCCAGGATCTGCGTGCCCCAAATTGCTCCCACCTCCCTCCCCAGTCCTCTTCCTCTCAGCCCAGGATGAAATCCCTGCCATTGGACTTACTCAGAGGTCTGGTGGAAATGGCCTTTTATTTTTATTGTTTCATCTGGGAGGGCTGCTGTCATGATCTCTGTAGTCAGGTTCTGGTGAACCGAAGGCTATGCAATTTGGTGTTCCTAGTCAAGAAAAAGAAAACACAATTACAAATACAAAATTAGATATAGGGCCATGGAAGGGGCTCTTGCAAGTGGGGGCCATTAGCTCTGTTAGCTGCACAGTACAGCGGCCTCTGGCCGTGAGTACCCACCCCTGTACTCTGAAGTAGGAGAGACCAGTGAGGTCAGTGGAAAGATTTACTGAGTGTATCTCACGGGCTAGGTGTTTCCCTACTTGTATGGTGTATTCCTTATTTGATACAATGAGCTCATTTAATCTCAATAGCCTTTAAAAAAATTAGACCTTTTATTTTGAGATGTAATGTAGATTCCCATGCAGTTGTAAGGGATAATATTGAGAGAACTTATGGACCCTTTGCCCAGTTTCCCTTAATGGTACTTGCAAAGTTATGGTACCATATTAAAAACAGAATATTGACTCACTAACCCTTTGAGGTTTGTGTTATTATCCACATTTTAATTCATGATAAAACTGGGGTTTAAAGAAGCACACAGGCCTGCCCCAGGTCACTGACGTTGTTAGTGTAGAGTCAGGGGTGGAACGTGGGCTTCACATTTCTGGGCAGTGCCATTATGATGGTCTGTGGAAGGGGGCAGCATTCATTTGCTTGTTTGTTCATTCATTCAGCAAACATTTATTAACTCCTACGGGCCAGATGCTTTCCTATGGGTTATCTAATTGAATTCTTCAACAGTACTGAGAATCAGGTAATGTTGTTTTCTTTCTTTCTTTTTAAATTTTTATCGAAGTAGTGTTGATGTTGCTTTCTTTTTATATCTAACAAAATTCACTCAGAGAGGTTATTAAAACTCTCCCAAGGAAGCACAGTTCGTAAAGGAGGGATAGTAACCGTGTAGAGCCTCTCCTTCTACGTCAGGCAGTATGCCCGGCACTTCGCATGTGCAGCCTTCCTCAATCCAGATATCTTCTTAGCAAGCAAGTTTTATTATCGCCATTATTTTTCAGTTCAGGAGCTCAAGTGGACTGGAGTTCAAGTCCAGACCATCTGATTCCACTGTGGTTCTTTTCATTCTGTTCTGCTGAGGGGCTGGGGAAGCAGTTCCTTCCGTTGTTCAGTCATTTATTCAGCTTTCTGAGCATTGATTCCACATCAGTGCCTGGCTCCTGGCCAGGAGTTGGAAACAGAAAACAAGAGATGGCCCCTTTTCTGCAGGAGCTCCAAGCCTGGTCCAAGAGCAGGGGATTGTGATAAGAGCTGTGATAGCCATATGCAGAACTCCGAGGACAAACTGTTCCCCACAGCTTTGCTTGGGGCTTACCCTGCCTTCCAGCTGGTGGACGCCAGCATCACCGCATCCCCGAGTGCGCCGGCAGCCTGCAAAACCCGGTGCGCCTCAAAGCCTCTTTTTCTCTCTGGGCAGGGTCTTCACCATGAGTGTCCCTGACTACATGCAGTGTGCTGAGGACCACCAGACTCTCCTCGTGGTGGTCCAGCCCGTGGGGATCGTCTCGGAGGAGAACTTCTTCAAGATCTACAAGAGGATCTCGTCCGTGAGCCAGATCAGCGTGCGCGACTCGCAGCGCGTGCTCTATATCCGCTATCGGCACCACTACCCGCCCGAGAACAACGAGTGGGGCGACTTCCAGACCCACCGCAAGGTCGTGGGCCTCATCACCATCACAGACTGCTTCTCGGCCAAGGACTGGCCGCAGACTTTCGAGAAGTTCCACGTGCAGAAGGAGATCTACGGCTCCACGCTCTACGACTCGCGGCTCTTCGTCTTCGGGCTGCAGGGGGAGATAGCCGAGCAGCCGCGCACCGACGTGGCCTTCTACCCCGGCTATGAGGACTGCGGGACGGTGGAGAAGAGGATCGAGGACTTCATCGAGTCGCTGTTCATTGTGCTTGAGTCCAAGCGTCTGGACAGGGCCACGGACAAGTCCGGGGACAAGATCCCGCTCCTCTGCGTCCCATTCGAGAAGAAGGACTTCGTGGGACTGGACACGGATAGTAGGTAAGTCTCCCTGGAGCCCAGGCTCCTCGGCGTGGGCTGCTTCCCGACCTCCAGAGAGGGAGAAGCAAGCGGGAGCGTAGAAGCAAGGGAGCGGGGGGAGAAGGGTGCAGTCCACTGGTTTTCAGACTTAAAAATGGAACAGCCTTTGGTTCAGGGAAATCCTTTTAGGGTTCATGTGGACACTTACTGCCCCTTTTCAGCTGGGAGCCCTGGTGGGTCCCCCTGGAGCGCTGTCCAGTAGGGTAGCCACTGTCACTGAGACTGTGGAGGAGGCTGGCCTGAGCCGGGACGTGCTGTAGGTAAAATGCACGTCAGATGCTGAGACCTAGTCTAGGAAAAAGAATGTAAGCTGTCTCAGTATTTCTTTTTTATTGATTACACGTTGAAATAACACTTTACATGTATTAGATTAAATAAAACACGTTACTAAAATCTGTTGCGAGTGTTTGGTTCTCACTGTTTAAAATGTGCAAACTAGAAGACTTTTTACGTGGCTCACACTGTCTTCCTGTTGGACGGCGCTGCCCTCCGGCACAGTGTGAAGACTGTTATTCAGCCTCATCCCGTCAATGTGCAGATGAGGTGCTGAACGCAGAGAGGCGGCCCAGTGAGGTGCTAGCTGAGCTGGGGGTCGGGCCGTGCCTCCTGCCTCCCAGTCCCCGGGCGCCTGCAGGGCTCAGGTCCTCCTCCTGCCAGAGGACCACGCCACGGCAGCACCGGAGCCCCCGCTTATGCTTAGGGTATCAGAAATGCCATGGGGGCTTCCAAAAGAGCGCCCCACGCAGAGGAAGGTGTGTTCATGGTTTCTGTGTCTCAGGGAGTGTCAGACAGAGCAGGGAAAGTTCAGTCCTCACTTTGTCCCCGTGATTAAGTCACCAGAATTGCAGACGAGCTCTGCTGGGCCGTCTGCTTCCCCTCTCTGCCCTCTGCTCAGTTTCCCTGTGTGGCCAGTGCGGTGTCCCTCCTGCAGGAGAGGACGAGACGCACGCCTTTGCCGAGATGTGGTCCCCTTTGCTGGGGAGAGCGCGGGTAGCTGTGTCACTCCTGGCCTTGGGCCCTGGGCCCTGAGTCTGTCCTCCCCGCTCTGTACAGGTCGCACGATGGTCTCCCAGGTGAGGATGGGGGACATGGTGTGGGTGCCGCAGTGCCCGCTGCAGAGCAGGTGCTCAGGGTTTCCTGAACTTACCTAAGGTCAGACCCGACTTTCTGGTTGTCGATAAGTTAGAGGAGAAGATGTCACAGAATTGAGGGAAAAAGTCCAGGCAGCCCTACGAGTGAGAGGCACAGAGTCCCCGAGCCACTCCTGCAGGTGGTGCCTGGCAGGGTCTGGAGGAATTTTCATTTCCTCACCTGGACACGTCTGCGTGGTCTAAGGAAAGGGCAAGGCATGTCGTACCCACGATCCGTACTTAGTTTTCGCATGACCCTATGATCTACATGCCAGCACTCCCCTTCTCCCCTTGGACCCGAGGTGGCAAGGGTTAGGAGCCCAGGCACCGCGGAGGGGCAGAGCTGCCAGCACCAGGCCCGCTCCTGGCCGGCTCCTCACCGCACCTGTTGCCTCCTGCTGAGCCCCGGGCGTCAGGTGGGGTGGATGCCGTGGTGATCATCCCTCACAAGGTGGGGCCTCACGGGCACACAGCATCACAGTGCCTGCGGCATCGGCAGGGACTGCCTGCCCCTCCCTGGACAGACTGGTGGGTGAGTGGCTGAAGCCAGGAACCCTGCCCTGACCCCGTGGCCAGTGCCTTATCCTTGCCAGACGAGGCACTGGTGACATTTCTGCTCATCAGCTTCTTGGCTTTGAGGTTGCAGACCCACCAGGGAATGCCAGTTTGTTTTTGCCTTTTGAAATCTGTGCTCGCAGTTGGGCAGGAATAGCTAGTTTCAGGATACTGTGCTCGGTGCATGGTGGCTGACCCTATTGCCAAGGGTTTATGCAGAGTGAATGAAACCTCCCTCCTGGTGGGTCCATTCTGTTCTCGCGGTACCGTAAACACTCAGCCATCATGTGCACTTCAGTGAGATAATGATGCCAGTGACCTCAACTCAAACACATTCTACTCCAGTCACTGTTCATCCCTTGTTGCTTTCACTAGTCTCAGTTATCTAATTTTTAAAACAACAGTTAGGTGCAGGGACAGAGCCTAACTCTCCTGCGGCTCTTGGTAGGGGTGATAAAAAGTGTCCAACCTGAAGTGAGATTGCATTTTGTGGCTCGAAAGGAAACGTCTAGATGTAGGTGGAGGTTTGGTTGGAGGCGCTGACAGGCTCCACGGCAGGTGCTGCCAACCTGAGGCCCCAGCCTTCCCGGGGCATAGGTGTGGGTGGGCTTTACTGAACGTCCACGTGTGCCCCTGGCCTCATCAAAGCCCACGTCAATTCTTGACCATGCTGTCAAAGTTATTTTTGTTCTGGTGTGTTTCTAATTGTTGCTTGTTCCTCTTTCTTTTCTTTTCCTTTGTTCTTTTTCTCTCATACCGCCCTGTGAGTATGTTATTGGGTCTGAAAAGGTAGGCTGTGAACACATTACATTGAAAATAGCTAGATTTCCCTCTGTGCTGCCTTCTTACCGCCTTCATCGCTTTAAAAAACAAAAACTTAACTGCTGCTTTGATCCATGTGTTATCCTGGTCATCATTTTATTTTCTAATTTTTTCGAATTTTCGCTTTTTTAGCACATAACCGCCTGATGTTTGATAGCGATTCAAACACGTGCTTTGGGGAACCTGTTTGGTCTTCCTTATATTTGGTGACAAATGAGCCCTTATTAATTTTTGTTTGTTTGTTTTGAGGAAGTGAGTTGCTAATTGATTTAAGCGGCTGCCGGCCGAGGGGTTTTCTCGGGATATTTTAACTTGGAAGTCAAAGTCTGCCGCACCTTGCTTGATTCTGGCTTTTAAATGAACGCATTAGGCCTGCGGTTCTTGGCTGTCGCTGGCGATGTGCATGGTGGTGCTTACTGGCCAGTGGTCACCGGTGAAGAGGTGACCGGCTTGGGGGTCTGCTGGCCGTGGAGGGACGCTGTTGGAGGAGCGGACACCAGATTTACTTTGCTTTCACCTTGACCATGCCATTTACTTTACTTTGTCTGAGCAACTTTTCGTCATAAAGGGGCAGAGGCTAGTCTAAAATCCATGCCAGTCTTTTGCCTCCTTTCTGAGGGCAGGTTTTCTAGGTATCAGAAAAATATGTCCTTCTCCTAGATAGCTAGTTCATGTGGATCTGGTGGACACAAGGGCCTCTCTAAGTGACCACGGCTTCCTCTCTGCTTTAGCCAATAAGCGTTCAGAGCCAGGTCTGTGGTTTACCTTAGCAGATGTCTAGGCCCTACCTGCACCAGCCTTTACTTTTAACCCACGTTGGCAAGAAATAGCTGATTCTTTGTTTGTTGAGGCTAATGTCCGCCACTGATGGGCATGTCATTAGTTTGCAGCTCCATCGCCCAAGGTCAGCTGTGAAGGGAGATGCTTTGGCTGGCCTAGGACTTCGCGTTCTTCCCCCGGGTTCATCTCACCCCTGGGGAAGGGTTTTGCCACACCACCGTGCTGGCCGGGAGGCCTTGTTTCTCCTTTAATGCTCTGGTCCAAATGTGGACCCTTCATCTTTCATCGAAATAGGCCAGACTTTCTGCAAGGGTCCATCTCATTCTGGGGCGGGGGGACAAAACAGAAGTAAGTGTAGCAAGTGCAAGAAGTTGAGGCCATCTGGGTTGGAAAACATAGGGTGGGATCCTGTGATGGCTGGGCTGTGCCCTGGGTGCAGGGCCTTTCCCATGGCTCCCTAGACTCAGAAGCTGGAGTTGAAGTGGCGTGGGAGTGGGGAGAAGATGGGGTCTTCTTTGAGGGAGGGAGGAAGGCCTGGGGTGGTGTGGAGCCCTGCGGTCCAGTGGACTATCTTCCCCACGGACACAAGGCAGATCAGACAGGGGATCTGAGGGCGGAGGGGATGAGCATTGGGAGGAGGGGCTGACGTGTGGAAGGACTGTTGGATAGTTCTGGAATAGTCTTTCCCCTCAAAATAGACTTAAAAAAATCCAAATCTCTTAAGAACATTGATAGTTACTATGCAGGAAGCAGCTCTTTTTTGATCCTTCTAAGGGTAAGGCACTACACTGGTGGATACAAAAAATAGGACAGTCTATCCCAGGGGCTTGATACTTATTAGGGGGAATATGCAAGTTTATAAGGGGAGAAGGGTGGGGGAGGGAAACTAGCAAGGCTCTGTATCAGGCACCAGTCAGCCTCCCCACCTACATATTTCATTCATGCCACATCGATGCCATCTGAGGTGGGTGGTAGCAGCCCCCTTTTCCAGATGGGAAGCCTTCTCAGAGAGGTTAAGTCATTAGCCCAGCATCACCGGGCTAGCAAATGCTGTAGCAGGATTCAAGCATGGCCCCGTCAGGCTTTCAAGGATGTGTTCTCACTACTAATTCTGTTACCTCCCTGTTACATCTGGAATGGTAAAGTGGATCAGTTTTGGAGTCTTTCAGAAAAAGTCTCTGACTGAAGTGCTGCAGGTCTATGTCATGAAGCTCAGACTTGTCTGATGGTTAGGAAGCATCAGCGTGCTTTACCTCCCCGTGTTGAAGGTCTTCATTTCACTCCAATGATGACATGCTTGCAAATGACGCACAGGTGCAACATCAGACTTAGAAACTTCCGAACTTGTAATGGAAACCGTCCAGCCCTCCCTTGATCTGCTTTCCTCAGCAGAATGTAACTATGCTGCAGGGCTGGGCTCTCTCTATGGAGTGAAGGTTAAATACCCAACGTTAGCATAAAACAGCTCAGATGGAGGAAATCGACATTGATGAGTTATTGGAAGATTTCATAAGACAAGGTGCAGGATCAGTTAATGGCCCATATACCATCTGAAATTGAGTACAGAACATTGCATTTCTTATTTTCTATTCAGAGCTGTCTTATAATATAAAGTTGTCTACTTTGGAACTTCAGCTCCACCAAAGGGACGCCTGTCAGCGTTTATGCACGATGCACGTAATCTAGGTTTCCTCAGTCCATAAAATGCTAGTGCAAAATCATGGGCTGTAGCTATCACTTAATTATGCAAATACCTTTAAAACTATATAATACCAAAAAGAAAAAAAAAGAGAGATTACCTTTATCCAAGTTCCTTTGGCTTTTAATTGCAAACTGTTGTTGAGCAGCTCTGGTTTTCCTTTGGATTTGAATATATACATTCTTTGCATGTAAATTGGTTTTTGGATTAGAATATACCAAGCCCTTTTTTCCCACAAGCCACATAAATAGTACCCAAATTGCACACATATGAAACATTTTCTTCTTTTATCTGATCATAAGTCATGAGAATAATACAGCGTATATCTGTAGTTGAATTGTCCTTAGTGTAAAGTGCAGTGTGAACGCCTTCTGTGACAGTGCTTGCGGCTGTGTGTTAGGTGTTTTTGCACAGCTTCTAGAAAGGATGCCTTTCCCTTTATCTGGGGAGGCTGCAGGTCTTTGCCTGTGATTTAGGTATGATTGATTTGAGGCCATTATGACTTAGGGGTTATCGGGTTTTTAATTTTTTTATCAATCCTTATTTCCAGTTCCTTTAACCCAGTGGTTATAACTTGTAAGAATACTGAAATAACTCTTTGAAGTATTTAGAGCATATTCACATTTTTGGCTAAGTTCTATTGCTCATGGCTTTGAAATTCACCATTAGTTTTGAAATTTACAACAAATTATGGCATATTTTGAATATTTACATTTTGTGTTAATGTTACATTTATTTGCCACTGTGGCTTCATGTTGTATTTTTCTTTGTTATACTGTTTGCTCGTATGTTTTTTTCCTTATCCATAAACATATTCAATGGTCACACAATGTGACTATTCTAATAATGTATATATAAGAACTCTGAACTTTTAGAGAGACTTAAAAAACGTGACATTACCATTTTCAAATGATCCGTGAAAGAAGGATCCATGTCTTTTTGGAAAAAGAATTTTGATGAGAAAGCTTATATTCTAAATTCCAAAATTGGCTTAAAATATTTAGTTTAAAGTATTTTGTAGTTTAGCTAACTACAAATCGAATTGACTTAATTCCTTTATCTGTTTCTTGCTGTGTTTTCAAAGGATTGGAACAGAATTGCTCATAATCTTGAGATGACCCAGCCTTGGGACATATAGTACTTCGAGAGTTAAATACTTTAATTTATATAAATCTGTGATAGAATTTTGTTTGTATGGTATTTTGGAGATTTCCTCCCAAGTATTAGGGTTCCTTCTATTTTTATATAATTTCGAATATTTTATATTGTTTGTTGAATCGTGTGACCTTAATATGAAAAACTATGAGCATATTTAGCCGCCTCCTTTTTGTAAAAATCCTGTATTTTCAAAACCAACTGTTTCTGATCACAGTGGTTGCACTTTTTATTTTTGAAAGTGTTCTGGGCTATATTTTGCTACAGTAGATGTGCACCTTTGTAAGTTCATACGAAGATGTAATAATTTACTTTTTTTGGAGAGTTAAGACAGGATGCTTTAAAGCAAATTTTAGTCTAACAGGATAGGAGTAGAGTCTACTGAAAAAAAGTCTAATTCAAAATCTATTGAGTCAACATCATGGTGGTATTTGTAAACTGAGCCACGTATTAAAAGTCCACAGTCGTGGTCATGGAGGAGGAAAATGTGCATTTGGACGCTGAATTCTTTTCTGGTTAGGGCAGGAGGACACGGCAAGAAAGCAGGCCAAGCACTGCCCACCTTTGGGAGGGAGAGGCCCACAGGTGCAGAGGTTGGAGGCAGGGAAGGCTTCCATGAGAAACTGAGTTGAAATGAGCCCTAAGGTGGGTGGGAAGTAGCTAGACCGAAGGGTCAGGTGGCCCCTGCGGTCACTGGGGGCCTTGGTACTGTGGTAAGGCTGGGGAACGCAGGAGGCAGTGCGGGGGGGCTAGAACTGTACTGGGGAAACTTTGAAGGCTTTGAAGTGAGGGAGTGACCTGATCAGATTTGTGCTTTGGGAAGGCCACTCTGGCAGTGTGTGAGAGTGTGTGTGTGTGTGTGTGTGTGTGTGTGTGTGTGTAGCAGGGATGAAGGGGAGGGTGGTACAGGGTGGGCGGGTCATTAGAAGACCATTAGAGGACTGTTGAGGTGACCAGTGGGGAAGAGATGGCAGGGTGTGCTTGGGGATGGCGGGGCAGTTTAGATGCAGTATTTTCTTACGGGGAGGGCTTGCTGGCGGGGGCCATCCTAGCAGTGCCTTGTGGCTGGGAAGAAAACAGATAGAGGACAAGCCGACTTTCCTCTTCTCTCCTCTGTGTTACGTGATGGTCTTAGTTCAGCGAACATTTGGAACAGAAAAGCTACATTCCAGAGTTAGATCTGATGGGATTTAAGTTTGTATTGAGATCTGTGCATTCATTTAGCTAGAAACTTCACATCTTTTGGATTAGCATAGGGGTTTTCTTTCTTGATAAGATTGCTTTCTTGGTTAGAGGAAATTTAATACAGCTGCTGTTTTTCTTGAAAAATCTTATCTTTTAAGAAATCTAATATTCAAAAGAATAGGAATATTTAAAAATGATACAGCAGGATTTTGGTGTAGTTTCTTTGGTTTCTGAGTTGATACAGAGTTAGAAGCTTTTGCATTATTTAATAGCACATCCTTGCCAATATTTAAAGAGCTGTTAGCGAGGGTCCCAGGCCCCACCTCTCAGAGTATCATTAAAGCTTGCTCTGAAATAGTGACGATAAAGGTCTTGTTTGCAAAAGCCAAACAGTTGGCTTATAATATGCAGCATAGCTCTCTTTATAAAATAATAATAGGTTTGAGGTTAAGAAAGTGGAAGATAATTGATTTTTTTAAAAAGCTGAAACATAAACTTTCTTGTGCTAATGTTGTGATTGGAAAATTTGAAAAGAGAAAGGCTGCTCTAATATTATCCATGTGAAATACGTGTATCCTATTAGGTTTAAAAAATAACTTTGCTCATAAACTGGCAGTGATGGTGGCTGGCTTTCAATTGTGGAGCCTAAGGTTGCCTTCTTAGCATTTTTTTTGTAGCGAGGGAATTGCAAAGTGCTTAGCCAGTGTGCTTTTGGGGCAGAAGTCGGGCATTAGCAATGATACATTTCTGTGCATTTTACTTTATAGACATTACAAGAAGCGGTGCCAAGGGCGCATGCGGAAGCATGTGGGGGATTTGTGCCTACAGGCCGGGATGCTGCAGGACTCCCTGGTCCATTACCATATGTCCGTGGACCTGCTTCGCGCAGTGAATGACTTTCTGTGGCTTGGAGGTAAGGTTATCTGATGAAGATGATCACATATGTAATTACAGCAACTGCTACTTGAAATAAGAGAAAACCTAGAAACAGTGGCTCTAAAAACATATGGAGAGGGAGGGGAAGCCTTCAGCTGAGCTGGTTGCAGTGGGGAGTCTTCCGGGGTACCTGCCTCACCTTATCTCCTGCCACTTTCCCACCCAGCCCTGCACTGCAGTCCTGCTGAAGCAAGCATGCACTTTCCTCAAAAACACACTGAATTGCCTTGTTGCTCTGTTTTTTTTTTTTTTGAAAAGCACATCTTGCCCTCTGCTTAGAATGCCATTCCCCATGATAGTCACCTCTTACACTCATTCTTCAAAACCTCATCCATAGGTCAGATGATGAATGGATGAACAAAATGTTTCTCCATATAGTGGAACACTATTCAGACATAAAAACAAATGAGATACTGATACCACTACAATATGGACGAACCCTGATAGCATCATGTCAAGTGAAAGGAATCAGACACAAAAGGCCACATATAATATGATTCTGGTTATCTGAAATGTCCAGAATAGGCAAATCTAGAGGCAAAGAGCAGATTACTGGGGCTGGGCAGAGGGGGGGATGGGGAGGGACTGCTGATGGGCATGGGGTTTCTTTGGGGTGATGAAAAGGTTCTGGAATTAGATAGTGGTAAGGGTTGCACAGCTGTCAATATACAAAAGCTCCCGAATCGTACACTTTTAAGTGGGTGAGTTTTGCGGTATGTGAATTATATCTCCATTAAAGAAACTTTAAAAACAAGAAAACCTGCTTCAAAGGACAGCCTCTTCTGACCCCTCCACGCAGTGGGTGCCCGCAGGTCTTGTACAGAATCCTGTCTGCATGGAGTTTACCCTCTGTGCTGGAACTGCCTGTTGGCATGTTTTTCTCCTTCAGGGGCTATGTCCTGGAGGTGGGAGTGGGAGGCGTGGTCTGTGTGTGTCCATCATCTAGTATATTGTAGATGTTCTGTGAGTGCTTGTTAAATAAATGTGGTGTGAGTGAGGGCTGAAACAGGGTCCTTTCCCGGAAGAGGCTGACAGCTCAGTCAGAGGGCCCGTCAGCCACTGTGGCAAATACAAGTCAGAATGAAGTAACCAGGTTCTTCAGTGGAAGATCAACAGCGTCCTATAGGACACACAAAATATAAATTCTTAAAATGGACTTAAATTTCATAATTTGGCTTCTTAAAGAGGAAAGGGAGATAAAAGTGAGAAAGAGAAGGAATAGATGGGAAGAAACAAGAAACAGATAAAGGATTAAGTAGGAGGGGAAAGGTGAATAGGAGTTTTACTTTGTTTTCTTGAAGGAGAGGTCTATAATGACTTGCTGTGGACTGGTGGAGTAGAGCTGAAGGTTAGGTGCTTATCCGGGAAGAATGCCACCGGGCACCTGACCCACCCAGTGATAATGGGCAGGTCGGGTTCCTGTGAAGGCTGGGTGGAGTGGGTGGTGCCGGGTGCTGCCAGCTAATTTCACTCTTGGTCCCTCAGAAACGCACAGTGGGGTTTCCAGGGGGCTCCAGGACGTGTGACATCACAGCAGATTGAGGGCAGAAGCAGGTGTGAGAATCCAGTACACTTGTCTCGAGCCAGACATGAAAGAAATTTCATGTAAAATTGTAAAAATGCAAACAGTGCCCCTCTTCCAGCATATTGTTGTTTTGAAACGTAGTTGTTTTTCATAAAAATTTAACATGGTCGGGACTTCCCTGGTGGCGCAGTGATTGAGAATACACCTGCCAATGCAGGGAACACGAGTTCGAGCCCTGGTCCGGGAAGATCCCACATGCCATGGAGCAACTAAGCCCGTGCACCACAACTACTGAACCTGCGTTCTAGGGCCCGCGAGCCACAACTACTGAGCCCACGTGCCACAACTGCTGAAGCCCTTGTGCCTAGAGCCTGTGCTCTGCAACAAGAGAAGCCACAGCAATGAGAAGGCTGTGCACCACAATGAAGAGTAGCCCCCGCTTGCCACAACTAGAGAAGAGCCTGTACACAGCAACGAAAACCCAACGCGGCCAAAAAAAAAAACAAAAAAACACCCCTTAAAAAATTTAACATGGACAAGATGGCATACTAGGAGGACGTGGAATTTGCATCTCCTCACAACTTGGGCACCTACCAGGCACCGGTGGGGGACCACGGACACCTAAGGGGATGGGAGGAACCTCCAGCAACTGGGTAGGATGTGGGGTGTGGGGGGAGTGAAGGAGGAGGAGAAGTGGAGGTGGGACGGGACTGGAGCCCCTGAGGGGTGGCTGGGAGAGGGGAAGGGATCCCACGCCCGAAGGGGGAAATTGGGGAACCATTGGGAGGGCAGAGGATCAAAAGGGAGCGTGGCCAGGTTTCCCCTGCCCACTTGGGCCCCTGGGAACCTGCTGAGATCCCGGGCCTGATCCTCTGCCCACCAAGGCCCCCTCCAGCCACATGGGTCCTGAGGGAGTGGGAGGGAGGGAAGGGGAAGCAAAAGTAAAGGCCGGACCTCTGGGACGGCACTGCTGAGGGGCGGCTGGGGAAGGGGAGGAGTTCCTACACCCAGCGTGACCCATCCACGGTTAGGGGTCCAGCGGGGATGGGGGAGACTTCTGGGGAGACAGTGGGGAAGGGGCACGAAGGAACGGAAAGGAACGCGGCCAGTGCTCACCCTGTTCACCTAGGCATCCGGAAGCCTGTTGGGCTCCCAGGCCTAATCCTCTGCCCTCGGAGCCTCCCTCCTGCGGCGCAGAGCCCAAGGCCCGCCCCTACACCTCCACCCAGGGCCTCACCTCTACACTCGGAGACGCCCTCCAACCGTGCTGGGCCTAATCCCCACCCACACACCCTCACTCAGGGCCCCACCTCCAAACTCCTGGAACCCCAGCTCCAGAGACCTTCCTTTCCACGTGCTGCCGCTCCCCTTCCGGCAGGTCCTAAGCAGAGGCCCTGCCCCACGCTTGAACGTCAACCCCCAACCCGCCTAGGTCCCGCCCCACCCTAAACCCCGCCCCTGCCTAAGTTCCACCGCCACCTAAACGCCACCCCCAGAGCCAAGAGTTATTTTTTTTCCTCTTTTAGATTGGGGTTCTGTTTCACCTTGTGGATTCATTGTTGTTGATTCTTTTATATTTTTATTTTTCCAAATAAATCTTTTGTTTTTCTAATTTTATTTTATTCTTTATACTTTGTTATTTTTCTCTCCTTTTGGCTTGTTCCCCCCCCCCCTTTTTATTCTTCTTTTTTCTGTGTGTGGTTTCATTTTACCTTGTTGCAGTTGTTTCAATTATAGTTTTATTTTTCCTAATATGTTTTTTATCTTTCTAATTTTATTTTGTTTTTTATTCTTTGATATTGTACTGCTCCTTTTTTTTTCTTTCTTTCTGTTTTTTTTTTTAATTGCGCCACGAAAATTGCAGGATCTTGGTTCCCAGGCTGGAGGTTGGGCCCGAGCTCAGGTGGTGGGAGCTCCGAGTCCAAACCACTGGGCTAACGGAGAACCTCAGACCCCAGGAAATATCAATTGGAGTGAGGCCTCCTGGAGGTCCTCATCTCAGCACCAGGACCCGGCCCTGTCCAACTGCCTGCAAACTCCAGTGCTGGATGTCTCAGGCCAAACAACCAGGAAGACAGGAATACAGCACCACCCATCAAAAAAAAAAAAAAAGAATTGACAAAAAAATATGTTACAGACCAAGGAGCAAGGTAAAAACCTACAAGACCAAATAAATGAAGACGAAATAGGCAAGCTACCTGAAAAAGAATTCAGACTAATGATAGTAAAGATGATCCAAAATCTTGGAGCAGAATGGAGAAAATACAAGAAACAAATAACAAGAATCTAGAAGAACTAAAGAGCAAACAAACAGTGATGAACAACACAATTACTGAAATTAAAAATACTCTACAAGGAATCAATAGCAGAATAACTGAGGCAGAAGAACGGATAAGTGAGCTGGAAGATAAAATGGTGGAAATAACTGCCAGGGAGCAGAAAAAAGAAAAAAGAATGAAAAGAGGACAGTCTCAGAGACCTCTGGGACGACATTAAATGCACCAACATTCGAATTATAGGAGTCCCAGAAGAAGAAGAGAAAAAGAAAGGGTCTGAGAAAATACTTGAAGAGATTATAGTTGAAAACTTCCCTAACATGGGAAAGCAAATAGTGATTCAAGTCCAGGAAGCACAGAGAGTACCATACAGGATAAACCCAAAGAGAAACATGCCAAGACATGTATTAATCAAACTATCAAAAATTAAATACAAAGAAAAAATATTAAAAGCAGCAAGGGAAAAGCAACAAATAACATACAAGGGAATCCCCATAACATTAACAGCTGATTTTTCAGCAGAAACTCTGAAAACCAAAAGGGAGTGGCAGGACATATTCAAAGTGATGAAAGGGAAAAACCTACAACCAAGATAACTCTGCCCAGCAAGGATCTCATTCATATATGACAGAGAAATTAAAACCTTTACAGATAAGCAAAAGCTAAGAGAACTCAGCACCACCAAACCAGCTTTACAACAAATGCTAAAGGAACTTCTCTAGGCAGGAAACACAAGAGAAGGAAAAGACCTACAAAAACAAACCCAAAACAATTAAGAAAGTGGTAATAGGAACATACATATAGATAATTACCTTAAATGTAAATGGATTAAATGCTCCAACCAAAAGACATAGACTGGCTGAATGGATACAAAAACAAGACCCATACATATGCTGTCTACAAGAGACCCACTTCAGACCTAGGGACACATACAGACTGAAAGTGAGGGGATGGAAAAAGATACTCTGTGCAAATGGAAATCAAAAGAAAGCTGGAGTAGCAGTTCTCATATCAGACAAAATAGACTTTAAAAGAAAGACTATTACAGGAGACAAAGAGGGACACTACATAATGATCAATCCACGAAGAAGATATAACAATTGTAAATATTTATTCACCCAACATAGGAGCACCTCAATACATAAGGCAAATGCTAACAGCCATAGGGAAATCAACAGTAACACAATCATAGGAGGGAACTTTAACACCCCACTTTCACCAATGGACAGATCATCCAAATGAAAATAAATAAGGAAACACAAGCTTTAAACGACACATTAAACAACATGGACTTAATTGATATTTATAGGATATTCCATCCAAAAACAGCAAAATACACTTTCTTCTCAAGTGCTCATGGAACATTCTCCAGGATAGACCATATCTTGGGTCATAAATCAAGCCTTGGTAAACTTAAGAAAATTGAAATCATATCAAGTATCTTTTCCAACCACAATGCTATGAGACTAGATATCAATTACAGGAAAAAAACTGTAAAAAATACAAACACATGGAGGCTAAATAATATGCTACTAAATAACCAATAGATCACTAAAGAAATCAAAGAGGAAATCAAAAAGTACCTAGAAACAAATGACAATGAAAACACAACGACCCAAAACCTATGGGATGCAGCAAAATCAGTTCTAAGAGGCAAGTTTATAGCAATACGGTCCTACCTCAGGAAACAAGAAAAATCTCAGACAAACTAACCTTACACCTATAGAATTAGAGAAAGAAGAACAAAAAACCAAAGTTAACAGAAGGAAAGAAATCATAAAAATCAGATTAGAAATAAATGAAAAAGAAATGAAGGAAACAATAGCAAAGATCAATAAAACTAAAAGCTGGTTCTTAGAGAAGATAAACAAAATTGATAAACCATTAGCCAGACTCATCAAGGAAAAAAGGGAGAAGACTCAAATCAACAGAAATAGAAATGAAAAAGGCGAAGTAACAACTGACACTGCAGAAATACAAAGGATCATGAGAGATTACTACAAGCAACTATACGCCAATAAATGGACAACCTGGAAGAAATGGACACATTCTTAGAAAAGCACAACCTTCTGAGACTGAACCAAAAGAAACAAAGTATAAACAGACCAATCACAAACACTGAAATTGAAACCGTGATTAAAAATCTTCCAACAAACAAAAGCTCAGGACCAGATGGCTTCACAGGCTAATTCTATCAAACATTTAGGGAAGAGCTAACACATATCCTTCTCAAACTCTTACAAAATATGGCCAAGGGAGGAACATGTCCAAACTCATTCTATGAGACCACCATCACCCTGGTACCAAAACCAGACAAAGATGTCACACACAAAAAAACTACAGGCCAATATCTCTGATGAACATAGATGCAAAACTCCTCAACAAAATACCAGGAAAGAGAATCCAACAGCACATTAAAAGGATCATACACCATGATCAAGTGGGGTTTATCCCAGGAATGCAAGGATTCCTCAATACATGCAAATCAATCAATGTGATACACCATATTAACATATTGAAGGATAAAAACCATATGATCATCTCAGTAGATGCAGAAAAAGCTTTTGACAAAATTCAACACCAATTTATGCCTACTTTCTCCAGAAAGTAGGCATAGAGGGAACCTACCTCAACATAATAGAGGCCGTATATGACAAACCCCCAGCCAATATTGTTGTCAATGGTGAAAAACTGAAACCATTTCCTCTAAGATCAGGAACAAGGCAAGGTTACCCACTCTCACCACTGTTATTCAACATAGTTTTGGAAGTTTTAGCCACAGCAATTAGAGAAGAAAAAGAAAGAAAAGGAATCCAAATTGGAAAAGAAGAAGTAAAACTGTCACTGTTTGCAGATGACATGATACGATACATAGAGAATCCTAAAGATGCCACCAGAAAACTACTAGAGCTAATGAATGAATTTGGTAGAGTAGTAGGATACAAAATTAATGCACAGAAATCACTTGCATTCCTACACACTAATGATGAAAAGTCTGAAAGAGAAGTTAAGGAAACACTCCCATTTACCATTGCAACAAGAAGAATAAAATACCTAGGAATAAACCTACCTAAGGAGACAAAAGATCTACATGCAGAAAACTATAAGACACTGATGAAAGAAATTAAAGATGACACAAACAGATGGAGAGGTATACCATCTTCTTGGATTGGAAGAATCAACATTGTGAAAATGACTGTACATCCCAAAGCAATCTACAGATTCAGTGCAATCCCTATCAAACTACCAATGGCATTTGTCACAGAACTAGAACAAAAAATTGCACAATTTGTATGGAAACACAAAAGACCCCGAATAGCCAAAGCAATCTTGAGAAAGGGAAACGGAGCTGGAGGAATCAGGCTCCCAGACCTCAGACTATACTACAAAGCTACATTAATCAAGACAGTATGGTACTGGCACAGAAACAGAAATATAGATCAATGGAACAGGATAGAAAGCCCAGAGGTAAACCCAACACATATGGTCACCTTATCTTTGATAAAGGAGGCAAGAATATACAGTGGAGAAAAGACAGCCTCTTCAATAAGTGGTGCTGGGAGAATTGGACAGCTACATGTAAAAGGATGAAATTAGAACACTCCCTAACACCATACACAAAAAATAAACTCAAAATGGATTAAAGACCTAAATGTAAGGCCAGATACTATGAAATTCTTAGAGGAAAACATAGAACACTTTATGACATAATCACAGCAAGATCCTTTTTGGCCCACCTCCTAGAGAAATGGAAATAAAAACAAAAGTAAACAAATGGGACCTAATGAAACTTAAAAGCTTTTGCACAGCAAAGGAAACCATAAAGAAGATGAAAAGACAATCCTCAGAATGGGAGAAAATATTAACAAATGAAGCAACTGACAAAGGATTAATCTCCAAAATATACAAGCAACTCATGCAGCTCAATATCAAAAAAACAAACTACCCCATCCAAAAATGGGCAGAAGACCTAAATAGACATTTCTCCAAAGAAGATATACAGATTGCCAACAAACACATGAAAGCATGCTCAACATCACTAATCATTAGAGAAATAGGAATCAAAACTACAATGAGGTATCACCTCACACCGGTCATAATGGCCATCATCAAAAATCTACAAGCAATAAATGCTGGAGAGGGTATGGAGTAAAGGGAACCCTCTTGCACTGTTGGTGGGAATGTAAATTGATGCAGCCACTATGGAGAACAGTATGGAGGTTCCTTAAAGAACTAAAAATGGAACTACCATATGACCCAGCAATCCCACTACTGGACATATACCCTGAGAAAACCATAATTCAAAAAGAGTCATGTACCACAGTGTTCATTACAGCACTATTTACAATAGCCAGGACATGGAAGCAACCTAACTCTCCATTGACGGATGAATGGATAAAGCAGGTGTGGCACATATATACAATGGAATATTAGTCAACCATAGAAAGAAATGAAATTGAGTTATTTGTAGTTAGGTGGAGGAACCTAGAGTCTGTCATAGACAGTGAAGTAAGTCAGAAAGAGAAAAAGAAACACCATATGTTAATATATATATGGAATCTTAAAAAAAAAAAAAAGGTTCTTATGAACCTAGGGGCAGGACAGGATAAAGGCTCAGACGTAGAGAGTAGACTTGAGGACACGTAGAGGGGGAAGGGTAAGCTGGGGCGAAGTGAGAGAGTAGCATTGACATATATACGCTACCAAATGTAAAATAGACAGCTAGTGGGAAGCAGCCGCATAGCACAGGGAGATCAGCTAGGTGCTTTGTGACCACCTAGAGGGGTGGGAGGGAGACGCAAGAGGGAGGGGATATGGGGATATACGAATGCATATAGCCCATTCACTTTGTTAGTCAGCAGAAACTAATGCAACATTGTGAAGCAATTATACTCCAATAAAGATATTAAAAAAAAGTTAACATGTTATGGGCTTATTATTGTTTTAAAAGGAAGGAACACATAAATATTTAAATCCTCTTCTAGTTCTATTTTCGAGCATGGTAAATATCTGTAGATGTAACCTGCACAAAAAAAGCGCTCTTTATTGTGGTCCTTAGTGATTTTTCAGCGTGATGAAGGAGTTCTAAGACCAAAAAGTTTGAGAACCACTGAGCTACTGGGTAAAGATGAACACTGCAGCACGACTTGTGAGGCGAGTAGTATAGCCCAAGTTTCTTAGGGTTTAACTGCCAGTGATAGAAGAATGAAAAGTTGCCGCAACTCAGTGTGGCTGCCTTTGAGAAGGAGACAGGCCTGCTAGGTGTTTGCTCGAAATGGGATAGATGCATTCCGGGTGAGTGATGGGGATAGGTATTCTGGTCCTTCTTCCAGTGGTATGATTTTAAAAATATTTTCGATCCAGGGCAGTGCTTCATCTGTCTGCAGTGTCAGCATCTGGCACAGAGCCTGCCACACAGTGTGAACTAAACTGTTGGTTAAATGAATGAATGAACAGCCTGTCTCACATGTGCTCAGCCCCTCAGAGAAACGTTGAGCGTCGCGAGAGTTTTCTGCGCTGCCAGCTTTGACACGGGCCTGCAAAACATAGTAGGGGCCATGTTCCTGTTTGTAACAAAACCAGTGATCTGTAGGTTTGATCTCTGTTTTGTGGAAAAATTGGCATTTCCACATCATCAAGCCGTTCAGATCATTCTTAGTCACTGCAATTTTTGCTAAGGATGGGCCACTAACTTTATTAATTGAACTTTTATTTTAATGCCCAGCTGCCCTTGAAGGGTTATGTTCAGCTTCTGTCATCTATCACTATCCTGGTGGAACTGGTGGTAAAACTGGAGCTCGAAGGGTCCAGGGTAGCTCACTTCCTGCTGAAGCAGCCAACAGACATCGACCAGGTAAGCTCTGCTCTTGCTTCCATCCTAGACTCAGTTACAGTCCTTAAGCAAGCAGGAGTAATCTATTACTGTTCCCTCTAAGTGAAGGTTGAGTAATGTTTAAATAAAATATAAAATCCGTTGAGTCAGAAATCCTGCACGTTAAAAAAAAAAAAAAAAAAAAATCCTGCACATGAGACATTGTCTTCTGATTCTATTGAATATGTATTGATCTTATTGAGTCTTATCAAATGATATTAATGGATTACAATGATGGGTTGATTTCTGGACCAGTTGCATAAAATTTCATGGTAGGCTGTCTTTGAAGTTCTCTGTCTGGGCCCTTGTCATAATTTCTGTGTGTTTGGTGAAGTTAGTCCCAGATGTCAATTTTAACAGCTAATTCAGGGCCCGGGGAGCTGTTTCTTCTTTTTCTGGTTGATGAAGTTCTCTTAATGCGTGAAGTTTGATTTCCTCATGTTTGTTAGCACCTGTGAAGAGTAAAAATGCATCTTTGGAGGAGCAGAACCACAAATGCTTGTTGAATGAACTTGACCCTTTTGACCCTTAATAAGTGAATTTGCCTTAAATGTTCAGGATGTGGTTGTCATACCTCATAGGTCACAAAGATAATAGCAAAGAATGCAGAGATCAAGGCTATACACAAAACTACTAGGTGTTTTTTGAACCATGAGATTTTTACGGATTTTTTCCCCCCAAAGAGAAGGCCCACGGCCGTTGATGTGTATTGGATGCGGAAATGCCTTCAATGTCTTTTTCCCCTGAATTATACCATCCCCGTCACCAGCAAAGACTGCAGAGACCACCTCTATGCGCCAGTCAGTGTAGCCACTCCGTCTGAATCTGGGTGCACTCTTTGTAGAACTGCTTAGATGAATCTCTGGTGGTCCTTGAAGATGTTTTATCTTCCTTCAGCAGACCGTTCCTAACGGTTTTAGTGGGGTCTCAGTTATTGGAGAGGAAAGTAAAGCAGGCTGAGAAGTGATAGAGAAAGTCCTCAGACTGGGATATCTCTGCTCCCTGCTTTCCTGGGCTTCAGTTTTGACTTGAGATGCCTCCCGTCGGTGCTCACCACCTGTGTTTATCCCGTGTTGTTGTAACTGCTGTCTCTGCTATGAGATTCCAGCATTTCAAGTCCTCTTGTCCCCTTGTGCCAGCGGCCAAGTGCTAAAATATCCAACACACAGGTGGCAGCTGTTTATCTTCTCCTTAGAAGGACGTCTGCTCTCTCTCTGGGGGCCTTTTGTTGAAGGTGGTTTTGTTTTATTCTTTCCCTGCTACTTGAAGAGTTATAAAGTGTTGAGACTGTTCTACTCATGGGCTTAGTGAGACTCTGGAGCCTTTGTAGGGCGATGCTTCACTTTCTGCCCTTGCTGAAGATAGGCAAAGCAAGTTTTAGGCCTGAAAAAGGGCTCCGTCTGCAGTAGAGAAGTGGCTTTATTTAGCTGTGCGTAGTGTGAAACACTTGAGAACTTTTTACTGTTGAAGACAGTCTGTGGAGAAGAACATCCAGTGAAGCTTGGATGAGAGCTGAAAGAGCAGCGCTGATGGCATTTAGATCGGAAATGATTTTACCGCCTTTCAGGCATTAAAGGGTCCCGAGCCATGAACGGATTTGCTATCATGAGTATATATGTTGCTTCATCTTGGATATCAATTTCAAGATTAGTCAGTTTGCAGTGGCAGCCTCATCTCACATCAGGAATTTATGGTATCTACTCTTTGAGGTGAAGACCAGACGAACGGATTATTTAACATTCTCCCTTGAATTTATATCTCAGGTTCCTTTTTCACCAGCAAAATAGCAGGCTACAGAAGTCATTTAATGCCCATGTGACCTGGAGCAAGTTTAATCTCTCTGTGCCTCAATTTCCTTATTTGTGAAGTGGGGGAGATAATAACTGTACTTACCTTGGAGGGTTCTTGTGAAGGCTGCATGAGATACACATATAAAGGACCTACAACAGCCCCAGCCGGTGCTGGATAAATGTTAGCAGCCATTACTGTTATCAGTATTATTATTGTTGATTGTCAAGTAGTTTTAAGACTTGGTAATATGAATTCATGAATACTGTTAAAAGACTCTAGACATCTCAGATCCCCTTTACATAGTTTTCAAGATTTCCTCTGAAAAAAGGGAATTTTCCCCTCTCTTAAAACTGAATTTAGTTTCAAAAAAGAATTCTGTACTCCCTATGTCTTTTTGCTTTAATTCTCCTTTTGTTTAAATTTTTTTAAAAAAACTTCACTTTCTTAGTATTCAGAGTATTCAAGGTTATTCAAAACTCGGTTTATTAAAAAATCAATAGGACATTCTGCAATCAATCCAAAAGGAAATGCTTGTTGACTTACAAATGTTTCTCCTTTATGGTTATTGGTACTTTTGGGACTAGCTTAATTTATTAATAGTAAGCGTTATCATCCCTAAGTTTTGAAATAGCTATGAATGATTTGGCATCTGCCCTAGGCCAGGCTGTGCTAAATGCTTTCCTTACGTTTTACCTCATAGCAGGTGTTTGAGGGTAGTTATCAGTAACTCCTTCTTGCAGGTGAGGGATTGAGGTTTAAAGAGATGGGGTAACTTGCCCCAAATCACGCAACTGGCAGCGGCAGACTCGGGGCTGGAGCCAGGCTGTGGTGACTGCACAGTAGGCATCCTTAATTGCTCCTCTAATCAGCCTCCCGTTGACTGGTTTCCCAAACTCCTGTGAGTTCATAAGTGACTGATTTTAGTGATCTCAACCTGATGAGGCCATAAAAGAAGAGGTATCAGTGAGAATACGAGACAGAGGGGCATAGATTAACACTGTACATTTTCACAAATGTTTTATTCTCAGCTAATGACCTAAAAAGTTAGTATTTTTTATTTTAACTCTGGAAGCACTAAAAAAACCCATAAAAAATGATTACAGTGCAAAAGAGAAGTGAGCTTTGAAGATCCAACCATTGCTAATGACTTACCGCTTGTTCTTCTCTAGTGAGGCTTGTCGAGAGAAAAAGTTACAGAGACTGAACTGCTTTAGTGTAGCCTTTAGTGTAGCCTTTAGTGTAGCCTTTAGTGTAGCCTTTAGTGTAGTCTTTAGTGTAGTCTTTAGTACGGAAGAAAAGATCAAGCCACTGAGAATTGAGAGAAAATACAAATCTCTACTCTCTTCTTTCCTTATGATGAATATGTTAAGTTGGTTTTTATGGTTTAAGTATATATTTCCTCATTTGTGAAATTTGAATAATGTTATTTACCTAGTCTGACTGAGTTAGATACCTTGCACAAAGCACCCAAGAGATTCTCAGTAAAAATTTGCTGTCACAATGACAGATAGTTTAGAAGGATCAGCTCTGAATACTGAAGAGGGTGGTTTATTTATGATGCATATTCAGTGTGTATATACATGTGATATATATGAATATGACTTAAAGCGATAAGGATTCGGTTACTTTTTTTAGTGCAGTATGAAGTTTTGATGAGAGTGTCATCCTAGTAAGATAGGGACTAGCTAAAGTGTCTTCAGCTGAAGAACTTGAAGATTGTTTGTACAGAATGTATATTTTTACAACTCAGAATTCATATTGGCTTGTAATCATCCACTAGAACCTTTAAATTGCTAGGAATTTGACCACCGCCTTTACGTTTAGAAAAATCAGTATTGATTATTTGCAGAGAATAAGCTTATCTCTTTTGTGATTGAAGAAAGTTTTGATTTTTTTCCTGTACCCTTAATAGGTTTTATTTATTTATTTTTTAAGAAAGAAAATGGAAAATTTTATTCAAGCCAAATTTGAGGATTTTATAAAACCTGGGAAGAGCATCTCAGAAAGCTCTGAGAACAATTCTGCCTGTTAGAAGTCAAGGCACAGTTATATGAGTTTTTTGAGACAAGAGAGCTGTACATTTAATGACGTGTTGACAGTTTACACAATCCAGATCTGAGCATCATCATGGCGGTGGGTCATGTGTCCTCTTACAACATAAAGACGGAATGTTATCTTTTAAGGAATTGCCTTGTTGATGCTAAGAGAATGCTGATTTTTTTTTGATTGAGGTATTTCTGCTGCTGGGGGAGGTAAATAATCAAAACGATTTGACATCTGTCATTTTTCCTTTATAGAGGGAATAGAAGTGGAGCTCAGGGCTTCCCTGGTGGCGCAGTGGTTGAGTCCACCTGCCGATGCAGGGGACGCGGGTTTGTGCCCCGGTCCGGGAAGATCCCACATGCCACGGAGTGGCTGGGCCTGTGAACCATGGCCGCTGAGCCTCCGTGTCTGGAGCCTGTGCTCCGCAACGGGAGAGGCCGCAACAGTGAGAGGCCTGCATACTGCAAAAAAAAAAAAAAAAAAGTGGAACTCATGCTATTTTATTTATTTATTATTTTTAAATTACTTTTAAATTTTAAAATTTTTTATTTTTTAACATCTTTATCGGAGTATAATTGCTTTACAATGTTGTGTTAGTTTCTGCTGCATAACAAAGTGAATCAACTATATGTATACATATATCGCCATATCCCCTCCCTCTTTATTTTAATATATAAATAAGTGTTTTGTATTTCAAGAAAATTGTATGATTTGTAGTTAAATGCTCTTTGGGAAGTATTTTGCAAGACACAGATTATCTAATGTTGGAAACATGCAGACATGACTTTTATGAATATAGAGCTAGTACAGCTAGCTAGTGTAAAACAAAAGGACTAGGAGAGCTTTGCTGCTGATTGCTAGAAGGATGGATTCTGGGTCTCAGTCTCCCTGTCTGTAAAATGAAGAGGCTGGACTGGATTCCTTCTTCTAAGATTAGTTTCCATGAGCCTATGTCTTTTGTTTATATTCAGGAGTGTTAACAATTTCAGATTACATACTGAATACCACTCCCTTCCCTGAAGCAGAATTCAGTTATGAGCTAGATAAGCTTTTAGTTATAGGCTCTGAGCATCCTATTTTTAAAAACCTTACTGATTGTTTCTTATACAGGCAATTTATGTGTTGTGTCTTTTACAGCAACCTGGACAGCCTTTTGGGCCATAGGTGGCGCTGTTGCACCTTTTAAAAGTCTTAATTTTCCTGTTTGTGGAAGACGACTTAGCCCACGTTCCTTCAATTTGACTTCTTTGTTTAGTGCTTCAGGATAGCACAACGTCCATTATGTCTGGATACCTGGACAAATTATTCTAGTTATATCTTATTTTTATTCTGTCATCTCAGTGTGAAAATTTCAGACTTGCTGTGCAAACAATGGTGAAATTGTACTTTTCTTCCAGTATCAGAAACCAGTGAGCCATGATTTTATAAAACAGATAGAAGTGGTCCCTGGAGCACCTTAAAGCTGAAAAACGTATTGAACTCCCTGAGTATTGAACCCACTGCTGTGCGTTAATTAGTGGGAGGTGATTTGGTTGCTGTATGAAGGAGCGTAGTTTTTTGACTTGGCTTTGAATGCACATGCTACCACTTAGCCATGCGAACTTGAGTCAGTTCTTTCTGAGTTTTTCCCTTGTCTGTAAAATAGGGACGCTAATATCTGCTTTGTAGAATTGTGAGAATCAGAAATTATGTAAAGTGTTTAGCACAGTGGTTATCTCAAAAGAGCTCAAACCCTTAGCTATTGTTTTGTATGAAGCCATCATTTTATATAGTCTTTAGCAATTACTAAGGAATTAAAATAGAAAAAGCTGGTTTTATGACAAAAGATCCAATTAAGAAATGAGTAAAATATTTGAAGAGGTTCAGTACTTCCTGTACTCATAATTCAGCAGCAGCCTCAGAATTAGGGCTGGTATACAGTCACCCTGAACGTTAAGCCACAGAATTTTTGGCTAATTAGTATATGTTGGGGCTTAAGTGGGCCCAGTAATTACACTCTTCTTTTCTCCACCAGCCAACTGAGAGATGAGACGAGAGAGTAGGCAGCGGGAGCTAAACGTCTCCTTTGTTACTGGTAAAGCCACATTCTCCGTGAACTTTAGGGCTTCAGGGAAATGGGTGTCTTAATACTCTATCCCGGAACTAGAGAGACTCACGCAGTCGCAGGCAGTTCTGGGCCACAGTGGGCCTTCCTATGAGGGGACCTGTCCCCGTCATGCTCAGGGCTGTCATGTCACAACGCTGAGCATCCTGGGTGCTTCCTGAGGGTGGCCAGCACCCGGGGGGGAAGAATGGTTTCCCGTGCCCCACTTGTCTCCCAGACTCCCTGAGCCCACTCCTCACTCCATTTGTGCGAGGAGGGCTAGCTGTGGGCCAGGGGTCAGGAGTGTTGAGGGAGAAGCCCTCCTCATGGCCCAGAGGAGTGGGGAGGAAGCGTCCCCTCCCTCAGTTTGAACAGGTCGTGGAGTGGAACAGAAGGGTGCTCCCCAGGAGTTTATAAATAGGGAAATAAGGATGTCCTCTGTGACTTAAACTAGCAAGGAAACATTAAAGATGATTAGAAGGGAGACAGGCGGGGCATGCTTCATAGTTAACATTTGTTGGGCACCTGAAATGTGCTGCATACTTTTCTAAGCACTTTGCAGAAACTAATTTAATCCTTTGATCCTCACAACAGCCAAGTGAGGTAGGTTTGATTATTTTCCCAACTTTACAGATGTGGAAATTGAGGCACAGAGAGGGTAAGTAATTTGACCAAGGTCACAGAGATAGTAAGTGGCAGAGCTGGTATTTAAACCCTGGCAGTCTGGCTTCCAGGCTCTCAGAGATGGGCTTTGGGTTTTTAGAGGTATCAGCCTGTCTGTGGATCTCTTGTACATCTGTCCATTCGTCGGCCTGGAAAGGGTGGGAAAGGGAGAGTTACACAAGTGTTCACAGCTATGCCTCAGCCACTGTCCATGCACCGTGACCAGCATTCATTGTGGTCTAGGCAGCAGGTCTGTCCCTGTAACAGAAATTTAGTCCATCAAGTTAATCTAGGAAATCCCTCTTGCTCTGCATCTGTCCATGCTTGCCATGTGGCCTCCTGCCCATGATTGGGTCGTTGGAGAGAAAATATGCTGATTGTTGAACTCCGATATTTTAGTCTGATCGATAATTTTATGTCTCCTGTTACATTAATAAGTTAAACCTCTGTTTCTTTTTTCTTTTCTTTTGGTCACACCCTGCGGCATGCATGATCTTAGTTCCCCGACCAGGGATCGAACCCGTGCTCTCTGTATTGGGAGCGTGGAAGGGAAGTCCCAGCCTCTGACTTTCTTACACCAGTCTCTTATGAATTTGGTTAATGTGAAATCAGTCCATTGGAGGCTGATGATGCTGATGGTATCATTTCTGAGCACATTGAGGTACTCCTGTCTGTGGAGACCTGGCTGGAGGGTGCTCCTTTTTCTCACTGTGATTTCTTCAGACAGCACCAATTATTATCTCCCCACCTCCTCACACACACAATGAGGTGAGAAGCCTTCTGAGTAGGCCAGATAATCAGATAGCAAAGTCGACCGGTCAGTAGACTGTTGCGTACCTAGAAGTGGGTTTAATAAAAGGAAAGGGCTTCCAGGGAGTCCAATTAGATGTTAAAGTTCATTTGGTAAAAGCTGTCCATTTTCTGTGGTTGAGCTTGTTCTTTGCTGTTCGAAAAGATTGGATTAGATGGATTAGCTTAAAAGGCAGAAAAGGATCGTTTCAGGTGGTATTAATACGTCCACACCAGTGAGAAGTGATAGTTGACCGCCTGTGTGAGGCTTGAGACAGAAAGATTTTTACAAGCTTCATTAAACAACCTTAAAAGCTCTGCAATCTCAGTGTACTTAGCATGGGGCCCGGTTCATCCCTGGACGCCCTAAGAGGTCGAGTAATTGATGATTGTGATTATGACTCTGAGGCATCGACAAAGTCTCATTCATGTTCCCTATTCAAAGGACATGGCACAGTATAACATATTTGACCAGGTTTTTCACTGAACAGGAAGTTTTTAGCACTATCTGGAAATCTCACATCCCCCAAGGTTCCACACAGCTCAGTGTCCCCTCAGTGCAGATCCGTCAGCACTCGTCGTGGGCATGTTGTGGAGTGTGTGATGGTGCCGCATCCCTGGCTCCGCATCCGCCCCGCAGGCTTTCTCATCCCCATCTACCTCGTAGGGTTGCCCTGACAATCACACATGATGGTTGTCAAGCATTGTGTTTGGCATATAGTCAGTATCCAGTAGGAAGTACCTGTTTTTTAGTATATCGTGGCTTCTAGATGGCAGTGATTTTTAGTCTGCATGTAAAAGTGGAGATTGCAATGCACAAAGTAGCTCTTAAGTAGCATCATGGGACCTATTCTCTATGGACGATTGAAAACATGCTATTTCAGTAAGAATATATGTTATTGGGACATACCTTTCTGAATCTTGTTAACATGTTTAAAAATGATCATAGCTGGGCTTCCCAGGTGGCGCAGTGGTTGAGAGTCCGCCTGCCGATGCAGGGGACGTGGGTTCATGCCCCGGTCCGGGAAGATCCCACATGCCGCGGAGCGTCTGGGCCCGTGAGCCATGGCCGCTGAGCCTGCGCGTCCGGAGCCTGTGCTCCGCAACGGGAGAGGCCACAACAGTGAGAGGCCCGCGTACCGCAAAAAAAAAAAAAAAAAAAAGATCATAGCTAATGATAAGCAGAACTCTTGAACCCAGTTCCTCTTAGGGTATGTTTTGCCATCATGGGAAATTACATTCTATAGAGAAGGCTAATTGTGTCTCGTTGATATTTGGATGGTTTAATAGATGATCAAGGCTTTCAAAAGCTTCTTGATAATAATGAAGTTAACTGTTTTGTGTTGTAAACTAACTACAGAGCTACCTTCTAGAAGTTGGAAATCCTTAGCTTGTGAAATGTCCAGTAAATCAGTGTGTATGTGTGTCTGTGTCTGTGTGAATGTGTGTGTGTGGGTGTGCGTGTGCACGTGCGTGTGATTTTAGGAAGGAGAAATAAGTTCCATATAGCCTTCTGATACCTTTCTTCTTCAGGCTAAGGTGTGGGCGTATATTTATACAAATAAATTGATATTCTTCTGTCACTTGGCTTATTTGTGGGAATAAGAAATTCTCATACTTGTTTCAGAAGAGTTAGGGAGTATAAGCTTGGAAAGTGGGAAGGGAGAGAGATAGGGAAGCACTTTACAGTTTGTGCAGGATATGAGAAATAGTTTTTCTTCTCTTTTTTTCCTTCTAAAGCATAAAGGCACTGAATTGTAACATACTGTTACTCAGAATTGCTTTTCTGATCAGATACAAGTGTCTCATATTTTTTGAGGCTATGTGAATTATGAAATGTGATTTAGCAGTTATCTTTAAAAGTAGTTTTGTTTTTCAAATAAAAGACCATAATCTGTTCTTTCTTCCAGGGGCACAAGAAGTTCTCATTGATCCAGGTACATGATCTATGTGCTTAGTTTCTTTTGGTTATTTTTTAAGTGCTTGTTTCATGGTGGTGTGAATGAATGGTTAAAATTTCCGGATTACGATCTTTGGAACATACTGATTTAAGTAACTTTAAATCAGAACTGTTACAAACCTGATTGTTGTTTGTTCCTTGTTTCATGGGGCACCCTATTGATTTATGTTGTTTGTCGAAGAGGGAAATTCTTCCTCTAGCATGGTTAAGTGGATGATTTGCAGTGTGCTTTTAAAATTCTCTGAATGCACTGAGCATGCCTGTCCAGTTAATTTCGAATTTACTCATAGTAACGACTCTGCTCTGATGCTGTGGCTTATGCTCCTCTCAGTGTGAATTTGAATTCTCTGTTGTGTTTTGTATGTGTGTTCTTAACAGGGAAAGACATTTTGCATTTTTCACAGAGGTGGGTTTTCCTTTCCCCTCTTAATGCCTTCTGTAATTCATACAGCAAAAAACTCTTTTATTGCAGTGCTTAATTATTTTGTAATGAGCTCTACTGTTTTCTGCCTTAATCGGACAATGACAAAGAATGATAATAAAAAATGAAAACCCTCCCTTCCTTTGAAGGATGGACATCAGATGGTCATGCTTACATATGCTTTGTGACCAACACATTTACTTTCATCTCATTGTGTATCTTGAGTTTGAAATGAAATTGCTTCAGGTTTGTAGATTTTTGTTTTAACATTTGTGTTGCATTCTTTCTCTAGGCTGACGTTTCCTGATGGAGCTTGTGGAAAGTGTTTTCCTTCCTAGAGGAAGGAAAACAAATGTTTTGCTTTGTTTTTAGGAGACCTGAGTTGCTGATGAGAAAGCAGTTGAGGGCGGGCTGAGGAACTGAATGATACTCCCTCACCTCCCATCCAAAACTGATGAACGATGAAATCAGTGTTAGATGTATTGGTATTTGAGCAATAGAAGTTAACGAGCCCAGACTGGCTAGTTATGCCTGATGAAAAGTACGGGATTCCCTTGCAGGAGAATTAGGTGCTTCTACCAAGTAGAAGTAGCTTAGAGCTGTCAGAAAAATCAGTCATATGTTGAGATTAAAAAAAGAATATAATATTTTTTATTTCTGAAACTTTTCAAAATAAGGTTGTATAGAGCTGAAATTGAGTTTCGAGTGCTGGGAGTAAAGTCAGGGTGGTTCTGTGGGGCTTCTGTTCAGGGAGAGGGTGAGACTGGCAGGAAAGGACACAGAGCCAGGGTTTGGCATCCCAGGACGTCCTCTACTACGGTTCCAAGTGAGAAGCATGCAAACTCTATCTTCTTCCCCGAGGGAGAGCAAGGAGAGAGTTGAGATTCTGTCCGCCCGCCCCCCCCCCCCCCCCAACCAGTTCACCTGGAGCCCTTCTAGCCTCTGCTCACAGGGCTTGTCCCAGGACTGGCCGCAGCCTTCTCTTCACTTGCCAATGTCTCATCTGCCTTTCAGACGTTAGTCTCTTCTTCTCTGCCCTTTAAACCCTGGCACATGTGTTGGTGGGGAATCACTTCACGACTCCTGGGAGCAGTGTGCTGTGACTCTCCTTAGGCTCTGCTAGTGTTCTCTCGGGGATGGCAAAATTGTTCGGCTCTGTAGAAAACCCAGCACGAAATTGTATCACCTTCATTTTATTTTTGAACTTTAAATGGATAAATTATTTGAAGGAAACTGTTTCAGAGTTTTTGCTGCCTGCTTTCCCCACAACCATTTCAAAGGCCAGAAGGAGGAGTTTGACCGTCTCGGGAAGAGCTTCTCCAATCACTTCTAGCAGCTCAGCTTCCGAGCCCTTGATGGGCATTTGAAACAGAATGCTTCTTCGTGTCACACTGTTGTTTCTTGTCATTTCTGAATGTTGCATGTACATTCAACAGCTGTTTCAAGTGAAGTGATCTTTTGTCCAATTTCAGTTAACTCAAATTTGCTTTTCCCATTTTAATGTTGACAGGAGTTTCTTCTTCCTATAATGAAAATTAGCAATTTGCACTTACTACGTGAAGGCACTGGTCCGAGGTGCTTTTTTTTCTTAACAGTTTTAATACAACTTACCCATTAAAATATACAGAGGTTTTTACTCTATGACCAGAGTTGTGTATCACCATCAATCTTGGACATTTTCATCACCCCAGCAAGAAGCCCCGTACAGATTATCAGTCACCACCCATTTCCCCCATCCTCCCCCAGCCCCAGGCAACCACTCTTCTGTCTCTGGATTTGCCTGTTCTGGGCATTTCGTATAAATGGAGTCATACAGCTTGTAGTCTTTTATGACCAACTTCTTTCACTTAGCATAATGTTTTCAAGGTTTGTCCGTGTTGTATCACGGATCAGTACTTCACGTTTTGTTTTTGCTGAATAATATTTCACCATATGGATAGACCACTTTTTGTTTACCCCTTCTTCAGCTGATGGACATTTGGGTTGTTTCTACTTTTTGGCTGTTATGAGTAATGGTGCTGTTAACATTCGTATATGTTTTTATGTGGACGTATGTTTTCAGTTCTCTCATGTATATGCCTAGGAATTAGAATTACAGGGTCATACGGTAACTAAATGTTTAACTATTTGAGGAACTGCCAGATTGTTTTCCAAAGCGGTTGTGCTGTTTTACTTCCTCAGCAGCAGTGTATGAGAGTTCCAGTTTCTCTATGTCCTCATCAATGCTTGTTATTCACTTTTCTTTTGTTTTGGCAGTTCTATAACTTTGCTTAACAATCAGCAGTTAGTTCTCATCCACATTAACTGTCTTTAGGTTTTTGATAATGGTGGCAGGTACATGGTAACCAACGTACAGAGCTTGTCTGGTGCACCTTCATCTTCCTTATGTTTCTGGACAGCTGCACATGGATACAATACGGGACATCCCTTATTCCTTTGGTGCAGACAGCTTTGTGGAGCCTGGTGTCGACGCGCACATCTGGAGTTCCCATCTCCTTCATGGCAAATTTCCGGATTTCTTTGAGTGCCCGAGGGGCACGCTTCTTGAAACCCACTCCAGGGACGCTCTTGTGAACGTTGAGAGTGTATTTTCTGGTCGTCACCTCGTTGACGGCAGACTGGCCCTTCTTCTTGCCAGCCTTCTTTGCGGGAGCCATCTAAACCCAGTCGACGAGAAGGCTCAGAGTGGAGTGGGACAAAGCCAGGCCAAGTCTTCCCTCCCAGCCAGCCTCATGCAACCGCCCTCGGGGCTCCTGGAGCCCCAGGTCAGGGTGTTACCATCTTTTTGATTATAGCTGTTCCAGTGAGGGTGAAGTGGTTTCTCCTTGTAGTTTTTTTTGTTGTCGTTTAAAATGGAAATAGAATTTTTATTTGTATTTGTGTATATTTACTAATGTTAAAATATCATAAAAGTTTGCCATAATGTATATATTTTTTTCTTTTTTAAAAATTTTTATTGGATTATAGTTGATTTACAATGTTGTGTTAGTTTCGGGTGTACAGCAAAGTGAATCAGTTACACATATGCATATACCCACTCTTTTTTTAAGATTCTTTTCCCATATAGGCCATTACGGAGTATTGAGTATAGTTCCCTGTGCTACACAGTAGGTTCTTTTTAGTTATCTATTTTATATATATAGTAGTGTGTATATGTCAATCCCAGTCTCCCAATTTATCCCTCCCCCCACATTCCCTGGTAACCATAAGTTTGTTTTCTACATCTGTGACTCTACTTCTGTTTTGTAAATAAGTTCATTTGCACCCTTTTTTTAGATTCCACATATAAGCAATATCATATGATATTTGTCTTTCTGTGTCTGACTTTACTCAGTATCACAGTCTCTAGATCCATCCACGTGGCTGCAAATGGCATTATTACAATCTTTTTTTACGGCTGAGTAATATTCCATTGTCTGTATGTACCATCTCTCTTTTTTTTTTTTTCGGTACGCGGGCCTCTCACTGTCATGGCCTCTCCCGTTGCGGAGCACAGGCTCCGGATGTGCAGGCTCAGCGGCCATGGTTCACGGGCCCAACCGCTCCACGGCACGTGGGATCTTCCCGGACCAGGGCATGAACCCGTGTCCCCTGCATCGGCAGGCGGACTCTCGACCACTGCGCCACCAGGGAAGCCCTGTACCATCTCTTCTTTATCCATTCTCTGTTGAGGGACATTTAGGTTGCTTCCATGTCCGGGCTATTGTAAATACTGCAGCAATGAACATAGGGGTGTGTGTATCTTTTCAAATTATGGTTTTCTCCGCGTCCTTGTAGTTTTGATTTGATTTCCCTTATAGCTATTGATAATGAGCATCTTTTTCTTTTTTTTCTTTTTTTCTGGTACACAGGCCTCTCACTTGTGGCCTCTTCTGTAGCGGAGCACAGGCTCTGGACGCGCAGGCTCAGTGGCCATGGCTCACGGGCCCAGCCACTCTGTGGCAAGTGAGATCTTCCCGGACCGGGGCACGAACCCATGTCCCCTGCATTGGCAGGTGGACTCTCAACCACTGCGCCACCAGGGAAGCCCCCTTTTTCTTTTTTAAAAAATTATTTTATTTATTTATTTATTTCTGGCTGCGTTGGGTCTTCGTTGCTGCCTGCAGGCTTTTTCTAGCTGTGGCGAGAGGGGGCTACTCTTTGTTGCTGTGAGCGAGCTTCTCATTGTGGTGGCTTCTCTTGTTGCAGAGCACGGGCTCTAGGTGTGTGGGCTTCAGTAGTTGTGGCACACAGGCTCAGTAGTTGTGGCTCAGGGACTCCAGAGTGCAGGCTCAGTAGCTGTGGTGCACAGGCTTAGTTGCTCTGCAGCATGTGGAATCTTCCCGGACCAGGGCTTGAACCCGTGTCCCCTGCATTGCCAGGCAGATTCTTAAGCACTGCACCACCACGGAGGCCCTTGAGCATCTTTTTCACTGTGCTTATAGGCCATTTGTACAATTTCCTTGAAAAATGTCTTTTCACATCCTTTATCCATTTTTTAAAAAACATCTTTATTGGAGTATAATTGCTTTACAATGGTTTGTTAGTTTCCTCTGTATAACAAAGGAAATCAGCTAAGTGCATACGTATATCCCCATATCTACTCCGTCTTGTGTCTCCCTCCCACCCTCCCTATCCAACCCCTCTAGTTGGACACAAAGCACTGAGCTGATCTCCCTGTGCTATACAGCTGCTCCCCACTTACATTTGGTAGTGTATATATGTCAGTGCCACTCTCGTACTTTGTCCCAGCTTACCCTTCCCCCTCCTTGTGTCCTCAAGTCCATTCTCTACATCTGCGTCTTTATTCCTGTCCTGCCCCTAGGTTCTTCAGAACCTTTTTCTGTTTTTTTTTTTTTTTTTTGATTCCATATATATGTGTTAGCATACAGTATTTCTTTTTCTCTTTCTGACTTACTTCACTCTGTATGACAGACTCTAGGTCCATCCACCTCACTACGGATAACTCAATTTCATTTCTTTTTATGGTTGAGTAATATTCCATTGTATATATGTGCCACACGTTCTTTATCCATTCATCTGTCAATGGACACTTAGGTTGCTTCCATGTCCTGTCTATTGTAAATAGAGCTGCAGTGCACATTGTGGTACATGACTCTTTTTGAATTATGGTTTTCTCAGGGTATATGCCCAGTAGTGGGAATGCTGGGTCATATGGTAGTTCTATTTTTAGTTCTTTAAGGAACCTCCATACTGTTTTCCATAGTGGCTGTATCAATTTACATTCCCACCAACAGTGCAAGAGGGTTCCCTTTTCTCCACACCCTCTCCAGCATTTATTGTTTGTAGATTTTTTGATGATGGCCATTCTGACCGGTGTGAGGTGCTACCTCATTGTAGTTTTGATTCCCATTACTCTAATGATTAGTGATGTTGAGCATCTTTTCATGTGTTTGTTGACAATCTGTATATCTTCTTTGGAGAAATGTCTATTTAGGTCTTCTTCCCATTTTTGGATGGGGTTGTTTGTTTTTTTGATATTGGGCTGCATGAGCTGCTTGTATATTTTGGCGATTAATCCTTTGTCAGTTGCCTCGTTTGCAAATATTTACACCATTCTGAGGATTGTCTTTTCGTTTTGTTTATGGTTTCCTTTGCTGTGCAAAAGCTTTTAAGTTTCATTAGGTCCCATTTTTTGTTTTTATTTCCATTTCTCTAGGAGGTGGGCCAAAAAGGATCTTGCTGTGATTTATGTCATAGAGTGTTCTGCCTGTGTTTTCCTCTAAGAGTTTTATAGTGTCTGACCTTACACTTAGGTCTTTAATCCATTTTGAATTTATTTTTGTGTATGGTGTTAGGGAATGTTCGAATTTCATTCTTTTACATGTAGCTGTCCAGTTTTCCCAGCACCACTTATTGAAGAGGCTGTCTTTTCTCCATTGTATATTCTTGCTTCCTTTATCAAAGATAAGGTGACCATATGTGCGTGGGTTTATCTCTGGGCTTTCTATCCTTTTCGATTGATCTATATTTCTGTTTCTGTGCCAGTACCATACTGTCTTGATTAATGTAGCTTTGTAGTATAGTCTGAGGTCTGGGAGCCTGATTCCTCCAGCTCCGTTTCCCTTTCTCAAGATTGCTTTGGCTATTCGGGGTCTTCTGTGTTTCCATACAAATTGTGCAATTTTCTGTTCTAGTTCTGTGAGAAATGCCATTGGTAGTTTGATAGAGATTGCAGTGAATCTGTAGATTGCTTTGGGATGTATAGTCATTTTCACAATGTTGATTCTTCCAATCCAAGAACATGGTATATCTCTCCATCTGTTTGTATCATCTTTAATTTCTTTCATCAGTGTCTTATAGTTTTCTGCATGTAGATCTTTTGTCTCCTTAGGTAGGTTTATTCCTAGGTATTTTATTCTTCTTGTTGCAGTGGTAAATGGGAGTGTTTCCTTAACTTCTCTTTCAGATTTTTCATCATTAGTGTATAGGAATGCAAGTGATTTCTGTGCATTAATTTTGTATCCTACTACTATACCAAATTCATTGATTAGCTCTAATAGTTTTCTGGTGGCATCTTTATGATTTTCTATGTATAGTATCATGTCATCTGCAAACAGTGACAGTTTTACTTCTTTTCTGATTTGGATTCCTTTTATTTCTTTTTCTTCTCTGATTGCTGTGGCTAAAACTTCCAAAACTATGTTGAATAACAGTGGTGAGAGTGGGCAACCTTGTCTTGTTCCTGATCTTAGAGGAAATGGTTTCAGTTTTTCATCATGGAGAACGGTGTTGGCTATGGATTTGTCATATATGGCCTCTATTATGTTGAGGTAGGTTCCCTCTATGCCTACTTTCTGGAGAGTTTTTATCATAAATAGGTGTAGAATTTTGTCAAAAGCTTTTTCTGCATCTATTGAGATGATATGGTTTTTATCCTTCAGTCTGTTAATATGGTGTATCACATTGTTTCATTTGCGTGTATTGAAGAATCCTTGCATTCCTGGGATAAACCCCACTTGATCATGGCGTATGTCCTTTTAATGTGCTGTTGGATTCTCTTTCCTGGTATTTTGTTGGGGAGTTTTGCATCTATGTTCATCAGAGATATTGGCCTGTAGTTTTCTTTTTTTGTGACATCTTTGTCTGGTTTTGGTATCAGGGTGATGGTGGCTTCATAGAATGGGTTTGGGTATGTTCCTCCCTCTGCTATATTTTGTAAGAGTTTGAGAAGGATAGGTGTTAGCTCTTCTCTAAATGTTTGATAGAATTCACCTGTGAAGCCATCTGGTCCTGGGCTTTTTTTTTGGAAGATTTTTCTTTTTTTTGCAGTATGTGGGCCTGTTACTGTTGTGGCTTCTCCTGTAGTGGAGTACAGGCTCCGGATGCGCAGGCTCAGCAGCCATGGCTCATGGGCCTAGCTGCTCCGCAGCATGTGGGATCTTCCCGGACCGGGGCACAAACCCGTGTCCCCTGCATCGGCAGGCAGACTCTCAACCACTGCGCCACTAGGGAAGCCCCTTGTTGGAAGATTTTTAATCACAGTTTCAATTTCAGTGCTTGTGATTGGTCTGTTTATATTTTCTATTTCTTCCTGGTTCAGTCTCGGAAGGTTGTGCTTTTCTAAGAATGTGTCCATTTCTTCCAGGTTGTCCATTTTATTGGCATATAGTTGCTTGTAGTAATCTCTTATGATCCTTTGTATTTCTGCAGTGTCAGTTGTTACTGCTCCTCTTTCATTTCTAATTCTGTTGATTTGAGTCTTCTCCCTTTTTTTCTTGATGAGTTTGGCTAATGGTTTATCAATTTTGTTTTTCTACTCAGAGAACCAGCTTTTAGTTTTATTGATCTTTGCTATTGTTTCTTTCATTTATTTCTAATCTGATCTTTATGATTTCTTTCCTTCTGCTAACTTTGGGGTTTTTTTGTTCTTCTTTCTGTAATTGCTTTAGGTGTAAGGTTAGTTTGTTTATTTGAGATGTTTCTTGTTTCCTGAGGTAGGATTGTATTGCTATAAACTTCCCTCTTACAACTGCTTTTGCAGCATCCCATAGGTTTTGGGTCATCGTGTTTTCATTGTCATTTGTTTCTAGGTATTTTTGGATTTCCTCTTGGATTTCTTCAGTGATCTCTTGGTTATTTAGTAGTGTATTGTTTAGCCTCCATGTGTTTGTATTTTTTACAGATTTTTTTTCCTGTAATTGATGTCTAGTGTCATAGTGTTGTGATTGGAAAAGATACTTGATACGAGTTCAATTTTCTTAAATTTACCAAGGCCTGATTTGTGACCCAAGATGTGATCCAGCCTGGAGAGTTTTCCATGAGCACTTGAGAAGAAAGTGTATTTTGTTGTTTTTGGATGGAATGTCCTATAAGTATCAATTAAGTCCATCTTGGGTTTTTTTTTTTTTTTTTTTGTGGTATGCGGGCCTCTCACTGCCGCGGCCTCTCCTGCTGCGGAGCACAGGCTCCGGACGTGCAGGCCCAACGGCCATGGCTCCCGCACCCAGCCACTCTGTGGCATGTGGGATCCTCCTGGACTGGGGCAGGAACCCGCGTCCCCTGTATCAGCAGGCGGACTCTCAACCACTGTGCCACCAGGGAAGCCCAAGTCCATCTTGTTTAATGTGTCATTTAAAGCTTGTGTTTCCTTATTTATTTTCATTTTGGATGATCTGTCCATTGGTGAAAATGGGGTGCTAAAAGTCCCCTACTGTTGTGTTACTGTTGCTTTCCCCTTTTATGGCTGTTAGCATTTGCCTTATGTATTGAGGTGCTCCTATGTTGGGTGCATAAATATTTACAATTGTTATATCTTCTTCTTGGATTGATCCCTTGATCATTATGCAGTGTTCTTTTTGTCTCTTTTGTAATAGTCTTTCTTTTAAAGTCTGTTTTGTCTGATATGAGAATTGCTACTCCAGCTTTCTTTTTTTTTTTTTTTTTTTTTTTTTTT